>NC_137120.1:19886918-20302841 GCF_949357685.1 Gobio gobio
ACACGGTTGAGGTTCCAATGTTCTGCCCCACAGAGCAGGACGCGTCTCTTTCCAGACGGCAGTATTGGTGTCTTCCCTCCATGAAATGTAATGGATAGTAGAGACTTGAAAACGTCACGCTCTATGAGCGGAACCGGGTTCTGTGTAGGCCAAAGAGAGGCAATATCCTGCCTGGACACCTGGCTGACCCTGTTGACGGCTGAATGAAGGTGTATGTAAAAGGGGCTGATACGACTCCGAGGCCTTGGACAGGTCGGGAAGCGTCACAGGCTTTGTTATTTGGACAACATGAACCTATCATTCTTGTTCCTATGAAATTAAGTGACTGTTGTGATGAAGCACAACACTAGTCCCTTTTAGGGGGATTGCAACAGAAATAAATGCCTAAATAATTGGCTAACTTAATAAATCGTAATTATTTTAAATTATGTTGCAACGCTCAAATATTTACACAGTTTGTAAGTAGGGTGACCACCTGTCCCGCTTTGCGTTGTACCGCACAGCATTTTCACCCCTTGTCCCGCATGTCGCATATTGAGAAAATGTCCCGTATTTTCACCAGTCTGTTGATTTTTAATGATCATATTGAGAAAACATGCCTGCGTTCTTTTGCCTTTTTAACGTTAAAGCATTAAATGATAACAGATTATGGCTCGTAATGCAGCGTTGAAATGATTTGTATTTGAAAGCGCTTTAGCCTACAGTACTAAAAAGTTTTACTGGACTTAAATGGAACAAGTACAATATTTCCTTCTACTGAGAGAAGCTGAACAATGAATTTGATGCAATGACAATGAACAAAGCATTTCCAGACGCGTTTCATGCATTATGGTGTGAGCATAGGCGTCGATTTCGGGGGGGACGGGGGGGACGCGTACCCACCAGATTTCGTCATCCTTTTGTACCCACCACTTTTTTTTTTTTTTTTTAAACCTCGAGTTCAATTTTGCGGTGAAGCATTGCTGACACACACATATTATTTTTTCCACTCAATTCAATTGTGTCGTAATAACGATATCTTATGTCGTTTTAACGACATCTTTTCTCATAATAACGTGATCTTATGTCGTTTTAACGACATCTTTTGTTGTAAAAACGTTTGAAAAGCAGAAGCAAGCTCCGTAAAATAGGCTCTTCCGCTGCCTGTATCAGTGGCAGTGCCCATAACACGAAATTGTTGTAATGGATTGATGTAGCCTATACAGTTCTTAACAGCCATGGGTAGCAGGTGCCATGGACCGCTCATGATTTAGCGTAATGACGGACCCCGGTGCAGCCACAAATATCATAATTATCTATAGGCTAGGCCTACTGTAATTGAGACATTCAAGAAATGTATTAAAAAGAAAGACGCTTTCAGCCTTACTCAAAGTAGAGCCCTACATTTCTGCCCGAGCCCGACGGGCCCCGACTTTTTTACGCCCTAGGGCCGGGCTTCGGGCCAATTTTCCAGTCATAGCCTACACTCTAAAAAAAAAAAGGTTCTATATTGCACCAAAAATGGTTCTTGGCTCGTAATCATAGGGGAACCTTTTTTAGTGCTATAGCACCAATTTTGGTGCTTCAGTGGTTCTTCAGCGGTTCTTCAGCGGTTCTTCACCGGTTCTTCAGAGGTTCTTCAGCTGTTCTTCAGAGGTTCTTCACCGGTTCTTTGACTAAGGTGCTATATAGCACCTCTGAAGAACCGCTGAAGAACCACTGAAGCACCAAAATTGGTGCTATATAGCACTAAAAAAGGTTCCCCTATGATTACGAGCCTTTTTTTTTAGAGTGTACCTCAGACGCGGGCCGGGCTTCGGCGCCGCAAATGAGTAAAGCAAGCCAACACGCAAACTGCCACAAGTGAAACTGAAAATAAGCTAAGTTTTAGATGCTCAAAAGCACAATCATCTTCTTTAAAATTAATGAGACTAAATGCTCTTACCAGTGCTTAGGTCGCTCGTTCTCATAATGCGGTCTTTGATGTTGAAAAGAGCTGATGAATAAAATACTCATATCGGTTGATTTCGTTGACATGAACTCCGTTAAATGTGCATATAGCACGGGAATTGAAGATCGGATATATATTCATTTCGCGGAGAGGTGTAGCCCAAGGTAAGACAACCAGCATGTTTTTTATTTTTAATTATTTGTTTAGATTGTGTAGCCCGTTTTTTTTGCGCGCGCCGTTGCGATCTGCATGCCTCATCTTGTCAAAAATGCCTTTTTACTGTGATGGTGGTGATAGAGGCTAAACGTTTAAACGATGCTTTAAGTGTTTTTTATGGATTTAATAAGCAAGACAAGTCAAGTGTTGATTTCAGAGGCTAAAGTGTTGGGTTAACTCACTGTCGGCAGCTGGCCGCTTGGTCGTCACTTTAAAAAGCAAAAACTTTAGTTTAACAAACATTAAATGCTTTAAACATTTTTCTAAATTAACTTAATAAAGAAACAAAACGAAATATATCTACTTTGACATTAAAAACAAAACTGAACTATTTTAATGGCTGTAACTAATGTGTAATAGGGAGGATAAAAAAAAACACGGGCTCCAGTGGGACTCTGATAATGAAGTGGTAAAAAAAATTGCAAAAATGAAAAATATTAAAGAATTCGCGGGGCGCTTTCGTCGGCATGAGTAAGATAGGCTATAAGACCCGCAATATGTCTCTCATCTGACATTTTTATTTATTTACATTAGTAAGCTGCAGGACATAGTCTTTCAAAACATGACCTGCGCGAAAGAGAAAAAAAAATGTACCCAGCACTTCTGAAAATGCACTTCTGAATGCGTCTCTGTCCCCAGCACATTTCAAACCAAACTGACGCCCATGGGTGTGAGCACATTCAAGCGGTTCAGAAAATATTTATCTGTAATATATAAATAATAAATACAAATTATAAAGACACATTTTGGCTAAATTGTTTATTTCCGAGTGTTATGCTGCCTTCACGTGCTCTCGGGATTATCGTAAATAGGAGTTTCCTAGGTAAAAATTGCACGTGAACGCGCTCCACCTTCGAAATATGAATGGGATGAGCTCGTAATCACGACTTTAGAAGTGGGAATTGTCAAATTTCCGATAGCACGTGAAGGCAGCATTACTTTCACTTACTTTTGTTATTTCCAAGCTGGTAAACTGAAATATTGTGCGTGATTTGAGATATGTTTTCCACGCAGGTTGTAAGAGCGGCTATGGCAGTTCATAAGCAAGTGTTCACCATTCAAATGTGCTTTTAACTGTATAATACAAGTTTTAAAGTCTACCTCCACTACTACTCATTCTCTAATGCAGTGGTTCCCAACCACGTTCCTGGAGGACCCCCAACAGTGCACATTTTGGATATGTCCTTTGTCTGACACACCCACATCAGGTCTTGGAGTAGCTACTAATGAGCTGATAACCTGAATCAGGTGTGTTTGATTGAGGAGACATGCAAAATGTGCACTGTTGGGGGTCCTCCAGGAACGTGGTTGGGAACCACTGCTCTAATGTAGTGTAGTGTCCTAAAGTCCACGAATGCATTGCGTTGCTGACGTCTCGTTCCAATTCTCTATTCCTCTCGGGTCACCTTGTTCGTAATGTATTCAACATCTGTTGCTGAAAACAAGATGATCAATTTAGCTTCGGGTGCTTTCCAAACAACAGACAAATCAAAATGCTTTCAATAAATACTGCAAGGGCTTGTCTGCCAGGATTCCCAGCATCCTGATGCCTCGTGAAAAAGACGAAGCTGCCAAGAAACTTGACATGACATCGCATATATCACATCATCTTTGCGCATTATCACGTAGTTATCCTTCTCTCTGCCTTTCAAACGGAGGACGGCAGATGGCGCTAGTGCACTTCACAACATGGAAATAATCCCATGCAGAGTTGCTGTTGAGAATAAGGCTATTATATGGAAGATTCGGAGGACATTCAGTCAGGTAGCGCTCAGGTGAGCAGTGAGCGATGCTTTTGATGCTGGAAGTGAGGGGGGAAGGGATGTTTTCTTATAGCACCAGATGAATTTGATCCTGCTTATGCAAGCAGCCTTGAATGCGAGCGGAGTGGGAGGCGAGGCGCCCTGAGGAGACTTCCGGCGAGAGCCGCTCTCAGTGCAGAGCTGTTTGTTTACGTTTAGCATCTGAGAGGATGCAGATGTACCATAAATACTGCCAAAATCCCTCAGAATCATCTAGTGCGTCTCTGCGTTGTTGAGGAAATAGCAAATAGGGGAAATTGGTATTGGTCTGATTGGTTAATTTAAAGGATTAAAACGGATTTAAGGAAATAAAGAAATAAGAACAGTAAAAGTTCCAGTTCTATTGTAGTTATGAAGTAAATATAAACACATTCACTCATTTTCGTCTGCCTAATATGTAAAAATGCAAAACGTTTCTTGTCACGTCAAATTCAGTTATGATTTAGCCTACATAAATAATGTAATATTTTCAATTCAAAACGGTGACATTTCTTTATAAATGTCAAGTAGTTTGCATCACACGATATTACTGTTGGTCGCTGAACGTTTTTATTGTAAAACTGTAAAATATTAAATAATTAGCAACTTACATCTTACAACGCACTTTTTCACTGCTATAGACTGTTTCAACTAGCCTGACAAGCCCACATCAAAATGTTGGGTCTGGGAACTCACCATTGTCAGGGCTCAATCCGAGGGGCGGGATAAAAGGTTGTCTTTCAAATTCACGCAATAGGATAGCGCTACAACCAACCAGAGCAACGAAGAAGGTGAAGCGGAGCTAGTTGATAGATTAAAGTTTCACCGTATCCGGTTGGCAAAACTCAGAACACATCTTCCTTTCTTTAGAATGACTTCAGTGCCGTTCTTTGTTCTTTTCTCAAAGAAAAGCTTAACTCCAAGTCTTCCAGAGACCGCTGTTCGCCAGCTTTTTTGTTTACAAGTAGCACGTGGAACCGCGGCTACCCTGCCGTCATTATGTTAAGCCCGTCCACCGACTCTATACATGATGTGATTGGCCTGACCAGAGTTTGGTTTTTCCAGCTCGCAAGCCAATGGAGAGTTGCTAGACTACCCTGGCTGCAAATTAAATTTGCTGCCACTAGGGTGCGTCTAGAATTCTAGGCTAAGTTTCAACGGCAACATAAACAAACGTTACTGTGCATGCACGCTTTTGTGGCCCAAACTTAACTTCCGGTAGGCGTCCGCAAAGAATCAATAACAGAGGCTGCATAATCTTTCGTATGCGTTATCAGGTTTCAACTATAAATAATCTCCCATTTCTGTCTACAATAGGGTAGAGTGGGGGGAAACGCCCCCCCTCCCTTTTAAGGAATGTGTAATGCCGTTTTCTGCATGTTACACAGCCTATAAATGCTTGCGAATCTTTCAAATAATAAATGCCTTTCAATCATGCAATGCGTCGGAATAACATGTTTCTTTGTTTCATCATATAGGATTAAAGGTCCTGTTCTTCGTGATCCCATTTTTCAAACTTTAGTTAGTGTGTAATGTTGCTGTTAGAGCATAATTAATACCTGTAAAATTATAAAGCTCAAAGTTCAATGCCAAGCGAGATATTTTATTTAACCCTTAATTGTCCCTTGGGGTCCAGCTGACCCCACTGGACTTTTCCTCCATTTTTTAAAAGTGTTCCCTTCATCTCAGGACCAAGAGACTATCTTTCTTACTTACTAATTATTTACTATCCTGAATAATCTATCTAAACATGCACAAAAAATCTGGGCTTGATTTGGTTGTTCTAAAGGTGTGTAAATTTTTTTTTTTTTACCGTTTAAGTCCCTCGGGGTCAGATTGACCCCACATTGAAAATGAATGGGAAAGTGTAAAAAATAAAAAGATTTCACTTTTTTTGTCAAAATGTTTTTACTTAATCCAGTATAAATCTGAAAATTTCCACATTTATATCAAGGTCTGGTCATAGAGCATAAACACAAAGTAGAACGAACTTTCTGTCTCATACACACACGCACACACACACACACAAACACACACAAACACACACATGTGTGTGACTGCAACAGAGAGCATTTTTATAGAAATTGGCAAATAAAATAAACAAAACTGGCATAAATCTGAAAGATTTTCATACATAAATGAAGTACTAATACTAGAGCACAAATGCAATATGGAACAAGCATGTTCACTCACACGCACACACACACACACACACACACACACACACAAACACAAACACAGGTGTCTGGAGCATTTTTTTGGATTTTGGCAATGAATGGGAAAATGTAAAAAATAGTTTTTTTTCACTTTGTTTGTAAAAAAAAATCAACTAAATCCAGTATAAATCTGAAAATGTTTACATTTATATCAAGATCTGGTCCTAGAGCATAAACACAAAGTGGAACGAACTTTCTGTCTCATACACACACGCACACACACACACACACACACACACACACACAAACACACACACACTTGTGTGACTGCAACAGAGAGCATTTTTATAGAAACTGGCAAATAAAATCAACAAAACTGGCATAAATCTGAAAAAATTCCATACATAAATGAAGGACAAATACTAGAGCACAAATGCAACATGGAACAATCATGAGAAAGAGAGGGAAAAGGGCAAATAAAAGAAAGATGAAAGTAACTTAACTTTTGCATAACTTCCCTATGGACCTCTAGTGGATAATGTGGTCATTGCACTCTCTTTCTCTTTAACTATAATTCCTAAAGTTTTTCCACAAACCTACAGATGGCGGTATTCTATCCCTAAAACATAGAGCAATGTCCAAAAACTATTTATATTTATTTAAGATCATCATTCAAGTGATTTTTTCATAAAAAAATAATTTTTAATGAGCCAATTTATGACATAGTTAAGTATTTGTGCAGTAAATAGGTAAAAAACTACCAAATACCCACAAAAACACAGCATAAATGTATGGTTGAGAAGTAAATAAAAAAAAATGATATATAGTTTTCCATGTAAAAAAAATTATATTTCCTTATGCAATCGCTCTGTAAAAGTTTGGGGTCTATCTGACCCCAAGGGACTCAAACGTAAACCCTACTTGAGGGGCGATTAAGGGTTAACAGAAGTTCCCTTTCAAAGCCTACAGCGAACGGCCGGTTTGGACTACATCTCTGTACATCCTGCTTTAATTACGTCAGTAGAGCAGTTTGTTGACTAACCTCCGCCCACAAGAATACGCGAAAAAAGGGGGCGTGGTCTTGTTGCTCCCGCGTGGAGAAGAGGAATTGTTGCGTTTGTATAGTGTTTGTCGCCATGTCGTCGAGACGCTGTTATTTTCATCCCGGAGTCAAATCACCTTTGTTTGGCTTTCCCACGGACGCTGTACTTAGAGATCATTGAGCGCATGCATCCGCGTTATGGTAAGAGGCGTGACCTTTCCGGTAACGTGCGCTCTGCGTGCGCTAAGCTGCTGTCAAATCACAACACGGGAACCGCTGGCACAATCAGAACTCGTTACGTATTTCTGAAGGAGGGACTTCATAGAACAGGGAAATCTTTCAAGCCGCTTTGAGGACAGTGAAAACAGCAGTATACAGATAAGTAAATTGTGTGAAAAATACTGTGTTTTTTTACACGTGAAATATGAACACGTTATATTGCACACTGTAAACACAATCAAAGCTTCAAAAAAACGTGAAAAACGGGACCTTTAATGTTGGGAAACTTAAACTGGTAGATTAAGTAATATGCGAGTCTTTCTGAGCTATAGTTTATCTGTGTGTATAATTGTCGTTATGTTATTTTATTGTTTTGATTAGTGGTTTTATATTTATAGGCCTATTGTTTAAAATAAATTGTACAGCACAAAGGGCACCGACTTGTTTTATTGTGCTATATAAATAAACTACATTAAACTACTTGAGATTGATTGTATGTAAATTAGGGGTGTAACGTTTCACTCGTTTTCTCGATGCATCGATAACAAATCCTGACGATGCATATGCATCGATCTTGAAACGTGCATTTTGAATCGTGAATCGTTTATTTCTGCCGATATTCGATTTAAAATGCTAAGAATCGAATGAATCGCGATTCAATAGCGATTCAGTGCTAACATTAGATTATATCTACTAAATGCGTGAATTAATAGAGACGTTGTGCTGCGTCATCCGCGCCCTCACAGCTCGCCTTCACAGATGCGCTTTACTGCCTTCACTGGATTGCTCTCGCGCTCCGTCCGTCGCTCACTGACACATGTTTGAGCAGCTCATGTTTGAGCTCTCCTCAGGATGGCCACTGCGACCACATGAGCAGATAACCGCTCTCTATCGAGACAGGAATTGTCCCGAGTCAAACCGCAAGCCAGTGTCAACTGCCAAGTCACCACTACTGTTGAAATAGGTAAAACGCTTGCATTGCGTGGGAATGTCACCGTTATTTTATATAAAATAAAATATTTAAGTTTTACGGAAATACAGTAGGCCTACTTGAGCAGTTGAAGTAAAACCCCGCTTATTTAATATAAAGGTGTTATTTTGATTTTTTTTGCGCACAAAAACTATTGTCGTCGCATCGTAAAATAATTGTAGTCACTGTGGTGAGATGGACTTTGTAGCGACGTTTTAAGTGCCTTTTATGGGTCTTGGGAGTATTAATGTACTGAATGCCAATGGAGGCCTATCTGAAGCCTTTCTCAGCCATCAGCTTTCAACAAAAATATCTTCATTTGTGTTCCGAATATGAACGGAGGTCTTACGGGTGTCGAATGACATGAGGGTGAGTAATTAATTACAGAATTTTCATTTTTGGGTGAACTAACCCTTTAAAGTTGCGTCCGATAATAGCAACAGTAGACACCGGTGCGTTTTCTTTCAGAATCATCATAAGAAAAATTATCCGTATAAAGAGAACAGGGTTTTTCTTTCTATTCTGTGAAGAAAAGTTAGTTTAGGATTAGTAGGAAAAGTGCATGATATTCTGGTCTCTCCATGCAGCATTTTGTGTTTGAGTCATATTAAAGATTTGTTCAAAATGAACAAATTGTTCATGAACGACACATCACTACTCTCGGTTATTGAAGCTCTGAGACTGGCAAGAGCAGTTTCCAAATCATCAGTACTCATCTTGCTGGATCTGTCTGCTGCTTTTGACACGGTTAACCCCCAGATCCTCCTGTCAACCCTTATGACAAAGGGTATCTCAGGAACCGCACTGCAATTGTTCAAGTCTTACCTCTCAGGTAGGTCCTTCAGGGTGTTGTGGAGGGGTGAGGTGTCTAAGTCGCAACATCTAGCTACTGGGGTTCCTCAGGGCTCAGTGCCGGGACCACTTCTTTTCTCCATCTAAATGTCATCACTTGGATCGGTCATTCAGAAACATGTTTTTTCCTATCATTTTTATGCTGATGACAAATAACTTGACCTCTCATTCCAGCCAGATGATCCAACGGTAGCTGCTCGCATCTCAGACTGACTGAATTTCTTGCTGGATGAAGGACTCTCACCTTCAACTCAACCTTGCAATGACAGAAGACCCTTGCTTGTGGTCTCAGCCAATCTAACACATCACAACTTCTCCATTAAGCTAGGTTCATCAACCATAACTCCATCCAGGACAGCCAGGAACCTTGGAGTTGCTATCTATGTTCAGTTAAACTTCACAGAGCACATAGCTAGAACTGCCCGGTCCTGCAGATTTGCCTTATACAACATTAGGAGGATTAGGCCCTTCCTATCGGATCTCATTGTCCAAGCTTTTGTTCTATCCAGACTGGACTATTGTAATGCTCTCTAGGCAGGCCTTCCAGCATGCCCTGTCAAACTTTTGCAACTGATCCAGAATGCCTGCAGCAAGAATGCTCTTTAGCGTGCTGAAGAAAGAGCACGTCATACCTGTCCTCAATTTGAACTGGTTGCCAATGGTCGCATCAAATTCAAGGCACTGATGTTTGCCTAAAGAACACCCACTGGCTCTGCACCCCTATACCTAAACTCACTATTTCAGACTTATGTGCCCTCCAGAAGCTTGTGTTCTGCAAGTGAACAGCGCCTTGTGGTCCCAAAGAGGCACAAAATCAGTTTCACCAACCCTGACTGTTCCTGCTGGTGGAACGACCTGCTTAACTCAACCCGAGCTGCTGAGTCTTTTTTAAGCTTCATTTTAAGCTTCAAGCTGAAGATACATCTTTTTCGTCAACACTTGATTTTAGAAAACTGTGAAGCTGTCAATGCTTCGGATGTTTGTGGGTAAGTAATTCCATTCCACTACTCTAACAGAAAAAGCAGTTTGACCAAAGACTGTTTTTCTATACTGCAGTACCAAATCTCCCCTAGCAGATGCTCGGATCCTACCGGCACTGCCGTTATGGGCCAGGCATCCCCTAAGAGGAGGGGGAGCAAGATTATGGATAATTTTATACATCAGGCATACATTAAAATTTTTAAAATTTAGAAAATTTAACTTGATAGTCGATGAACGATAGATGATAGTCCCTTGTTTTTTTTGTCTAGCACTTTCAGAATTTGTTTATAGAGAGAGTACACAGGCTTAAGTGCTAGGGGAGATTTGGTACCGCAGTATAGAAAAACAGTCTTTGGTCAAACTGCTTTTTCGGTTAGAGTAGTGGAATGGAATTACTTACCCACAAACATCCGAAGCATTGACAGCTTCACAGTTTTTCAAATTGCATTCTACCATCTTAAAAATATATCTAAATTACGGCACATGCTCTCAAAATGCTGAACAGTTAGTTCTGCCAGAAAGACTCGGGAGATTAAATACTGTGACAATAATCCATTTATTAACAACCCAGCAAGCAATAAAGTATATTGGCATAGGCCCCGTCCGTAGCTAGCAATCTGAGGGTCCGGACTCTGCATATCCTGCCTGAAGACGAAGGCAGAGGCGCAGCTGACCCCCCCGTGAGGTATGGAAGGGACCATCCTGGTGGTGGGGTGGATGTAGGGAAGGATTTAACTTGGAGGTGGTGGGGAGGATGGCGGTGAATTGGAGCGTCAGCATCTGCGAACTCAAACATGCGTAAGTACCGATCTTTTATACCCAGGTATTTAGCATGTGATTGGATAGATAAAATTAAAGTGACATGACAATTAAGTCTTCCCGGCAGAACTTATGCTAAAGCTTCCATTTCTGCCAGAAAGACTCGGGAGATTAAATACTGTGACAATAATCCATTTATTAACAACCCAGCAAGCAATAAAGTATATTGGCATAGGCCCCGTCCGTAGCTAGCAATCTGAGGGTCCGGACTCTGCATATCCTGCCTGAAGACGAAGGCAGAGGCGCAGCCGACCCCCAAAAATAAGTGGAAGAATGCTTCCACCTGGACGGAGCCCATCCTATCCCCCAAAAATGGTAAATAAAATAGACCCACCGGTCTTGTATCCTGAAGTTCCTACAAAGGAGAAAAACAAGAGTTAACATGTTAAGCGTGAACATGGGACACCGCCTGCTGATGGGTTTTTTTTTTATTTTATTTTTTATTTTTTATAAGAAACACGTATAAACCACAGAGACAAGGCCGCAGGGCCGCGCGGTCTGCTAGACCACAGAAACAAGGCCGCAGGGCCGCGCGGTCTGTTAGACCACAGAGACAAGGCCGCAGGGCCACAAAGACAAGGCCGCAGGGCCACAGAGACAAGGCCGCCGGGCCACACGGTCTGCTAGACCACGAGACAAGGCCGCAGGGCCACAGAGACAAGGCCGCCGGGCCACACGGCCTGATAGACCACAGAGACAAGGCCGCAGGGCCACACGGTCTGCTAGACCACAGAGACAAGGCCGCAGGGCCACACGGTCTGCTAGACCACAGAGACAAGGCCGCAGGGCCACACGGTCTGCTAGACCACAGAGACAAGGCCGCAGGGCCACACGGTCTGCTAGACCACAGAGACAAGGCCGCAGGGCCGCAGGGCCACACGAAAAAAGGCAAATAAAATAGACCCACCGGTCTTGTGTCCTGGAGTTCCTACAAAGAAGAAGAATAAGAGTTAACATGTTAAGCGTGAACATGGAACGCCGCCTGCTGATGGCTAAAAAGGTCAATTCATGATAAAACAGAACTTGAAGTTATAATTTGTAGAGGAGTACTACACATGAGCAATTCATATC
Organism: Gobio gobio; assembly: GCF_949357685.1. Lineage (NCBI taxonomy): Eukaryota > Metazoa > Chordata > Actinopteri > Cypriniformes > Gobionidae > Gobio > Gobio gobio. The sequence goes on from NC_137120.1 coordinate 19,898,956, forward strand.
TGTTGCTGCATAAATGTAACAGGTTTTTACATATATTTTTTATTTTTATTTATTTAAACATGTATAAACCACAGAGACAAGGCCGCAGGGCCACACAGTCTGCTAGACCACAGAGACAAGGCCGCAGGGCCATACGCCATCTTTGATATAGTAGAAAGACCATGCTATCATAACGTACCGAGCCGAATTGGCCGGAACACCACCACCAGTAGTTGCATAGGGATTTACCAGAACCATTACTGGAGAGCTTGCTGAGCTTCAAGGATGATTTTAGAATCTGTCTTATATAAGACTTGAATGCAGAAGAACATCATCTTCCCGGTAGCTTAAATGCTGGCCTAGAATTTCCGCTGTCGTAGCTGTAGAAAGTTTGATATGAAGAGAAGAAGGTAAACTGCAGCTTTTAAGTCAGTATAAAAGTGGGTCTGAACCAGGCCTTAGAGAGAGGTGCTCCATTAGATAAAAATAGGGGGGAGTGGTCAGAAGTCTTAGGATGAACGTGAAGATTTTTAACCTTAGAAGTGAAGGGACAGTAATTATTCTTCATCTTAGAAATTGTTCATGTGATACCAGAACCTTTAAAGTCATTCTAGAATGCTTAAGTAAAAGAGTAAAGAAATTGGGTGAGAAGTGACGATCAGAACAGGAAAGACCGAGAGTAGAATCAAACTGATTAGTTTCTAAAGTGAATTTCCCTGGACACATGAAGCCGAAAGGCTTATAAAACATGGCTTCTATCGGAATATCGGTGTAAATGGAAGATCAACCTTAAAAGCTTTGAACGTACCTGATGTTTGTTAAGACAAGTAGGTAATCTTAGTTTTACCTTTGGAATTATGGGAGAGTTTAATGAACATGCCTGATGGTTTAAGCATTGCTGAAGAAACCATCTTGACCATCATGGAATCCTGCATTCAAATGCTTCTTGATAGGAGAGACCTTAGTAGAGGATGCCAACTCCGCGCGTTGAGCTATGTTCGTAGCAACACCAATCTGAAAGAATGGCCCATGCACAGGCGAGTTAGAGATCACACATCTTTCCATCTGCAGTTAGGAGGATTCTAAACCCCTGGGCGTAGCTCCCGCTCACATCTTGATAGAACACCATCTAACCGTCAACCTGCTGAGAGAACCCCCAAAAGAAAATAAACCAGAACAGCATGACAAATACATAACATGCGCATGTGATTGAGAACACCGGACGATGCCCTTGCAAAAGGAAAAATTATGTTTTATATGTTTAAGCTTTACTAGCTATATAGGAACCGACACCGCTACCGAACCTATGAAGAGATCGAAGCGAAATCTTCATTTGATACCTAAGCCAGGATAATACTGTGTGATTTTAGCCACGTTTGGCAGTATGAGACAATATCGCAATCCTAAAAATTCCTAGAATAAAATCTGATGTCTTTAATAATTAGTTTGACATGTTCCCCAACGCCATGATAATTTAGTGAATTAGTTGATGTAAAACTCCAGACACTTCTTCGTGCGTCTGATTAACATACAGCCTGCTGTAAATGCACTGAGATCCCCCAGGGTGGCATCAGGATCGCAGTCTGAAAAGCAACAAATCACAATGTCTATAAGCGCACCATGTGTGCCAGCTTTAGTGAAGAGAAAAACTTACTGCGAGAGAACTCGCTGTTTGCGGCGCAGCCAGAAATCAATACGCATATGCAGACTGTGCAACAGTCAATGCTATATTTACTCCCTTGTATATTGTTTTAGTCACGATAGAATTCAGTGCGAGTGTAACTGATCACAGGCATATCTTTTCTGTAGCTCAAACAGTAGAGCATGGCACCAGCAACGCCGAGCCGCGGGCCCGATTCCCAGGAAAAGCAAGACCCGAAAACGCCAAATGTGCACCCTGAATGCAACTCAAGGTGCCCGGACAAAAGCGTCCGCCAAATGCATAAATGTAATGTCCGTTACACAAAACAGAAAACACAATCAGGATTGAATGGTTCAGAGCTTGTTCACCGCTAATTCTGCCTTCCAGTGCATACGTTTCACCAACGAATAGTAGAACATCCAATAGATCATGATTCGGTGTAGTCAGATTGACCACAGCAGTTTCCACTGAGTTTATCTGAACTGAAGCATTTGGCAGTTTCATGCGTTTATAAAGGAGTGCACTCTGCTCACTATATTCATAAAAGATTTGAATAATTGTATTCCCGTGCTGCCATTTAGATGCAATCTTATGTTAACAGGTCGGATTGAGTAAGGAATTAAATTAGTACTGCTATCGAATATCAAGTCAACCTTGTTTTGTAAGCAAACCTTACCCAACATATGATGCTGAGAGTACAAGCGAGATACACATTTGTTTTATTCATGAATGTAGCCATGGCATCCTAGCACGGAAGACCAAGGGAGACATAACACCAAATTCTAAGTTTCTAGAAATATAAGGGTGATTCTTCAATTGGGGGCCATTTTGCCATCTTACATTTTGATGAATGAAATTTGGTTGAATTTTGTTAAAATTATGTCAAGACAATGTTTACATGCTTTGATGTAAAGATATAATAATGGCCACGACTGAGCTTAAATGTAATTTGAGTATTTGATATCTATTTGCCAACTGGCACTGCAAAACGTCATTACCATCACAACATCAAAAAGTATCATAATGCAAAGAATGTATCAAGGAGATAATTTAAACTCATTTATCTTGCAAACATTGTTAACCTTCAACAATACGTATAAAAAACGAAATGTTTCCATTCAGCGAATTACATATATTTTCTTGTTCTCACCATCAAAATGTGTTTTTCTGTGTTCATCAAAGCACACTTTTGTTTAATTTCTGGAAAATTAATTTTAGATGTTTTTTCTTTGAATAGGTGGATGAGTATTTCATTAGGCTTTCCATGTAGCACCTGAAGATTGAACATAAAACAGCACCTTTATATGAGCACAGAACGCTACAGATCTTCCTCATAGGGAAGGAAGCCATATCGAATCACGAAAGGAAGCCAGTGAGCAAAATATGTACTCTGCTGGATGACAGCCAACACTTCAAGCTTGAAACTTTGTTGTGACAGTTAAATTGCATATGTGACGAACTCACAACACTTGGAAGATGAATCTAACGCCATTGAATCAGACCGGATCAAAGCACTGATGTCGGTGCTGTACCTAAATATGCTTATTTGCTCAGCATAGTTTTTAAATTCAATTTTAGTGATCTGATAACACTGAACCCAATCGCGATTTCAGCTTAACTTCAGTTCAACATGAAGCCCCGATTAAATGGGTGCATGTTGCTTTAAAACCCGTGTTAATTTCCCTTGCATTCGTAGGGAGAATGATAGAGTCAAAATATGCTGTGCATATCTGTTCTGTTTCAGTTTTATAACAAAATACTATCTATAGCGGTAACCGGTGTCATGCGAATCATTTACGAGCACTATGGGCACAACGAGTCACAACGAGAGATCACGTTGCACGAGCAGACCGGCAAACACCTGTGCGCGTCTCACACGATGCATGTGTGTGCTCTATGCAGACATGCTTGCGACAAAGTTGAAAAAGAGTAATATACTACACCCAATCGGCATCGGAATGCATAACCATATGCATATCACTGTGATAAATGCTGATGTAGTGATGTCGTCAGAATGGTGATGAAAACCACAGCCGTGTCTTTGATAACATGCCCAGATAGTCCTCATGAAGCGATTGATCTGAGTCTGACGTGAGACTTGCTCTTGTTAGTGAAGCACTCGCGTCTGTTACTGCGGTAACTCATTGAACAGAATGAAAGGCTGACATGGACTTAGAACGCCACTGTAAACACATTATTAGTTATCGTAGGACCAGCGATCGACCACTACGGAACGCCCGGATCGTCAAGTGAATTGGAGCGTCAGCATCTGCGAACTCAAACATGCGTAAGTACCGATCTTTTATACCCAGGTATTTAGCATGTGATTGGATAGATAAAATTAAAGTGACATGACAATTAAGTCTTCCCGGCAGAACTTATGCTAAAGCTTCCATTTCATGCGTTCATGACCTCAAGGTTAGATTATTGTAATGCTCTACTGGGTGGTTGCCCTGCTCGCTTAATAAATAAACTCCAGCTGGTCCAAAACGCAGCAGCTCGAGTTCTTACTAGAACCAGGAAGTATGACCATATTAGCCCAGTTCTGTCAACACTGCACTAGCTGCCTATTTAACATTGCATACATTTTAAAATCTTGCTTATTACTTACAAAGCACTAAATGGTTTAGCTCCCCAATACTTGAGCGAGCTCTTAACATGTTATACTCCATCACGTCTACTGCGGTCTCAAAATGCTGGCCAGTTGATAATACCGAGAATATCCAAATCAACTGCAGGCGGTCGATCCTTTTCCTATTTAGCACCTAAACTCTGGAACAGTCTTCCTAACATTGTACGGGAAGCAGACACACTTTGTCAGTTTAAATCCAGACTAAAAACACATCTCTTTACTGTGGCATACACATCAGTGATGCGCGGGTCAATGTATAAACAACCCGCACCCGACCGACGTTTTCAACTAACCCGCCCGCAACTCGGACCGCAAAAAAAAAAAAAGAAAATATTGTACCCGACCCGCATTTTTTAAAAGTAGTAAATGCTCATCGTAGCTCATTGGGCCATTGAAAAAAAATTTCAGGCCCTGACGTGGTGTGCTCAGAGGTGCAGCAGCGAGAGCAGGAAGTTCTTGAGGCGGCCCATCATTTTCCATTTCAGCTCCAGATGCATATTATTGATGAACGCGATGTTTATGTTTCGACCCGGCTTGAAGAATTCATCAGCCCACATTTGGAAAACATTTGGAAAAGTGTGAAAGCCCTTAGGAGCGCAAACTGTTATTTTTCTGAATGCTGTATGATATAGCCTAGTGTTATGTAATACAGGCTTGATTTATTCATTTATTTCGTTTAATTTTCTTAACAATTAAGATGCTGCATGTGTTTATCCAGTCTAATCGAAGTGTGCGTCTCTCCCCCGACTTTCCCAACAAAAATCCCGCCCCCTCTCAGAAAATACATAAAACTGACTTTAAATGCGTTTAAAAGTAGCCTATTAAAATGGTACAATGGCATTGCTCAGTTCAACGTTTTGGGAAATCGGGCATTTTGTCCCGCGTCAGCATTTATTCAAAAGTTAATAACGCTCAACATTCAAAAGGTAAATAAGGATTTGTTGACGATCCGACCGACCGTGACCCGAATATCATTAAAAATATTTTTGGATGACTCGTAACCGCGGGTGGCCGCGGGCACCCGCTCATTTTGGATCAACCCGCGCATCACTGATACACATAAAACACTTTTTCAATGAAATTATTGCTAGGCTGCATTAACTAGGTCAGCCGGAACTGGGAACACTTCCCATAACACCTGATGTACTCGTTACATCATCAGAAGAATGGCATCTACGCTAATGTTAGTCTCTCTGTTTTATCCAGAGGTTTACTGCAGTCAGCCGGATCCGGGCCGTATCCAGATCAGATGGTGGACCTGCGCCCAGAGAAGACCAACACATGACCCTGAAGTGTCTGCAGAGACCGTGTCAATTAGACTCCCCTGAAATTGCATCGCCGACACGGCATCCTCAATAAAGCCATCTCCGGCGTGATGACTCCGATTGTTCGAATATTACAATTTAATAATTCTTAAATCGATATGTCATCCTCAATAAACCCGTCTCCAGCGTGTTGCCTCCGACCTTTCGAATATTGCACTTTAATAATTATTTAATCAACACCTCATCCTCAATAAACCCGTCTCCGGCGTGTTGCCTCCGATCCTTCGAATATTCCGATCTATTATGACCTCTGACCTGTAAAGTTGCCAGAATAATAATCATACGCTGTTTGTTAATTGGCCAGAGGAGAACTGGCACCCCGACTGAGCCTGGTTTCTCCCATGGTTTTTTTTCTCTCCATTAGGTCACCTGATGGGGTTTTGGTTTCCCTGCCACTATTGCCTCTGGCTTGGCGTGCTCAGTTGGGGACACAAATTTTTCTAAATTTTTCAACTAAATATCCAAATAAATCTAATTATTAAACTAAATTAACCATTTAAACTAAATTACTGATCTAATTACTGATCTAAAGCACACACTGTCACTGTATGATAATTGAAATGAACTGATGACATCACCATTTTCTCCAGAATGGCTATCCGGCTGAATAAAATTATTTTGCATTATTTTCCTGTTTAACACTGTAAAGCTGCTTTGAAACAATCTGCATTGTTAAAAGCGCTATATAAATAAAGTTGACTTGACTTGACTTGATAATAATAATATTTACATTATTGTTTCATTTTGTGCAATATATTTTTTTACATGCGTTTTTACATTTTGAAATCAGTATTTACAACAGAAATCAATCAATCAAAATTAGTTTTAGCTTTTCATCTAAAGCAAAATTAATTTCCTATCATCACTGTAAAGCTGCTTTGAAGCAATCTGTGTTGTGAAAAGCGCTATATAAATAAAAGTGACTTGACTTGACTTTCACTTTAGACCGCCATCGAGTGTTTATATTAGCTTCGTGACGTGATCTAATGGGGAGTTCATTCATGATGATGTTAGCATTTATAATGTAAACATCCATTATTGATATAAAAATAGCCGAAATCACATGAAAACTACACAAAAACCTTATGCCATAGTTAACGTGTCACGTCAATGTATTGAGTCACGTAAGATAATTGACAGCTCAGATGACGAATGAACAGCTCAGATGATGAATGAACGTGCGATGACTCATATCTGATGCAAATCAGCAAGAGGAGAGACAGAGCTCGCTGTGAATGCGTTTTTAGCTCTTCAGATGGGATAATTCAGTGTGAAATGAATAGAAATGGTATTCTATATATGACGAAATATTTTGCAAAAGTGATAATAAATCAATATTTCTCCAAATATGCGCACTTTTGAATTAAGAGCCATAGCAAACTGTTCATTGCAGCTGTGTGGACACAACTGAACCGCAGCAGACGAGAGAGAATTAATTTAAGTGTGTTATTCGATTCAAAATATCGTACATTACAGATTGATTATTTTGCACTCCTGACATAAATGAATGTTACTGGAACCCAGTTTTATCACAAACAGTGGTCAAATTTCGAAGCTGGAGTTTTTAATCTTTCAACTGATACTCAGTTTGTTCCAGATAAAGTAAGACTGTTATTTTAACGAGCAGTGAATGTTGAACAGCAGTAATCTGGGGCCGTTGACGATCCTTGACACTAAAGGGGTTAAATGACAATCTTATATATTCATTTTTGAAAAGTTATATAAAAAAAAGCTTTACCTTGTGCCATTTCGTCTGTCAGACATTTAAGTTTCAACCCGTCAACTGCGAGGCTAGTGCTCTAGATCAACAGCGCTCCTATTATAGTCAGTGGCGTGCACGGCAGCAGGACAGCAATGTCGCGTCGTGTTTTAGGCCTGGTCGCACATTTGTTTGGCGGGAGTTGAAACTTCCTGGTGGCGCTGGTGCGTCGTTCGGCTAGCGTTACCAGCAAACGTTAGCTGTGACGTACAACAAAAAAGGTGAAATGTGAGACTACAGCCATTTTCCTCTTTGCACAGTAATAATTTTATTGGAATACCATGTAATTCAAACCTTAATTTCAATCAGGAAGATTCCCCTCAGGACATTTTCTCTCAGAACAGAACACAAAATGACCGTTGACAAAAGTATCCAATTTTAACCGGTTTGGTACAGACTACCCAACATGGTTACATTGACCCAGCGCTGGGTAGGTATGTGATGACCCTACCTGAGTTACAGAACTCAGTGCTGAGTTACAAAAAAAACTACCCAGCACTGGGTAAAATATTAAAAATAACCTATTAAAATTACCCAGCAGGCTGAACCCAGTATTTGGGTTAAAAAAAAAAAACAGCATTTTTTCAGAGTGACCCAGCACATGGGTAAAAATATAAAAAATAACCCAAGAAAATGACCCAGCAGGCTGAACCCAGTATTTTGGTTCAAAAACAATAACCCAGCATTTTTCAGAGTGACCCAGCACACTTTGCAATAAGGTTCATTAGTTAACATGAACTAATAATGAACTGCACTTATAACGCATTTATTTATCTTTGTTAATGTTAATTTCAACATTTACTAACGCATTATTAAAATCTTGCTAACATTAGTTAATGCACTGTGAACTAACATGAACAAACCATGAACAGCTGTATTTTTATTTAATTTATAATTAACGTTAACAAAAATTAACTAATGCTGAAGAGGTGTTCATGGTTAGTTCATGTTAACTAATGCATTAACTAATGTTAACTAATTGTAACAGATTTCCACTGGAGGCAAGTTGTAGTGATGAACCCCAAGTGCAGTTTATTTACAGGTGCGTGAACAGATACAAAACAGACGATGACTTAGAAACAGACTTTAGATTAGATTAGATTCAACTTTATTGTCATTACACAAGTACAAGTACAAGGCAACAAAATGCAGTTTAGGTCTAACCAGAAGTGCAATAGCAGCAAGTGCAGGATATACAACGTTTGCATAAGTGCAGGACATGGATATGTACTGAATATATATAAATATATCTATAAATAGAGAGATGGTTATTACTATAAACAGAATTTACAGGTGAATATGTGCAGTGAATAAATATACAGATGGCTATTACTATAAACAGAATTTACAGGTGGATATGTACTATGAATATAATATAATATACAGATGGCTATTACTATAAACAGAATTTTACAGATAGACATTCTGTGGGCTGGGTGAGAGGAGTCCTTGAGGATACTGCGAGCTCGATGCAGGCAGCGTTTCCTCTGGATGTGCTCGATGGCAGGTAGTGGAGTCCCTGTGATGCGCTGGGCAGTTTTCACCACCCGCTGCAGTGCCTTGCGCTCCGCAAAAGAGCAGCTCCCATACCATACTGCCACACAGTTGGTCAGGATGCTTTCTATTGCGCAGCGATAGAAGTTCACCAGGATAGCTGAGGAGAGCTGATTCTTCCTCAGTGTCCTCAGGAAGAAGAGGCGCTGGTGAGCCTTCTTGACCAGGCTGGAGGTGTTGGTTGTCCACGACATGTCCGCCGAGATGTGGATCCCCAGGAACTTGAAACTGGAGACACGCTCAACCGCCATTCCATTGATGTGGATGGTGTCGTGTGTGCCTCTTGACTCCTTCCTGAAGTCCACGATGAGCTCCCTCGTTTTGGTGGTGTTGAGGAGCAGGTTATTTTCAGTGCACCATGTGGCCAGGTGCTGGATCTCCTCCCTATAGGCAGTCTCATCGTTGTTGCTGATGAGACCAATCACCGTTGTGTCGTCCGCAAACTTGACAATGGAATTAGATCCATACACAGGCTTGCAGTCGGAGGTGAAGAGGGAGTAGAGAAACGGGCTTAGCACACAGCCCTGTGGTACACCAGTGTTGAGTGTGATGGATGTGGAGCAGGTGAGTCCTGAATGAACATTCTGGGGTCTGTCAGTTAGGAAGTCCAGAATCCAGTTACACATTGATGTGTTGATGCCCAGGTCTCCAAGTTTGGCTATCAACTTGGTGGGATGACAGTGTTGAATGCTGAGCTGAAGTCAACAAACAGCATGCGTGCATAAGTGTTTTTATTGTCCAGGTGAGTGAGCACAGAGTGCAGTGCCATGGAAACGGCATCCTCTGTGCTCCTATTGCTGCGGTAGGCAAACTGGTGTGAGTCCAATGTGGATGGTAGAGAGTCTTTTAGGTGTTCCAGGACCAGCTGCTCAAAGCACTTCATAACGATGGGTGAGTGCTACAGGGCGGTAGTCATTAGGGCACCTCGGGCTAGAGTGTTTTGGCACTGGCACAATGGAAGTGCGTTTAAAGCATGAAGGTACAGCTGCTTGGGCAAGAGACAGGTTGAAAATGTCTGTAAAAACCCCAGCGAGCTGCTCCGCACATGCCCTGAGAACACGACCAGGGATGTTGTCTGGTCCAGCAGCCTTGTGCGCGCTGATCCGGCTCAGTGCCTTGCAGACATCTGTGGAGGAGAGTGTAATTGGTGGGTCAGCTGAGGGCTTGAGCTTGGTGGCAGTTTCTCTGTTGTCTCTTTCAAAGCGAGCATAAAAGTAATTTAGCTCGTTCAGGAAGTTGACATCAGTGGCTGCGGGGGTGGAGTGGGTGGGTTTGTAGTCACTGATGGCCTGAATGCCCTGCCACATGCGTCGAGGGTCAGAGTTGGAAAAGTGTCCCTCTATCTTTAGCTTGTAGCAGTGCTTGGCCTTTTTGATGCCCCTCTTCAGGTTTGCTCTGGACGTACTGTAGGCTTGTGCATCTCCTGATCTAAAGGCAGTATTGCGTGACTTCAGCAGGAGTCGCACTTCCCTGTTCATCCATGGCTTCTGATTTGGGTATGTGGTGATCTGTTTCTGGGTTGTAACACTGTCAATGGTGGTATTGATATGATCCAATACAGAGGAGGTGTAAGAGTCAATGTCTGTGTGAGCGCCACTGGTGGCTTGAGAAGCAAACACACTCCAGTCTGTGTGTAGAAACCTTTTCTGGAGTGTGGAATCAACCCCCGCAGGCCACACCTTGATGGTCTTCACTGATGGCTTCACACGGTTGATGAGGGGTGCATATTTGGGGGTGAGGAACAAAGAAAGGTGATCTGACTGTCCCAGGTGGGGGAGGGGTGTCGCAACGTAAACGCCAGCCATGTTTGTGTAAACATGGTCTAAGGTTTTATTTCCTCTGGTGTGGCAGGAAACATGCTGTTGAAACTTGGGTAGCACTGACTTTAAGTTTGAATGATTAAAGTCACCTGCTACAATAAAAGCAGCTTCCGGGTGATCAGTCTGTTGTTTACTGATGGCTGCGTGAAGTTCTTTCATAGCAAGCTTGGCATCAGCATCCGGGGGAATATAGGCTGCAGTTATAATGGTGGAAGTGAACTCCCGCGGTAGATAAAACGGTCTACATTTAACCATGAGAAACTCAAGGTTAGCTGAACAATGACTCCCAACAATAGCAGAGTTTGTGCACCAAGCTTTGTTAATGTAAATGCACAATCCACCACCTCTGGTCTTAACGGAGCCATCTAATGTTCTATCCGCCCGGAGCGTGTGGCATCCCGCTGGCTCAATAGCGGTGTCCGGTATTCCGCTGTTTAACCAGGTTTCCGTGAAGATTAGGACGTTACAGTTCAAAAGTTTCTTGCTGTGTGTGATGCTGAGTCGAAACTCCTCCATTTTGTTCACTAGCGACCGTACATTGGCAAGGAAAATACTGGGGAAAGAGAGCCGATGTGGGGTTAGCCTTAACTTTAGTCTTAGCTTAGCGTTCAGACCACCGCGCTTTACCCGCCTTTGTTTACGGTCCCGACGCCGCCTGCGAGCACTTCCGCCCGGCCGGGTAGAGTGCATAGCCTCGGGTGTCCTAGCGATCTCAGGAAGGAGTTGAAGATTGTCCATAAAACTGTCGGAAATTCGCAAACCAATTTCCAAAATCTCACCACGGGTGTATGATGTTAAGGCACAACTGTTCTGCATGAACAGACCCGAGATGAGTAAGAAAAATACAGCAAAATTGCAGAATCTGGAGAGACCCAGAGCCTCGCGAACTACTCGCGCCGCCATCTTGGGTTATCCAGACTAGAAAACAGAGAACTCACCAACAGTGGTATACAGGAAACAATACTCGACAAGGACACATGGCAAACATGAGGGCTTAAATACACAAGACTAATGACTAGACAAGGGACACCTGTGAACAATGATTAAACAATGAATCAATGAAAGAACTGAACTGAGAACACATGACTAAAACAACCAATGAGAACATAACTGTAAGAATATGTATGAACAGTCAACGAGTCGACACTGCGAAGCATTCCAGAGCCCCCTCTCCGAACCATGAACGAGTCGTAAAACTAATCTATGGAGCCGAATTGACCAAAACAGGGGCCTTTTGGCCTGGCCTGCTTAATCTCACCCCAACTTGCAAGGACAGAGTTGACCAATAAGAAAACAATTCTTTGTTCCACAACATCAACCCTGCTGTGAAACCCATACAGATCTAGTATCTTATCAGGAAATGAAGTTCCTGATATCACCACAGAACCTAAGCATTGACACCTTGTCTCCCCCTCTTGGATATCAAAGACCATCACACAAAGACCTCACAAATCTCAGGCTTGATTACAGCCTCAGAATCAATACCAAAAATAGGATTTAATCACCAGTAGGTGCCTGATAAAAGTCAAGTTAAAGGGTTAGTTCACCCAAAAATGAATATTCTGTCATTAATTACTTACCCTCATGTCGTTCGACACCCATCAGACCTCTGTTCATCTTCGGAACAAAAATGAAGATATTTTAGTTGAAATCTGATGGCTCTGAAAGGCCTCCATTGACACAATGGCACGGTTCACTCTCAAGACCCTTAAAAGGTACTAAAGACGTCGTTACAAAGTCCATCTCAATACAGTGGTTCTAAAATAACTTTATGAATCGGCGACAATAGTTTTTGTGCGCAAAAAAACCCCTAAATAACGACTTACATAGTGATGACGATTTCAAAACAAGGCATCATGAAGCTTCGAAGCGTTATGAATCAGCGAGTCGATTCAGCGGTTTGAATCGCCAAATTTCAGCAGTTTGGCGGTTTGACACGCGATCCGAATCATCATTCGGCTCACTGATTCATAACGCTTCGAAGCTTCATGATGCCTTGTTTTGAAATCGTCATCACTATGTAAGTCGTTATTTAGGGTTTTTTTGCGCACAAAAACTATTGTCGCCGATTCATAAAGTTATTTTAGAACCACTGTAGTGAGATGGACTTTGTAACGACGTCTTTAGTACCTTTTAAGGGTCTTGAGAATGAACCGTGCCATTGTGTCAATGGAGGCCTTTCAGAGCCATCAGATTTCAACTAAAATATCTTCATTTCTGTTCCGAAGATGAACGGAGGTCTGACGGGTGTCGAACGACATGAGGGTAAGTAATTAATGACAGAATTTTCATTTTTGGTTGAACTAACCCTTTAAGTCAAGTCAACTTTATTTATATAGCGCTTTTACAATGCAGATTGTTTTAAAGCAGCTTCACAGTGTCAAACAGGAAAATAATGCAACAGGATTTTATTTGGCCGTACAGCCGCTCCGGAGAAAATCGTGATGTCATCTAGCTCATTACAATTATCATACAGAGACAATGTGGGCATTAGATTAGTAATTAGATCAGTAATTTAGTTTATATGGTTAACTTAGTTTACTAATTAGTTTTATTTGGATATTTAGTTGAAAAATGTTGTGTCCCCAACTAAGCAAGCCAAGCCAAAGGTGACAGTGGCAAGGAAACCAAAACCCCATCAGGTGACCTAATGGAGTAAAATAAACCTTGGGAGAAACCAGGCTCAGTCGGGGTGCCAGTTCTCCTCTGGCCAATTAACAAACAGCGTATGATTATTATTCTGGCAACTTTACAGGACAAGGGTCATATTAGATCGGATGATCAATTGATCGATTCATATTAGATGAATCTGTCATATTAGATCGGTGTAGCGAATTAGCTCTGAAGGGAAATATTAATCATTATTCATAACTCATTATGATTATTCATTATGATTAATTATGAATATTTGAATCAGTTAAATAGATTAACTTGATGTAGCTACATTAACATTACAATCATTCAATCAGTTCGTCCTAAGGACGTTCAGTGTTGATTATTAATTTAATTCTTAGAAAATGATATTTTTCATAGCCACAGAAAAATAATTATTTCTTTGAATTTACCTAAGCGGCTAGAGCGCATAGCAAGATCGATCATTTAGGGGACAATATGTTTGCAGGCACGGAGACAGGACCAACATATATTGTGCACAAACTTTAATAACTAAATCATGGAACAAGACTATAACTAACAGTAGACATACATGACATACACAATATAAACATGACAAGAGGTAAGGTTAAAGTGGTTGGAGGGAAAAGGGTCATTGGATGAAGAAGAAATTATGAGCTTGCGTGGTTGCTTCGAATCCATTGAGGATGAGAAAATTGCACATGGTGTGCAGAGTCTGGGCCTTCTGGTCCATGGCCTTGTGAGGCCTTTGGCTTGGTGTGGGTAGTGGCCTGCCATGTGGGCGGCCTGTGGGTCGGGAGCCCACAGACACAGTGTGTCGTGTCCGTGAAGCAGGAGAAGAGAGAGAAGGAGGGACGAGTGCATTGCTCCTTAAGAGACTTCTCACCACCTCCTGAAGTAGACTTGACAAATTAGATTATTGGGATTTCCAAGCGGAAAGTTCCTTTGGAGATTTTATGGCCCTTTGTTTTAACTATTATAGTATTTTGTAGGACAAAAACATAAATTTTAACTATTGGCTTTTACATCAAGTCAGCTGTCACTTTACTTTGCGCAAGGCCTTGATGAGGTGCGAGGCCCTGTGCGGTCGCACACTTGGCACAGCCCTTGGAACGGTACTGCGTGCTTGTGCATTTTAGTAGATTAGATTGTGTGTTTAGAATAGTTCAATAAACCCTTGTTTACATTTTCATCTATACAAGTGTCTCGGGGTTTGTGTTTATAAGTTATTGCCTCAAACTGATCGATTTTGCTACCCTGCTCCTATTAATGAACATGAAATTAATTATATTATTACCGTTGGCCACAAAGTAATATCCTGACCAGATTTGATAAAATACTCTAATATCGACATATCGGTGAACGAATAAGTTAATAAGGTGTTAAACATTAATTCTGAATTATTTATATGTAATTTGGGTCTCTTTTATTGTAATTCAGTTCCCCATTGATTTATTTGATCCGAATAACCCTTACATAACACATGAGGACAAGGGAATCCTCAAGACCCAAAACTGTTACACTAATACAACCTTATTGTAAGGTGTTAACAAAAAAAAAAATAATGAAGCATTTTTCAGAGTGTGCTCTATTTGAGCACATGTGTAAAAATGGTAAAAATTTGGGTTCCTTGTTTTTTTTTTGTTGAGTGCAATACGCATACGTGAACATGTAATACGCATGCGCATGATGTCCATTTTTGTTTACATGATGGAGTTGGTAAAGACATAGTTTTCAAAATCTTGCACTTTCAAATCAGTTTTCAAAAGCTTGCGTTCTCAGGGCCACAAAACACCATTGTCGTGTAAATCAACGACCAAAACCCATTACAAGTTTTCAGTTGAAAACAGTGTTGTGTAAGCATAACCTTAATTGTGACCTTCATACAGTATATCAAAAAGAGAGAGAATTTTTTTTTAGTTTTAATAATAATCAACCCCTGGGAGATAAAAGGTGTTGTAATTTAAGAAATTTAGGATATTTATTGTTTGATGTTGTCAGTCATGACTGAATATATTACACATTATTATCTGCAGAAAGAACCCATCCTGGGACTGCGTGTGTTGAAGCAGAGTGCAGCGGGTGTTATCCGTACGGATGATGAATGGCCACACTCTGTCGGACTGACATATACACGGTGTGGCAGATGGGACCCGGGTCAGTTGGCGGAAGACGTGGCTGGACAGAGAGCATGTCCTTCCGCTCCCAGCTATAAACGACGTGCAACATATTTGGTGTCATTGTGTGGCCTGCGGTATTACCAAATGCCACTGTATGCTAACACTAATAGAGCCACACACTCTCGTACGCTGGTAGTTTTTCTAATACCTAAACATCTTTTAATACATCCAAGCATTGAAGAGGCGAATCCATTATGCTTTTTACGTTCAACTTTCTTTAGTGTCTAATGTTGCTATTTAAACATAAAAAAGCAAAGTCACTCCAAAGGAAGTTATTCTCTATATCAGTAATCACTTTTTCGGAGCCTCTGCACATACCTACCTATTACTTAATCACCACGGACCAATGGTAGTACAAAGGTGTTTACCAGCCATAGCAAACTTTTCCGGAAAGTTTCAAACTCCCAAAACGAAGTTCATCAGTTCGTTCTTTGATTTCGCTTGAAAAATATCAGGGCCTGATTATAAGTGTCAGAAAGATGGTAAAAGAATTGTTGTGAAAAACTCTATTATTTGGTATATGAAGTCTCAAATAGAGGTCTTCGGGAGAATAAATGCAGTCATTAGTTTTTGCCTTTGGTGGTGCACAAATTACACAGAGTAATTTTTTTTCTTTGGCTAGGTGGTTTTTAAATGGAAGTATATAAAAGAGTTTTCTTTCATCAATGTCATTATGATCGTTTGCAATGCAATTTAAGAAGAAAATCGAATTTGTTTAGCCTCAGAAACTGCTGAGATGGACTGCTATTGGGTCTCATATTATTATTATTAAAGCTTGTAGATTAGTATCAAATTGTATTTTCCATAATTTCAGAAGCAGGTTTATGGCAATCAATTAAGAATAATAACAAAAGCTCTTCTGTTAAGAGTGTTGCAGTGGCATCTCCACCTTTGAAAGCCAATAGATCACCACACCATTGCGATATTTCCAATTTCCCCTTAATGCTAAATCAATATCAACCCATGAGCAGCCACACTTACATACTTGGATGCATATTGCAGCTAAACACAATAAATTCTAGGTTATACGAGACATCCAATTTTTTGAAGAACACAAGCTTGAGTAATTTGAGCCTCTTGTCATACGCAGCATTAAATCAAATATTTTATTTTCAGGCATATTTCCATCTCTGAGAGGCTAAAGATTGCAGACTATCTTCACATAGCTCTGGTCACTTTATTCTGTATGAAAGCTTGTTTCTGCCACAGAATAAAACAATTTAAGACATTAAGATAATTGCTTTTTATCTCACAATTGCGAGTTTACATCTTGCAATTTTTCATTGTGTATTATAAAGTCAGAATTTCGTGATATAAAGTCAGAATTGTGTGATATACTGTAAAGTCAGAATTGTGTGATATACTGTAAAGTCACAATTGTGTTACATAAAGTCACAATTGTGTGATATAAAGTCACAATTGTGTGATATAAAGTCAGAATTGCGTTATAAAGTCAGAATTGCGTGATATACTGTAAAGTCAGAATTGCGTGATATACTGTAAAGTCACAATTGTGTGACAAAGTCACAATTGTGTGACATAGTCACAATTGTGTGATATAAAGGCAGAATTGCGTTATAAAGTCACAATTGCGTGATATACTTTAAAGTCACAATTGTGCGACATAAAGTCAGAATTGAGTGATATAAAGTCACAATTGTGTGTTATAAACCAAGACTCACTAGGGCCCAGGTCAGGAAGCAGACAAACTGGCTAAACCGACCGTCTGCTAGCTGTCTCACGTCACCGGAGTCAGATAAATCCCAGCACATAGAGACTCTTTAAAGGTCCCGTTTTTCGTGTTTTTTTGAAGCTTTGATTGTGTTTACAGTGTGCAATATAACATGTGTTTATGTTTCGTGTGTAAAAAAACTGTATTTTTCACACAATTTACTTATCTGTATACTGCTGTTTTCACTGTCCTCAAAACGGCTTGAAAGATTTCCCTGTTCTATGAAGTCCCTCCTTCAGAAATACGTAACGAGTTCTGATTGTGCCAGCGGTTCCCGTGTTGTGATTCGACAGCAGCTTAGCACACGCAGAGCGCACGTTACCGGAAAGGTCACGCCTCTCACCATAACGGGGATGCATGTGCTCAATGATCTCTAAGTACAGCGTCCCTGGGAAAGCCAAACAAAGGTGACTTGACTCCGGGATGAAAATAACAGCGTCTCGACGACATGGCGACAAACAAACTATACAAACCCAACCGAACGCAACACTTCCTCTTATCCACGCGGGAGCAACAAGACCACGCCCCCTTTTTCGCATATTCTTGTGGGCGGAGGTTAGTCGACAAACTGCTCTACTGACGTAATTAAAGCAGGACGTACATGGATGTAGTCCCAACCGGCCGTTCGCTGTAGGCTTTGAAAGGGAACTTCTGTTAAATAAAATATCTCGCTTGGCATTGAACTTTGAGCTTTATAATTTTACAGGTTTTATATATGCTCTAACAGCAACATTACACACTAACTAAAGTTTGAAAAACGGGATCACGAAGAACAGGACCTTTAACCTAGATATTATCATATAGAGACTGTGTCTGTTCCCCGAATTAGTAAATACAAAAAACATCAAAACCATTCAACAGTAAAAATTTTATTGATGTCCATTAAATAAACAACAGATATAAATACAGATGAACAATTGATAAAGCTTGGGTTGCTGAATATTCGATCCCTTTCCCCAAAAGCGCTTATTGTTAATGATATCATTACAGATAATAATCTAGATGTGCTGTGTTTGATAGAAAGCTGGCTAAAACCTGAAGACTACATTACTTTAAATGAGTCCACCCCCCAAGATTATTGTTATAACATGAGCCGCATCTGAAAGGTAAATGGGGAGGGGTTGCTGTAATTTATAATAATATCTTCAGTATTACTCAGAAGTCTAGTTTCAAATATAACGAAATTTTGGTGCTTTATGTAACGTTATGTAGTGTAAATGATAAATCCCGTTTAACATTTGTGTTAGCTACTGTATACAGGCCACCAGGGCATAATACAGACTTTATTAAAGAATTTGCTGATTTTCTATCAGAGTTAGTACTGGCCGTAGATAAAGTACTAATTGTTGGTGATTTTACCTCATGCCCTATTCACATAACAGCCCTTATTTGTTCGTTCGTGGACAAATGTGGCCACAGAGGTCTCAGGTGTGATCCAATTTTTTATTTATTATAAATGTTATATCACTGTCTTCGATAAAATTTATACTATCCATTTATGGTGTTTTTTTATTTTGGGGGTATTTTTGAATTTATTTACCTCTAAAAGTACCACATTTTCTATGTAAATTATGTTTATTTTTATGTTATATTTAATATTTCTTTAACTACATTAAAAATATCATTCCACTAAGTTCCGAGAGTTGAAACCTAAATATGAAGTGTCTTTGCTGGCATCTGGTGTTTTATATTGGTATTCAATTAAGAAAAAAAGCAATAATATCAATAGCCACTAGATGGCTATAGTACTCAATGGCTGCATATAGGCTGAATTCTATGAACCGCTGTATAAAATGAATTTGACCTCTTAAGTTTTTGACTATCACAAGTAAAAATTGTAATTTAAAAAAAGATATATCTGTGTCAGGTGAGACTACACAAAGATGCCAAAATATGCTTAGATAAATATGACCATGCTATAAGGAAAAGACAAAGTAGTAGATCATTGCTGCATAAACATTTTGTTTCGAAGTATCAACAAACCTTGCAGTAGCACTTTGATCTGACTTTGAAGTGTGTGTGCGTGTGTGAGAGAGAGTCTGATGAGCCAGGTGGATGATTGGATCATACCAAAAAACATGGTCCGACATTGGCTCATTCAATTCTTTGTTTTTGTATGTGTGAATGAGTTTTTATTTGAAAAAAAAAAGCCCAGCTCTGTCATAGGCTCATTGAATGCATTGTTTGTGTGTGTGTGTGTGTGTGTGTGTGTGTGTGTGTGTGTGTGTGTGTGTGTGTGTGTGTGTGTGTGTGTGTGTGTGTGTGTGTGTGTGTGTGTGTGTGTGAGAGAGAGAGAGAGAGAGAGAGAGAGAGAGAGAGAGAGAGAGAGAGAGAGAGAGTGATGAGCCAGGTGGTTGATTGGATCATTTCATTGGTTGTTATCATCGATTGGATCATTTTTGTATGTGTGAGTGAGTTTTTATTTGAAAAAAAAAAAAAAGCCCAGCTCTGTCATAGGCTCATTGAAGGCATTGTTTGTGTTTGTGTTTGTGTGTTTGTGTGTGTGTGTGTGTGTGTATGAGTGAGAGTTTTTGCCATGTTGAGAATGTTGTACAGGATCAGCCCTTCATTTGTGTGTATGTTAGATATACGTTGCATTGGATTTATTGATTATTTTTTACAAAAAAACAACAAGAATGCTCTGAATTACAGTTTTTCCCATTCATTCCTATGGGTGCCCATTTTTGTCCACGAACAGACAATTAAGGAGTTTTTTTCCCCACCCATTTAACATTGTAGAATCGAGTCATTTTTTTTTTTTTGTGTTCAGGTGGCAAACTTAGGAAAAGTAGCCAAGTCTTGTACCGCTCAGATCAAGGGAAGTATTTTAAAAAAATTAATCAAAATAATTTTGCCCACATTTGTCCCCAGTAGGGTTTTAGGTTTAATATCCATGTAGACAATGAAAAAGACGGATTGGGATTAGCATTTAAAGACATTCTAAACTCTATTGGAGTTAGGCAACACGTGTCAGGACCCACTCTTTGCCATAATCATACTTTAGACCTAATATTGTCATATGGAATAAATGTTGATACCGTTGAAATTCTGCAGCAGAGCGATCACATCTCAGATCATTACCTAGTATCATGTATACTTAAAGAGCACCTATCATGGCATTTAAAATGTTCCAAATATTGTTTTAGAAGTCCCCAACAACAGTTTTGCATGAATGCAATGACAAAAAAGACTTTAGTTTTCTTATAATATGCATTTATTTTTACCTGTTTTGACAGCGATTCTCAAATGATTCCTTTAGTGATTCACCTTTCAAAACCCCGCCTTTACGTGACGCTAATCTGCGGTGATTGGTCAGATGACCCAGTCAGTTGTGATTGGTATAGTCTGTGCAGATATTCTCGGAAACGGAACGCCCATCAAAGTCTTATAATGACAGTAATTTGTTAATATGTGTCAGGAGTTATGAATATGAAAACCGCGTCGGTACTGTTTGATTGTAATATGAGCCTCAGCTGATCTCATTCATAAAAAAACTCCTCACGAAGACTCGCGACAAATCAACATCCCTCAGGGCTTTTAGTTCAAAAGTGTGCAGATGAGGAGACATATTGATAGATTCTCATATGTCTGTGTCAAATTTCTAAACAGAGGAGTATTTTTTATTCAATACTTCCTCAAAATGGGCAGAAATAGCCTAATCATGAGCGATTGAGTCTCTAATGTGTTGTTTTCAATTCATACTGGCAGCCGGAGGGCGCTCTGTGCACATGTAATCCATATATGGTACAGACAGACGAAGAAGATACCATGTGCCATAATAAAAGTCCATAATAAAAGCTTCCTGAGATCGCGAAACATACATTTGACGACTAATAATAAACACTCAATCGCGACGATGTATGGTTTGTCTTCAAGCCACTTAGTCTTCAAATGCTCATCCTTGGGCAGATGAAAAAAGTTTGCTTTTGAGTCGCACTTCAGAACACAGCGTCTCTTGGCCATGATGTTTTCTAGTTTTCACTGGCGTCTTGGAGCGCAATAAGTGGGCGTATCGTATTCAAATAACTTGACAAGTTGACGTCATCTAGTCAGAGAAAAAGCTTCGGTCTTCTAACGATTCTTAAAAATGACTCCGAGTCGACTCTTAATTTTGAAAGAAAATAACTATATATACGGTGCACTGTCATATTTCAAGCTATCACAGGATGTTTTTGTTCACTTAGATCTATGTTACACACTACATGAAAGGTAAATTTCAAAATTCCATGATAGGTGCTCTTTAATTTAGCTAAGGCTGCAAAGCCGTCCCCTCGCTTCAAAAATGGCAGGACAATCACTGCCGCCACTAAAGATTGCTTTTTAAATAATCTTCCTCATCAGTATCATCTCCTCAGCATCCCAGATAGCTTAGAAGAACTCGATGTTGCAACAGAAACTATTGACTCTCTCTTTTCCAGTACTTTAGACACAGTTGCTCCCCTGCGCTTAAAGAAGATTAAAGAAAATAGTCCAACGCCGTGGTACAACGAACACACTCGGGCCCTTAAAACAGCAGCCAGAAAATTGTAGCGCAGCTGGAAGAAAACAAAACTAGAGGTCTTTCGTAATTCGTGGAAAGAGCACATGATCGCATACAGAAAGGCCGTAAAAACTTCTAATCTGCTTATTTCTCGACTCTCTTGGAAGAAAACAAACACAACCCTAGGTATTTATTCGATACAGTGGCTAAATTAACCAAAAATAAAGCTTCAACTTCTGATGTTTGTAAACAGCACAGCAGTAATGACTTTATGAACTTCTTTACATGTAAGATTGATAATATTAGGAAGAAAATTTTAACCATGCAGCCGTCTACTACAGTATCACATCAGACATAGCATTGTAGTGTCACTGAGGAAAAATTACTCTCATTATTTACCTCTGCTATAGGAGAAGAAGAATTGGCTAAACTCGTTAAATCATCAAAATCAACAACATGTTTGCTCGACCCTATACCGACTAGGCTATTAAAAGAGATGCTACCAGAGGTCATAGATCCTCTTCTTAATATCATTAATTAATCTTTGTCATTAGGATATGTACCGAAAACTTTTAAGTTGGCTATTATTAAACCACTTATTAAAAAACCGCAACTTGATCCTACAGAATTAGTCAATTATAAATCAATCTCAAATCTACCCTTTCTGTCAAAAATACTTGAAAAGGCAGTGTCACAATTATGTTCCTTTTTAGAAAGAAATGGTACCTGTGAGGATTTCCAGTCAGGATTTAGACCGTATCATAGTACTGAGACTGCTCTCATCAGAGTTACAAATGATTTACTCTTATCATCCAATCGTGGCTGTATCTCTCTATTAGTGTTACCCGATCTTAGCGCTGCATTTGATACTATCGACCACAACATTCTTTTGAATAGACTCGAAAATTATGTAGTTATTATTGGAATTGCTTTGTCATGGTTTAAATCATACCTATGTGACCGTTATCAGTTTGTAGCAGTAAATGAAGAGATGTCACACCGATCACAAGTTCAGTATGGAGTACCGCAGGGCTCAGTGCTAGGACCGCTGCTCTTCACCCTGTACATGCTACCACTGGGAGATATCAATAGGAAGCATGGCGTTAGTTTTCATTGTTATGCTGACGATACTCAGCTCTATATTTCTTCACGCCCTGAAGAAACTTACCAATTCACAAGATTAACAGAATGCATAGCTGATATAAAACATTGGATGACCAGTCATTTCCTGCAACTCAATTCAGAAAAAAAATAATTTTTAATTATTGGACAAAAAAGTTCCACAAGTAGAAACCTAGAATACTGTCTAACACTTGATGGCTGCTCTGTCAAGTTCTCGTCGTCAGTGAGGAACCTGGGTGTGCTCTTTGATACCAATCTTTCGTTTGAAAGCCACGTTTCTAGTATCTGTAAAACTGCTTTCTACCATCTTAAAAATATATCTAAATTATGGCACATGCTCTCAATGCAAAATGCTGAACAGTTATTTCATGCGTTCATGACCTCAAGGTTAGATTATTGTAATGCTCTACTGGGTGGTTGCCCTGCTTGCTTAATAAATAAACTCCAGCTGGTCCAAAACGCAGCAGCTCGAGTTCTTACTAGAACCAGGAAGTATGACCATATTAGCCCAGTTCTGTCAACACTGCACTGGCTGCCTATTAAATATTGCATACATTTTAAAATCTTGCTTATTACTTACAAAGCACTAAATGGTTTAGCTCCACAATACTTGAGCGAGCTCTTAACATATTATACTCCATCACGTCTACTGCGGTCTCAAAATTCTGGCCAGTTGATAATACCGAGAATATCCAAATCAACTGCAGGCGGTCGATCCTTTTCCTATTTAGCACCTAAACTCTGGAACAGTCTTCCTAACATTGTACGGGAAGCAGGCACACTCTGTCAGTTTAAGTCTAGACTAAAAACACATCTCTTTACTATGGCATACACATAAAACACTTTTTCAATGAAATGATTGTTAGGATGAATTAAAGGATTAGTTCACTTTCAAATAAAATTTTGCTTATAATTTACTCACCCCCTTGTCATCCAAGATATCCATGTCTTTCTGTATTCAGTCGAAAAGAAATGAAGATTTTTGATGAAAACATATCAGGATCTTTGAAACAGCTTCAAAAGGGCTTAAAACCAAATCAAACGGTACCAGACGATCAATAAGGGTCTTATCTAGCAAAACAAGAGCTGGTTGTTTTTTTTTTATAAATAAAGTTTACGTTTTATAAGGACAGATGCTCGCCTTGCTCTGTTCAGAGATGCGCGCTCGTGACGTCATGTAAAACGCAATTACGTTGAAAAGGTCAAGCTAGACGCAGGCGCAAAGACGTTTGAATATGTGGATACGGCTGTAACACTCAGCCTAAGGAAGGCAGTTTACACAAGTTTCACAAAAAATTCTTAACTTCTCTTTTAAAGGAACTGAATGTAAGAAATGTATTTCAATTAATCATAAAATGGCCCTGATATGTCACTAGACATTAAGAAATCATGTTAATTTCAAATACTTATATCACTGACAACAGTTGTCAGGCCAAGATATTGTCATTTTAAAAGTGAAGTTGCAGCCCTCAACTGATGTTGATGTTGACATGTTGTGTTTTGGCCTGAAGCGCCACCCTCCACCTATCTACCAATCACGAAGTCAGTAGTGTTTCTGCATTCGGGTTGCCAGCTCTGCTCTAGTTACCACAGCTGCAGCTACAAACTTTTTGGATAAACAATGTCTAACTTTACGAAACCTAAACGGCCTCGTTATGAATCAGAAAAACGTTGTGACAGTGTCCGAGATAAAACAAGGATTTGTATAAGAGATGCCTTTGAAAGATGGAGACGGCTGAAAACGGAGAATAATTTGAAGACTGATGCCAACGTTGCTAATTTTCTCCTGGACAGGCAAGGTTCATCTATGTTTGGCTAACTTGTACTTAATGTAAATGGACATTTCAAATATTCATGACAGTCGAACAAAGTTATGCATGTTCGTGCAAAGTAACGTTAGGTTAGCGCAGATGGAGGAGGTGGGTCATTGAATTGAAAAGGTAACGTTAAGGAATTGTTTGGTAAATAAAAACGGCGAGTCGTCATTGCTAACATTAGTAATGCATTATCAGAGCCCTTTTCTCTGTCATTATGCTGGGACGCTGAGGAAAACAACATTAGCACGCCTATATATGGCAATGTGAAAACGTATTTGAGACTGTAGCCTAACGTTACCTCAGTAAAAATTATTCCTCATTCGTTCTTCGCATATATAGTGGACAAAACATGCTGCAAGTGGACCTGTATGACCATTGCTAATGTTATTTAGCTTTGCTGTAATTTTACTATAGTATTTTTTCATTTGGGAATGTACTGTCACATACGAGCGTTCATATTTACGATTATATTTGGCTAATCGCCTTTAGTAAATTTTTGCGATTCATAATTACTTCACAAAACATCGCTCTTGAAGCATAAAAATAATTAACAGAAAGAAAAAAAACTTACTGTGTACGACACGTCACTTGCCATTGAAAGCTCCTTGTAGCAGCCTATGTTCCTGCTGGATCCTGCAGCCTAGCTGGCAACCTCGAGTCAGGGGAGGGGGAGAGGGGATACACCGGTCTACAGTAATTTGAAAGTGATTGCAGTACCAGTTTTGGCCACAGTCCTACATACAGCTCCTTTAAAGGTGTTAGAATAAATTGCTTAACCAATAAACACAGAATAAATGATAAACCAAAGTGTATTAAACAATAAGAAACGCCAAAAACAGTCCGTGTTTCCCACACATAGATTAATTTGTGGCGGTGCACCACAGAATCAACACCGGCCGCCACACATTGCGTGTCGTTATTCATTATCTTTTTAACGCTATTTAAAACACGCAGCGTGTTTGTTCATTTCCTTTCCCCGCTCTCCCTCCATCTCTCTGTCACTCATGCGTCTCTCTCGCTCTCTCTCTCAAACCTGCTTTTGATATTAAAGTCTAAGCTTTTAAAATTTAAAACGAAATGCAAACAATAAATAGCGTTTTGGCGCTAATGTGTAACAGAGGCGTTGAAAAACAGAGTTGCAACCATAGACCGTAAAAAAATATGGACGACGCTACTTCATTGACTTCCGCTGACCAAAGTTGAAGCTTTCACGGCGCTGACATCTTGGGACCGAGTCTGCGCAGTAGCGATCTCGGGACCGGAGTTGCGCAGTAGAGAACAGGAAGTAGAGGCGCGATTATCAAAAGCCCGCCCACACTCTCGCAGATGCAGAACAATTAATTATGTTGGTGTGAAATAAACTGTTATGGAAGTGTAGAAATTAAAGCTAAAGCTCCAATCTCCTCCCAAAAATCCAGAAAAAAGTCTGTTAGTGCCTCAGTGACAACTTCACTCAGAGAAGCCGTCAATCTCAGCTGTCAATCATGACGTCACACCCCCCGTTTTTATAGCATCAAATAACTCACTAAAACTAAACTTATTTAAAAAACGAACACTTGAAATGAAATTATTGTAATAAAAACTGCCTAAAATGACAGAAACCATCTTTAGGAAACAATTATTTGAAGTGTAATTAAATTGTTTAGTGTGTCTCGCGCCCATTCAAATACATGGAGAGGCGGAGTTTAGGAGCTATACTGGGACCGGCCACCGGGGGGCGATCGAGGCGCGAAAGCTTCAATTTCTGACTGGAGCACTACAGGCTTGGTTGCGACCTGCTCTCATCTCCCGGCGCGCGCGCGGTCACGTGGTTCACGGAGCGCTCCATAGTTATAAACAAACCCGCGCTGTCAATACATTTGAATGGCTTAAGCCACGGATACACAACAGTCTCACTGTACAGGTGTTTGCAGCAGGTTTTGGTACAGTACAGCATAGTGTGCATTGATTATTATGTCAACCACATTTACAGGATCATTTTATTATGGAGAGTGATGATAGACCCAACATTGTTACATTAATGTCAATGCTTTTCTTGTATTTAGCCCTCATTGCTTACTAATTGTTCACATCATACTCATTGGTGGTCAAATGTGACCATAGACCTTAACTATGTCTCAATTAAATAGCCTATATGTTCTATATTTTAGTTTAATAATATTTATTGAATATTTTGAGGATATCTTCTGGTACTAAATAGGCCTACTATTTGTGCAATAATTGTGGTCCATTAATGACCACTTAAAATATTTTGTATTATTTATATTACAATTAGTGTAGTAATTAAGGTTAAAATAGAGAATTCCAATGCAAAGAGGCCTGTATGGCTCTTTAATAAATATACAGTACTAATAAATAATATGTATCTAGTTGCTCAAAGTATTGCAGATCATATCTTCTTACTTATTTTTAGGTTTAGCATTTGAATAAATATTTATACATGATCAAATTTCTTTAAATGTGAAATTTTAAAAAGTTAATAACTTACATCCTAATATTTTGAATAATACTTATATAAGCACACAAAAGTGAATATTATTTGAATGTGAGCAAATATAATTTAAGAAAAGTTTAAAATAGTTAAACTTATTTTTCCTTAAATGTACAGTAGGCTATATAAATATGAATTGATACTGAATCAAGATCGAAATCGATATTTGTGGCAATCACTGAACCCATCCCCTCCACCCGCCCCATGCCACCACAAATTGGTTTCTAATCTGTGGGAAACACTGACAGTATATACAATATAGAAACAAAAATGTATGTAAATGCGGTGGAATAGTCCGTTTCAGTCCAATGTGTGTGTGTGTGTGTGTGTGTGTGTGTGTGTTGGATCGGCCTTACCGGTAAAGCCGCCTTTCCACTGCACACGACAAACGACAGCCGTTGTACCGGAAGTCATTCATTTCCAATGGAGAGTCGTACAGGGGTTGCGTGGGGTGCCGACCATCTGCGAATGCGGAATTTTCGGATCCGATTTGAGCTTCGGATGCGTTCAAATATTTGAACTTGAGCGACTACACCGTATGCGACACGCCGACCGGATGTGATGTATTCCAAAGTTGTCCAATCAAATCAGTGTGCGCAAGTTGAGAATTCTTTTTGTTTATCACATTTTATTTTGTTTTAAAACTTTAAAAAAATGCATAATGGCTCGGAGGAAACATCTTGGCGAGTATCACCGTTTAGTGAATGAGCTGCCTTAACGTTGAAGATTTCCGTGAATATTTTCGGGTCTCACGAGAGGAATTTAATGAGATCCTTCAGGTTGTTGTGTTGGCCCAAAAATTACCAGGCAGGATACTGCATTCCGGGAATCCATCAGCCCGAACATCTGGCAATTTGTCTCAGGTACAAACCCAAGTTAATAATAATAATAATATATTAGGCCTAATACACACACACACACACACACGTGTGTATATATATGTGTATATATATATAGGCTATACACCCACACTACTCTGTGTACTTGTTTAACCGCGAGGATAAGCTTCTCTCCCATGTTGTCGTGTACGATCATAATGAAATTTCCGTGCGACTGCCACTAGGGGGCAAATTCCGACAGTCGTGTCCGAATGTCGTGTGCAGTGGAAAGGCGGCTTAAGACTTTTTGTCCGGGAGCACGATGAAATACAGCGCTGTCCTGTTCAGTCTCTCAAAGGTGAAATACTCCAACTTGTTATTTCCTCAACGAGATAATCCTTAACAGACGATGACAACCAGTAATGTAAAGCGATCGATCGCGTAATCCACAGTGAATTGAGAGCGTCCTCTCTCGAACACCGGCAAGCCGGCACTTTTATCGGATGTGACAATTAGCTGTCTGACCCCATGACGTCACAGGGATTCCCTGGATCTTCCCGACACAAGTCTCGCGTGAGTAAAACGGGAACACAAACACATATCCGGGCAATATACCAAAGGTGAAAACAATATACAAAAACAGCTGTATTAAATTAATAATGAAAATAATTCACAGCAGTATAAGTATTCCCCCATTATGTGGCCGCGCTACTCGGTCCTCCTTCCGCTCATCTGTAAACACTGACTCTGTACTTCCGCCTGCGTCTAGCGTGACCTTTTCAACGTAATTGCGTTTTACGTGACGTCACGAGTGCGCATCACTGAATAGAGCAAGGCGAGCATTTTTGCTTGTAAAACTTAAACTTTATTTATTTTTAAAAAAATTACCGATCGTTTCGCTAGATAAGACCCTTATTGATCGTCTGGTACTGTTTGATGTGGTTTAAAGCCCTTTTGAAGCTGTACTGAACCTCTCATTTGGACCTTGAACCGTTTGGCGCCCATTGACTTCCATTATATGGACAAAGATCCTGAAATGTTTTCATCAAAAATCTTCATTTCTTTTCGACTGAAGACAGAAAGACATGGATATCTTGGATGACAAGGGGGTGAGTAATTTATAAGCAAAAGTTTATTTGAAAGTGAACTATTCCTTTAACTAGGTCAGCCAGAACCGGGAACACTTCCCATAACACCTGATGTACGCGTTACATCATCAGAAGAATGGCATCTACGCTAATGATAGTCTCTCTATTTTATCCCAAGGTTTACTGCAGTCAGCCGGATCCGGGCCGTATCCAGATCAGATGGTGGACCTGCGCCCAGACATGACCAACGCATGACCCTGAAGTGTCTGCAGAGACCGTGTCAATTACACTCCCCTGAAATTGCATTGTCGTCACGGCATCCTCAATAAACCCGTCTCCGGCGTGATGACACCGATTGTTCGAATATTACAATTGTATAATTATTTAATCAACACATCAGCCTCAATAAACCCGTCTCCGGCGTGTTGCCTCCGATCCTTCGTTAATTCCGACTGAGCCTGGTTTCTCCCAAGGTGTATTTTTCTCCATTAGGTCACCTGATGGGGTTTTGGTTTCCTTGCCACTGTTGCCTCTGGCTTGGCGTGCTCAGTTGGGGACACTAAATTTTTCTAAATTTTTCAACTAAATATCCAAATAAATCTAATTATTAAACTAAATTAACCATATAAACTAAATTACTGATCTAATTACTGATCTAAAGCCCACACTGTCACTGTATGATAATTTAAATGAACTGATGACATAACCGTTTTCTCTAGAATGGCTTGACGGCTGAATAAAATGATGCTGCATTATTTTCCTGTTTAACACTGTAAAGCTGCTTTGAAACAATCTGCATCGTTAAAAGCGCTATATAAATAAAGTTGACTTGACTTGTTATAAAGTCAGAATTTCATGATATAAAGTCAGAATTGTGTGATATACTGTAAAGTCACAATTGTGTCATATAAAGTCAGAATTGTGTGACATAAAGTCAGAATTGTGTGTTATAAAGTCAGAATTGAGTGATATAAAGTCACAATTGTGTGTTATAAAGTCAGAATTTCATGATATAAAGTCAGAATTGTGTGATATACTGTAAAGTCACAAATGTGTCATATAAAGTCACAATTGTGTGATATACTGTATATATACCGCAGAATAAAAAATAAATAAGGTAATTGCGACTTTTTATCTCACAATTCTGACTTTTTATCTTTTTATCAATTGCGTGGTATAGTCACAACTGCGAGTTATAAAGTCAGAATTGTGTGTTATAAAGTCAAAATTGTGTGACAAAGTCAGAATTGTGATATAAAGTCACAATTGTGTGTTATAAAGTCAGCATTTCGTGATACAAAGTCACAATTGTGTTATATACTGCAAAGTCACGATTGTGTGATATAAAGTCAGAATTTCGTGATATAAAGTCAGAAATGTGTTATATACTGTAAAGTCACGATTGTGTCATATAAAGTCACAATTGCGAGATATACTGTAAAGTATATAAAGTCAGAATTGTGTTATAAAGTCAGAATTGTGTAATATAAAGTCAGAATTGTGTGTTATAAAGTCAGAATTGCGTGTTATAAAGTCACAAGTGCGAGAAATGAAGTCCAATTCTGATGGATAAAAAGATTTCTCGCAATTACGACTTTATATCACACAATTCTGACTTTATAACACACAATTCTGACTTTATAACTCGCAGTTGTGACTATACCACGCAATTGATAAAAAGATAAAAAGTCAGAATTGTGAGATAAAAAGTCGCAATTACCTTATTTATTTTTTATTCTGCGGCGGAAACAATAAAAAAAGTAATTTTGACTTTTTATCTCACAGTTCTGACTTTTTATCTTTTTATCAATTGCGTGGTATAGTCACAACTGCGAGTTATAAAGTCAGAATTGTGTGTTATAAAGTCAAAATTGTGTGACAAAGTCAGAATTGTGATATAAAGTCACAATTGTGTTATAAAGTCAGCATTTCGTGATACAAAGTCACAATTGTGTTATATACTGTAAAGTCACGATTGTGTGATATAAAGTCAGAATTTCGTGATATAAAGTCAGAAATGTGTTATATACTGTAAAGTCACGATTGTGTCATATAAAGTCACAATTGCGAGATATACTGTAAAGTATATAAAGTCAGAATTGTGTTATAAAGTCAGAATTGTGTAATATAAAGTCAGAATTGTGTGTTATAAAGTCAGAATTGCGTGATATAAAGTCACAAGTGCGAGAAATGAAGTCCAATTCTGAGGGATAAAAAGATTTCTCGCAATTACGACTTTATATCACACAATTCTGACTTTATAACACACAATTCTGACTTTATAACTCGCAGTTGTGACTATACCACGCAATTGATAAAAAGATAAAAAGTCAGAATTGTGAGATAAAAAGTCGCAATTACCTTATTTATTTTTTATTCTGCGGCGGAAACAATAAAAAAAGTAATTTTGACTTTTTATCTCACAGTTCTGACTTTATTTCTCGTGATTTCAAGTTTACTTTAGGATATAAACTCGGAATTGTGAGAAATAGTCAAAAATCTGATATATAAACTCACGAGAGAGAAAAAAAGTCAGAATCAAAAGATATATACTAACAATTGCGAGAAACAAAGTCAGAATTGCGAGATATAAACTGGGAGTTGCAAGAAATAGTCAAAAATGTAATATATAAACTCACAATAGTGAGAAAAAAGACAGAATTACGAGATATAAACTCGGAATTGTGAGAAAAAAGTCAGAATTGTGAGAGAAAAAGTTGCAACCTTTAAAAAAATTGTATTATAGCATTTAAAGTGTCAGACGACAAAACTGTAACGCACTTATAATAAACAGCGTTTTAGTGTTGGTATGGACACTTAATATAGTTATCATTCTTTGTGTGAAAGTGTAACTTTGTCAAATTTCAACCTGCTTTGTATTCTTACAATGTTGATGGTTGTTGTGATGTTCGTGGGATGGTAAGGAAGAAGACAAAGGGGTCGGCTTACTGGAACTCGTGGGGGTTTTATTAACTCAGTTTTACTCAGGTTATAATACCGTGCACTTCACACAAACACAAAGGTTCCTCATAAAGTCTCATAAATTCTCAATCGTCGGTTTCTCTCTAGCAGTTCCTCTCTGCTTCCTTCCCCAGCCAAGTTCCAGTCTGTCTCTCCGTCTCCAGCTCTCTCTCCCTCTCTCTCGTTTCCTCCCGATCTATGTACTCTCTCCACGCCAATTACTGCAACAAGAGACAGGTGTTCATCATTTGTGCTTGATCCACTTACGTGCCGCTCGTCCTCTGACTCTCTCTCTCCCGTCACAGACTTCGCTAAACCATGCCCCCCTCGCCACAATGGTATATGTAAATGAACAAAGTTTCCTTGTTCTCTGTGTTTCCTGGACCGAGAAGTTTGTTTAATTGTCAGCAAAAGTCTGTCGGATGATGCCAACTGCATCACTTTTGACAGCTCAAGGGCTTTCATGAAAACTACTTCCGCATGTTGTATCCCCGTCCATGGACAGTTGAATCAACAGAACAGTTAATATAAGGGTAGGTTTTTTCACTGAAAATTTTATCATACTATGTCTATATAGCATTATTGTAAAAACGGAACACTGTGGCAACAGCTTTCTTACCTCTATGAGATTTGCGTTTTGCTTCAGGCAGAATTGAGAGAACGGCTTAAAACACTGTGTTCGTGGTCATCCAGTTTGAAATGTTGACTACAAACAGAGATTTTTCAGATTGCCCGTTGTGGCAATCACTCCATATTTATGATTCTCAGCCTTTTGCTATTTCCTACGGTGACGCATTGCTGCCACATACATATTTTTTTCACTCAATTATGTCGTAATAACGAGATCTTATGTCGTTTTAACGACATCTTTTCTCGTAATAACGAGATCTTATGTCGTTTTACAACATATTTTTCTTGTTAAAACGACATATTTTCTCCTAAAAAGGACATTTGTTGTATAGTGATGTGTGTGTATATATGTCTGTATCCACATTAGAGAATTAATTTAGCCCATGCCTTTGTCACACTTGTTTGAAAAGCAGAAGCAAGCTCAGTGTAAAATAGACTCATCCGCTGCCTGTATCAGTGGCGGTGCCCATAGCACGAAATAGTTGTAATTTATTGATGTAGCCTATAGTTCTTAACACCCATGGGTAGCAGGTGCCATGGATCGCTCATGATTAGCCTCAGTGGCGTAACTTTAACCTAGTAAATAACGGACCCCGGTGCAGCCACAAATATCATAACTATCTATAGGCCTACTGTAATTAAGACATCGCCTATATTCAAGAAATGTATTAAAAACAGAAAGACGCTATAGTTTCAGCCTTACTCAAAGGCCGTGGAAACATGGCCAGTGGGTTCGTTACGCACGCCAATCCATTCCCGCCGTTCTAGATTTGCTTGTTATTATTAAATATACAAATGAATCCTTGATCAAAATTAAAATACAATTTATAGAAAACAAAATTCACTTTAAAGAAAGACTTTCTACAAAACAAAACTCAATAAAAATCATGTCTGACCATGTCTCCAGACATATCGCGTGTCTTATACTCACACTGACGAAACCGCCTGTTAATTTTTTCCTTTATGACAGCTGAAACAATTTACACGTGTTTTTTTTTTACCACTTCGTTATTTTTGCTTGGAATTTCGTTTGTTGGCATTGAACTGAATTTAGAAATACTTTTGAAATTAAAATATTATTTTATTATTTATTAAAATTTAATAAACACATTTTTTTTTTTTAAACGAAGACAGCGTTTGGTGACGAGTGCATGCCAAATAATTTGTTCCCTGAATCCACGGCATTTGTTGTTATTGTGAGTTTACACAAATAAAAGTAGACCGTTTATAGTTTATAATTATGTCTTGAACTTATCTGTATGGTTAAAAATGACGGAGTATTGTGATATTATTCCATTGTCATAAAGGAAAAAATTTTGGCGCTTTCGTCGGACAGAGGGTTATTGAAAACGTAGCCTATATTTAGTTTCATGGTTAGGCTATGTTTAAAAAATAAGCCTATTCACGAGTTTGTGTCCCCATATAATCTTGGTAAAAGTGGTAAACGGATTTGGCTTGCTGTCTGCTATAGAGGGGCTCGGAGAGGATATTCTACCCGAGCTCCGATTGCCCCCCCTATAACAGGCAAAATTTTCAAAAGGGAGGAGCCGGGGAGGAGGAGGGATGCTGCAAGAACTAACAACGGGAAGAGGCAAGCTGCTGGTTTTATACCTTGGTATTAATTGGAAGATTAGATGGGCGTACTTCCTCCCGAAATTACGTTTAGTAACTTCACTTCACAATTTTGTGTGCCCATATAATCTTGGTAAAAGTGGTAAACGGATTTGGCTTGCTGTCTGCTATAGAGGGGCTCGGAGAGGATATTCTACCCGAGCTCCGATTGCCCCCCAAAAACATAAATGCATAAATAGAAAGCAAGCAAGAATTATGGGAATTGGAACAGCTCATGATTACTTAAGAATCTGCATAATTATTTCAATAGTCTAGAACCCCCCAAAATTGGAAAAAGATGGAATAGAAGATGGCACTGCAGCAGCATTGAGGTAGGCAGGTAACTGCCGTGGCAGTTTATGAAACAGCTGAGGCGTTGCAGCGGCTGTATGGGATAGAGTGGGGCACTGCAGTGGCAGTCTCAAATTGGCAGGGCACTGCAGCGGCAGTCTCGAATTGGCAGGGCACTGCAGCGGCAGTCTCGAATTGGCAGGGCACTGCAGCGGCAGTCTAAAATGGGCAGGGCACTGCAGCAGCAGTCTCAAATTGGCGGGGCACTGCAGCGGCAGTCTCTAAATGGCGGGGCACTGCAGCGGCAGTCTCTAATTGGTGGGGCACTGCAGCGGCAGTCTCAAATTGGCAGGCACTGCAGCGGCAGTCTCAAATTGGCGGGGCACTGCAGCGGCAGTCTTAAGCCAGCAGTAGTATCAAGTAAAGTGGAGCACGACACAGCAGCATCGATAAAACAAGGTTTACAGGCACAAGTTGGATTGAGTTTCGAAGGGCAGCTATCTTAAAGAGAAGTGAGATTTAGATGGGCTTGTTTGATGAGGCTAAGGTCAGATCAAATGTAAGATTGAAAGGCGTCTGAGGACCACCATCCCAGTAGTTTGATTTGATGGTCTGGCAGACCTTTTTGGGCTGCGATTGTGGCTGCTCCAATACGAAAGGAGTGAGATGAATACAAGTGAGCTTGGATACCAGAGTGGGTGAGGATGTGTTTAAGCTTTTTATGGAACCGATGCCTGGTGACAGGAAGGTTGTTCTCATCAATGAAAAGTGGGTCGAGCTGAGAGGAGATCTGAGCCTCCCTTTGTGCAAGGAAGAAGGAAAGAGATTGATATGGCTGGATGGGTGTCGGGAGATTGAAGATATGGATGAAATTACCGTTTTTTAATTGATCAGTTTTGCTGTGTTTGATCAGGAAACGGATGGTGTCCTTGTCTAAAACTTTGATCAGGAAACGGATGGTGTCCTTGTCTAAAACTTGGAGGTCAGAGAAGGTCGGATGGATGGCTGGGTTGAATTTAGAATTGGTTGTGAATTCAGACACTCTGAGGAATCCAAAAAAAAGGCCAGGGTAAACATAGCGTCTAGAGTTCTTGCTGTTTCTGGGGGCATGTGACCAGAGCGGAGGAAGGTCAGACATTTAGCTGAAAGATCAATGGTTAGAGGTTGCCTGGAATCAGGATGAGTAGGGTTGGTTTTTTGAATTCCTTTGATTAGGAGTTTGATCTGGGGGTTTGTTATGGCAGGACATGGATGGCCGTAGATTAGTTTGAAGAAAAATTGAATGCCACTGAGATAGACTTTGATGGTACTGGGTTGGATGGACTTGATCTGGTGGAGATATGAGATGAATGAAGAAATTGATAGGAGGGAAAAATTGGGGAAAAACTGGTTGTAGGAGGAATGGAATTGTTTGAAAGCTCTCCAAGCTGTCCAGTAAGATTGCAGTGTTCTCGGTGAGAGGGCGTGAAATATCGAATCCAGAGATGAAGTGTGGAGGTGTTTGAGTGGGTGAGTTACTGGAATATCACGTCTGAATAGGGAGGAACTGGGGTTGGATCTGGGTCCGCCTCTGCTCTGAATTTCTGAAAGAGAAAGCAAGAGAGTGCGTCAGCAATTTGGTTTTGGTAGCCTGGAATATGTACAGCTTTGAAGATGAATTGTTTACAGGCAGATAACCAGGTGAGGCGTCTCAAGAGGGGCATGATTTCAGGGGAATTTGAACGGCCTTTGTTGATGCAGTGTACAGTGGCTAGATTATCACAGTGGAATTCTATGTTTTTAGAAGACCATTCGTGACCCCACAAATATGCAGCTATGACGATGGGATAAAGCTCAAAAAGAGCTGAGGATGCAACATGTTGGTTTAACATGGAGAGCTCAGGAGGCCAGGTTGAAGCGAACCAATGAGTCTTGTAGAATCCTCCAAAGCCTACTGAGGGAGCGGCATCTGTAAACGGTGGGAGATCACAAGGTTGAGATTGAAAGTCACCGTAAAAGAAGGTAAGGCCGTTCCATTGTTTAAGAATCATGATCCATAGATTCAGGTCGGCGAGGCAAGATGGGGTTAGAGATGTGGTGTTATCCAATTCCTGAATGGACGATGCAAGAGACAGCAAGTGGGAGATGAAAGGGCGTCCTTGAGGCACTATACGCATGGTGTAGTTTAAGTGGCCTAGCAGGGATAGCAAATTTCGTTTGCTGCACTGAGGTGCTTCGAGCAGATTGGAGATGGCGATTATTCTGTCAATTTTGTCTTTGGGAAGGGAGGCTTGGAATTTAACAGAGTCTAGGTTAATTCCGAGGAACTCTAGAGATGTTGTAGGGCCCAGTGTCTTCTCTGAAGAGAGTGGAAATCCTAATTCAGAAAAAACACTCTGAACGGTAGAAAGGTGAGCTACTGGAGGAAAAAGCTGGGGGAAACAGTGAGAAAGTCATCCAGAAGATGCACCAGGTAAGGGACTGCATGGTTGTTTTGCAGGATCCAGCAAAGCGCTTCTGACAGCATGTCAAACATTTTTTGACTACTTTTGCAGCCAAAAGTTAAACGTACTGCAAAAAAGAATTTTCCTCTCCATTGAATGCCAAAAAGGTGCCAAAAGTCTGGATGTATGGGCATGACTTTAAATGCTGATGTGATGTCAACTTTTGCTAACCAGGCTCCGTAACCAGCATTTTTGATTAGGTGAATGGCTTGGTCTATGTTATGGTAGCACAAGGAGAATTCTTCTAGCGGGATGAGGCTGTTTATACTCGGATGAGTATTGTTGTGGGGAGCCGAGAGATCTATGATCATGCGTTTTTTCACTGAAAATTTCCTTGTGGCTACACCGATAGGACTTATCCGAAATACTTTGAAAGGCGGGGAATCAAAGGGGCCACGAATCCAGACTCTAGCTCTTTGGCTATTAAGGTGTCAACTGCTTCAGGTTCAGCGTTTGCCGACTGAAGGTTTTTGCAGATAAGGCTACTGGTAGGGAGGCTTTCCAGACCGGGATTAAACCTTCCTTTAAACCTTTGAGAAGATATTGTGTGAAGTTTTTGTCTGGGTGATTTGCCAGTTCGTGGGCTAGAGAGGAGACAATGATGGGAGAAGACAGATACTTTCGCAATTCTTTATTGGAGTTTGCTGAGGAGCAATAGACAGGGCATACAGAGCGAGCATGAGCTCCACCACAGAAATTACACACATGTAGATATTTGCAGTGTTGTCTAGTACAACCAAACTGATTGAAATTATTGCATACTTGTCTGCCTGAAGCGAACCTGAAGTTGCGGCTCTTTGAGTCGCCCCTGGACTGCGGTACGTAAGATGTGGAATTGACGAATTGAGGGGTGCCAGAATTGGTGCTCATATTGCTTGAAGGGCCGGAATTAAAGAGGGGGCACAAGGAAGGCTCGTGTGTGGTGGAATTACACAAGACGCAAGAGACACTACGGCAGCCCAGAAAAACCTTATTGTATAGCTCCAAGTCAAGAGCTCCCCAATAAGGACATTGATTCCACTGGGTGACTCGAGCTGTGCATTTGGCTGAAAAAAGCTTGTAATAAGTGAAGAAATGGGTACCGCCGAAAGTGTGACAGTTCTGCAATGATAGTTAAAAAGTCATTCAACTCCTTGCGTCTAGAGGGGAAGACAGAACAAATAATTTCTGTATATCTACCGAAAGCGATACAAAATTCAGCCATGGTAAGTGTGCGATTTGATTTGGAATTTGTGGTTTTCAGATTGATTGTCATAGGACCACAGTCAAGGGTGCGATGGGGTTCACTTATTGAAACAGAGGGAAGGAGGGAAGAGAGGTCAATGTCCGCACCTGCTAAAATCTGGGAACGTAGATGGGTGGAGACGGGTGGTGGATCCATAGCAAGGGCGTTGGAAGGAACTGAAAGAGCAGATGCAGTTGAGAGTCTATATGTTGGGAGGCGAGGAACTGTTGAGGAAGTAGTGGCTGGATGAAATAAGGTTGGAGAATAGATCGGCAGAAAAAGGAAAGAGAGAGGGTGGCAGGACCGTTTGCGGAGGCAGCCTCACACTTGGGTCTGTGCCAATAGCAGAGGAGAAATTAATGAGAGGGGGGAAGGGGGGGGGGGGGGGGGCATGACCGCTTGTGGAGACAGCCTCACGCTTGGGTCTGTGCCGATAGCAGAGGAGAAATTAATGAGAGGGGGGAAGGAAGGGGGGGCATGACCGTTTGCGGAGGCAGCCTCACGCTTGGGTCTGCTCCGATAGCGGAGGAGAGAGGAAAGGAAGAGGGGGGGTAGGGGGGAAATAGTGGAATTTGCACAGGTAGCCTCAAATTTGTATTTATTCCATGGCTAGATGGATTTAACTGGGGATGAAAGACAGGAGGAACAGAAATGTTGGAAGCGTGGACAGGAGAAGCTGTGATAGACTCACCTGTGGCAGGAGGAAAGGTAACAGTCACATTCGGAGAGGCCGCGAAACTATCGCGGGCGACCGCGGAACTAATGTTTGCGGCCACGATAGACGGCCGGCCGCAATGAGCGGCGGACGAGGAAGCTGTGGCAGCTGTGGCTGCCGGCTGAAACTGTTGCGGGTTGGAGGCAAACCGTATGGATCGTTGTGGGGGGGGGGCGCAAGATGGCGACTTGGAAGTAGCAGCAGTTCTGAGTCGCTCCTGTCACGCCTATTCGTTTTTCATTTATACTTCCTAAGTAAGGCATGCAAGCTCTGATTTTAGGTTTTAAATCTTGTGTAGTATGTCGCTAGAGACTTTCTGGCCGCAATCTCTGCCGAAAATGCCTAGACCTGCAAAGAAAACGGCGAAAAAAGATTCGACCGCAAATGCATCGGCCGACAAGCCCGAACAGAGCCAGGCAGATGTGGACGGCGAGGCTGAACTTAGCCCAGTGCTCGCAAAAGCACTCCAAATTATGACTGAGAAAATTTCTAACGCAATCGATGAGAAACTCGGCCCGCTGGCAGAAACGGTGCATAATCATACCCAACAGCTGGATAGTGTTAATGGTCGACTGGACGAGGTAGAACGGAGAATCATGGCTGCGGAGGCACTCTCGGAAGACGCACAATCTCGCGATTTCACTCTTGAAAAACAAGTCGCATTGCTTACCGAACATATTGATGACTTGGAAAATAGAGGCCGGCGTAAGAACATCCGAATCCTGGGCCTTCGCGAAGAAGTAGAGGGTGCTAATGTAGTCACTTCTCTTGAATCATGGATCCCTGAGTTTCTCGGTCTGCATACTAAGGGTGGTCGCATTAAGATTGAAAGGGCACACCGTACGCTGGCACCAAAACCGGGTAGCCAGGGATAGGCAACGGCCGCTGATTGTACGGTTCCATAATTATGGTGACAAGCAGAGGGTTCTCGATGCCAGCAGGAGACGATCAGCAGATGGAGAATTGGGGTATGAGGACAACATGGTATCATTCTACCAGGATTTTTTGGCTTCAGTGGTACGGAAGCGTAAAGAATTCAACGTAGTCAAGCAGCGACTTTGCGATATGGGTGCTCGCTACGCGATGCTATATCCAGCCAAGCTACGAGTCAATATTGGAAATACCGTTAAAGTCTTTGAGACGGCGGCCGCAGTCTCGCAGTACCTGGATAAGAGCAACTCAAACTCCAGCAACTGATGTTTATCAAGCTCTCTGACAGGCGGGTTGTTCTGATTTGGCTTCATGTGCTGCAATTTACACAGCGATGTGAATGCTAATTTGCGTGCTTTATTTTCTATTCTCTCTTTTCTGAGTGACAGGGGCGGTCTAAATAACTTTCGTTTACGTTCTTGTTGAGCGCTACTTTTCTGTATAGTTGCTATTGGAGACATATCGAGAGACTGAACTGTTTTTGAGATGAAGGTCTTTCCCCTTTACACGGGGAAACAGCCCCTTTTTTCCTATTTTTCAATTTTCTTGTTGTGTTCATTTTTTCTTTTCTTTTTTCCTTTACTTTCCTCGTTGCCAGTTTGGCTTGTTTTAATAGGTGTTATTGATTATTGTAATGCCTCGACACATGCGTATTTGTTTACTGGACCTGACAGGGTAATGTTTGTGGACATTTTCGAATTCATTATTTTATTTTGTTTCCTTATTTTAAGTAATGGCTAGTAACTTAAGACTTTGTACATGGAATGTAAGGGGTTTACACGGGCGAATAAAAATTCGTAAAGTGCTCACACGACTCCATAAGGAGAAAATAGGTATAGCTATTTTACAACAAACCCATTTGAGTGATAGTGAACACTTGAATCTTACACATAATAAATGGGTGGGTCAGATTCAATTTTCATCCTTTAAGAAAAGCAGTAGAGGAGTAGCCATTTTGATCAGTAAAAGTATACCTTTTATGGTCACAAACAGTATTAAGGACAAGCATGGTATATATATCATTATTAAGGGGACTTTGAACACGGAGGAAATCTCACTTTTAAATATATATTGCCCCCCTAACTACTCAGAATTTATCATAAAAGCTTTCCTTGAGTTCAAGGAACATGCATCTGGTCTGTGTATTATTGGAGGAGACTTTAATTGTTTATTGAATTCTATACTGGACCGTTTCCCCCCCAGCGACTCTCTCTTCACCAAACAATCTAAAGCTCTTGCTGCACTGTGTGAGGATTTAGAATATTTGGATGTTTGGCATACTCTTAACCCGTATCAGAAGAAATTTACCTTTTTCTCGCACCCACATAAGTGTCACTCTAGGATCGACTACTTTTTTGCTCCTAAGACTATAATGCATGCAATCTCACATTGCAACATAGGAGACATTGTTGTCTCTGATCATGCTGCAGTGGTACTAGATATTTGTGTGAGGGTTTTTTTTAGACCTGTGAGAAGTTTGAGGTTCAATAACTTATTACTCAAAGATGATAAATTACTCTCATACTTTATTTCAGAGTTTAAGATATTTTTATCTATTAACTCAGAGTCTACAAATAATCCCTCACTTCTCTGGGAGACGGCTAAAGCGTATATTAGAGGCCTTGCCATTTCATACTCTATAACTAAAAAAAGAAAACAGTCGGAGAAGCAGAAACACTTAGAGTCAGAGTTAAATATTGCCACTAGCAGCTATTTGAACGATCCCTCTCCAGTTTCATTAGAAAAAATAAGTGCAGTACGGGCTTCTTTAAATTTGTTATTAACTCATCAGTCTCATTCAATATTATACTCAAAGCAAAAGCTGTATGAATGGGGTAATAAACCTAGTAAAAATTTAGCTAACCTGACGAAGTCTAATTCTGACTCACAATTTATTACTTCTATAGTAGACCCCAAGGGAATGCGTCATTTTGATTATCTTATTATTAACAGTACTTTTAAACAATTTTACTGTTCTCTCTATCAGTCTAATTACTCTTCCCTAAAGCATGAGTATATGGTGTCATTCTTTGATTGCCTAACTCTCCCTGCTGTCTAGGGCAGAGAGAGCTTCTTAATGCACCCATTTCTAGAGAGGAAGCTATAGTCGCACTCCATAGTTTGAAGTCCGGTAAGTCTCCTGGGCCGGATGGCTTTGCATGTGAATTCTACAAAGAATTCGAGCATGTGCTTCTAGACCCTCTCTTAGCTATGCTTAATCATTCATTTTTGACTAACAGGTTGCCCCCCTCGCTTCGTGAGGCAAATATTTCTCTAATTTTAAAAAAGGGCAAGGATCCAGAAAATTGTGGCTCCTATAGGCCTTGCTTAATTCAGATTTTAAACTGTTATCTACAATTTTAGCGCTAAGACTGGAAAAGGTTCTACCGTCCATTATTCATGAGGACCAGACGGGGTTTATTAAAGGTAGAAGCTCCACCCATAATGTCAGGAGGCTTTTAAACATTATTGAGCTTTCCCATAATCTCAGTACTAGATCTTTAATTTTGTCCCTAGATGCGGAAAAAGCTTTTGATTCCATCGAGTGGCCGTATCTATTCTACACACTGGAAAAATTTGGCCTTGGGGAATATTTTATTAAGTGGGTGCAAATACTTTACACGGATCCCCTCTCCGCAGTCATTACCAATGGTCACAGATCTGATAATTTCTCTTTATACCGGGGTACTAGGCAAGGATGTCCCCTCTCTCCATTGCTTTTTGCAATAGCAATAGAGCCGTTTGCTCAGAGGATAAGAGAGAGTGCAGCTGTGTTGTAA
Organism: Gobio gobio; assembly: GCF_949357685.1. Taxonomy (NCBI): domain Eukaryota; kingdom Metazoa; phylum Chordata; class Actinopteri; order Cypriniformes; family Gobionidae; genus Gobio; species Gobio gobio. Next base: position 19,941,655 of record NC_137120.1, read on the forward strand.
AATAGGTTCTGTGTCTCTGGGGGGTGGTCGGCACTAAATCTCCTTATACGCAGACAATGTGTTACTTTTTCTCTCTGACCCTAAAAGTTCTGTGCCAGCAGTTGTTGACCTCATTCAGGAATTTGGGCAATTCTCCGGGTACAAAATAAATTTCTCTAAATCAGTCGCCCTATTTATAGGGAATAAAACGTCCAGAAAATCAACCTTCCTCTCCTTTTAAGTACTCTGAGGACGGTTTTATTTATTTAGGCATTAATATAACCCCTACTTTTAGGAAATTGTACAAAGCCAATTTTACTCCGGTGCTTGGAAAAATCTGTGATGATTTGACCAGGTGGATGACTCTCCCTCTGTCTTGGCTGGGACGGGTTGCCTTGATAAAGATGAATGTCCTCCCTCGTTTATTGTATCCAATGCAGATGATTCCTATTTTACTGTCTAATAAGGTTATCAAAGAGCTGAATGGGTGGTTAAGTTCATTTATCTGGAGCAAAAGAAAACCCAGGCTGAAATTATCAAAACTTCAGCTCCCTAGCGCAAAGGGCGGTTTGGATCTCCCAAATTTTGAACTGTATCAGCTGGCTTGCCAGCTTCGATTCATTGTTGAATGGTTTAATGAAGACCCCAAATCAGTTTGGCTTGATCTTGAATCTTCACAGTCCAAATGCCCTCAACAAAACGTATTATTTATCCGCAACTTTAAGCTGAGGAGAGATATGTGTGAAAGTCCTTTAGTACGTAATACTCTCAAGGCATGGCGTATTGTTCAAAGATTGGAGGATAGGACCGATACAACCTCTCCTCTCTCGCCAATCCTGAACAATCCAGAGTTCTTGCCAAGTTCTATGGAGATTGGTTTGAACCTGTGGCCTGCTTATGGTATACGCAGAATAGCTGACCTATTTGATGAAGGGTCACTATTGTCCTTTGATATTATAGCCTCAAAATATAATCTACCTAGGCAACACATTTGAAAGATTTTAAATTTGCAGATTAGAGATTATATATTCAGAAAAACTACACTTACATCTAAATATTCATTTTCTGTAATTGAGAAGATACTCTTAAGTCTTCCTACACAAAAGTTGATTTCCTTTTTCTACAAAGCACTGTGCTCTTATGACACAGTTAATGCCTCGCACCTCAGATTAACTTGGGAAAGAGAGTTTGGGGTCTTTAGCCAATAGGCTCTCTGCTTGTAATAGAGCAAGAGCCATTCAGCTTAGGATCCTCCACAGAATTCCTATTACGCCTCAGTTAAGACACAAATACAGTGCAGCTCATTCACCACTCTTTCCCAAATGTAAATCTAACATAGGTGATTATACTCACTGTGTATGGGATTGTCATTTTATTCAGACCTACTGGTTCAGAGTCACAGCCTATTTGAACAACATTTTAGGTTTGGCCTTGGATCCTGACCCTTTGTCGCTCCTTCTGGGTCTTCCATGTAAGCTTATTTCTAATAAGCATAAAAGACGTCTTTTTAGCCTGTTAACTTTTGCTGCCAGAAAGAATCTACTGATGTTGTGGATCAGCGATAAACCCCCTTCTATAAAGGTATGGCATTCAATCATAAGAGAAATTATTCCTCTGGAACTTCTAACATGTTTTATCCACTCTACAACTGACACTTTTATTCGTATCTGGACACCATATTTGGACAGCATAAATGCCTCCATTTGTGATGTTCTGAAGTTCGGTATGATGTAAGGTGTTTTTATTTTATTTGATGTATTTTTCTCCTTGTTCCCCTGTCTTCTGTCGGTCCTGCTGCACATATTTGGTCTTAGTACAATGCCTTGTTATTTTATGTATTCTTCTGTATTTATCTCTGTTGTGTCAGGTAATTTATGTTCTGTTTTGTGTTTGTAAAAAAAAAAAAAACAAAGAAAAGAAAGTTCGTCGTCGGAGGGAAACAATTCGATTTCCTGGAAGTCAGTCATGATGCGGTTTGGGCGGGTCAAATGCTGCAAGAACTAACAACGGGAAGAGGTAAGCTGCTGGTTTTATACCTTGGTATTAATTGCAAGATTAGATGAGCGTACTTCCTCCCGAAATTACGTTTAGTAACTTCACTTATATAATTTTCATATGTTGATTATGGAAAGTGAGTAGCATGAGTAAGACGCACAATATGTCTGGAGACATGGAGTGGGGTCAGACATGATTTTTAGAGGCTAATCATGAGCGATCCATGGCACCTGCTACCCATGGCTGTTAAGAACTATAGGCTACATCAATAAATTACAACAATTTCGTACTATGGGCACTGCCACTGATACAGGCAGCGGATGAGTCTATTTTACGCTGAGCTTGCTTTTGCTTTTCAAACAAGTGTGACAAAGGCATGGGCTAAATAAATTCTCTAATGTGGATACAGACATATATACACACATCACTATACAACACATGTCCTTATTAGGAGAAAATATATGTCGTTTTAACTAGGAAAATAGTCGTTTTTACGACATACAATCTCGTTATTATGAGAAGATGTCGTTAAAACGACATAAGATCTCGTTTTTACGTGAAAATATGTCGTTAAAACGACATAAGATCTTGTTATTACGACATAATTGAGTGAAAAAAATATGTATGTGGCAGCAATGCGTCACCGTAATTTCCTACTAAAGCAAGGCAGTATTTAACTTGGGTAAGAATATCAATAGCAGACCGTTGGGAATGGCCTTGGACGGCAACATGCTCAGTTCATTATGGGTTTTCCTACCTATATGGCAAAAGGGATTCAGTCCCACTTTATATCTGGTGGGCTTAACTACTATGTACTTACATAAAAAAATAAGTACAATGTACTTATTGTGTTAACATTGTATTGTTAAACACTTTTGCTGATATTGAGGTGGGATACGGGTAAAGTTAGGGAGATGTGTGGTGGTATGGGCATGTTTAAGGGTAGGGTTAAGTGTAAGGGAAGTGTGTTGACACTATAACACACATGACATTATAAATGTAATTACAGAAATTAATTACAGATGTAATTACAGAAATTAATTACAGATGTAATTACATGCAGGCATTTTTTTAAATAAGTACAATGTAAAAACAGGTATGTACACAATAAGTGCATTGTATAAATTAATTAATTTAATTTGCAAATATATATATATACACATTTTTTATTATATTCAACGGGAGAAAATGGGTCATAATTATTGCATAAATATTAATTATAAATCATAAAATTATCTCAAAACACCAAAAAAGAAAAGAAAAAAAAATATTATTTAACAAAAATATATTTAATTGATTTTACTCAAATCTTTTTTATCTTAATCCCGCCCTCCACACTTAAATGTGCTATTGCGTGATACAAATGCTCAATGTGTCCACCGAATAGGCTTGACTCTAAAATGAAATACAGCTTTAATAAAAATAAAAATAAAATTATATATATATATAATTTTATTTTTATTTTTATTAAAGCTGTATTTCATTTTAGAGTCAAGCCTATCCGGTGGACACATTGAGCATTTTTATCACGCAATAGCACATTTTTACCACTATAGTGGATCTTGTGTTTTATAAAAAAAAATAAAAAATCGTAGCTTCATCGGAATGGTCCGGAAATTGGTAACTTTATTGGTACTTGGTATATGAACACCCAAAAAAACAGGATGAGGACAGGATTTGAAAAGTCTAAGTGGTCGTAAAAAAAATAGTCACACTCAGGACCTTCGGGTCAAAAATGACCCCCATAGGAAATTAATAGGAAATTAGATTTTTTGTGCATACAATCTACAAATCAGCCAGGATGCAGAAAAAAAGGACTCAACAGTGAAGGGGTGAATCTCTAAAACATCAAGAGTGCAAAACAGACAAAAAAACTCACTCACACACACACACACACACACACACACTTATACACACAAAAACACACGCACACACAAATTAACACGTGCCATTCCAAAAGCTAATTGTGTTTTTGTGTGTAGGGGTGTAGCAGGGTAAGGGGAGGGGGGGGGGGGGGTCTTCCCTTATGATCCATTTGAACAGACAAAATTCTTTTTTCCACTATTTTCTGGAATTTAGTGGAAACAGCCCAAACTGTCTGCAGGGTGCTAGAGCACACAGGGCCTGAGTTACACACTTTCAAAACTGAATTTATAAAAAAAAAAAATCTAAAGGCGTCTCTTTTTTGGGGGGGTTATTACAGCTTAGACAACATTTACTTACATGTTTATCACTTTAAGCAGTGGTTTATGTAACTTCAAAGGGTGTCCTGTAAATGACACCAACATTTTGAACTTAGACCACTGTATGTGGGTATGGGAAGCTTTTCAATTTGGGTGAAGATAGGGTAGGCCAAAAATGGTCCCAGATCTTAAAGGGCATATTGCAGGTTAAATTTTTTTCGAGATTGATATATAACCTAGTATAAAAATACCATATGAAAAGGTAGTGCAGGATTTAAAATGTTTTAAAAAGACATAAGAGCACAAATTTAGTACATAAAGTGTAAAAAACTTGGAAAAAGCGCTTTTTTTTCAACATCGCGTCATATTACGTCACGAGAGGGAGTGGTTCGCCGAGCTCTGCGTTGGCTCAGTGCAGAAAAGTGTGGTATTCAGTAGAGTCTGTGAATTTTCGGTAGTTTTTCTATTCCAATTTATCATTGTCATGGTAAATTATTATCCAGCCTGTCAGGACATCGAGTCCACAGGTTTCCTAAAAAAAAAAAAGTTAGGAATTCTGCATGGTGGCGTTTTGTGCAGGTGAAGAAACGGGACTTCCCTTCGCGCATCTGCTTCAAAACACGGTGTTGTGTGTAGTGCTTTAGACCGGAGGATTATCCTCCCGGCGATATGATGGAGTCAAACATTGTTATACTCATGTAAGGTCGGCTACACACTGGCTTGCGTGACGTGAGCGTGGCGTTTTCTATCTGTAGACCGGCTACACACTGCAAGCGTGGCGTTTCTGTTGCGTTTCTGTTGCGTTTCAGCTGCGTGGCGTTTTCTGTGTCTTTGCACACCAGAAGCGTGTCTGACGCGGCGCCGCTGCTGCTAGGTGACGTAGTGGAAGGCCTATACTTCATGTTAAACATAAAATATATAAATAAATATAGCTGCAAGCAGCAATACCGGGGCCAAGCGCAAAGAAGAAGACAAGACATGCCAAAATGGCTGGCAGTGTCAGATCAACTGGAGCAATGAGCAATTAATCACGTTTTAAGATGATTTTAAGCAAAAGGCTGAAAATGCATTGTAGTCTGAGAGTGTCAGACCAACTGCAACAATTAACAATTATACAGTTTAAGAAGATTAGGCAAAATGGCTGAAATATCATATATTGAGTCACTGATAATGTAAGTTAATGGTTTATCACTTTTGACCAATAGGTGGCACAGATACGAAATTGATGTGGTGTGGTCAGAATAAGGGAACAATGACACATGCAAAGTTTGATGCCAATATGTCAAAGCATTGCAGAGATACAGCCTCAAGAGTAATTTTGGCATAATGGCTCAACTTCGTTGCTGCGGTTTACAAAAACGGTTTCATCTATTGATGCAAAATCCCTAACTTTTTGTTGACACAGTCTGAAGATGATACGATTCGATTTTGGTGGAAATTGGACAAACGGTCTAGGATGAGTTTGAAAAAGTAGGTTTTGCTCAAATAAGAACATTGAGGACAGGATGTTTGACCAAATATGGAAAAATTAGTATCTCTGTTCTCGGCATGAGCCAATGACTGTATTATGACCAGTTTCATTAAACTAGGCTAATTTAATCAAAAGTTATTAGCATGTTTGTAAATTTTGTTATAACCTCTGACCACAAGGTGGCACTGCCCCAAAACGTTTTGAGTACCTTCAAAGTATGGTGCGGAAGACATGATTTTTGGACAAACAGTTCAAAAGTTATAAGCAAAAATAGCCATTTTTTGTATCTCCGGACCAGTAGGTGGCGCTGCGCCGAAACGCTGCATGTTGCTTCAGGTCATGCTTGTGATGACATATACCAAGATTGGTTTGAATACGATAAAGCGTTGTGGAGATATAGGCTTATGAGTGTTTTTGCAACCGCTACGCAAAATTTGTGTGCGCGTTTATCGAAAACGATTTGACAAATCAACTTGATTTGCAAGATTTTTTGTCAGCATGGTCTGAAGATGATCTGGTTAAATTTTCGTGCAAATCGGACAAACCGTCTAGGACGAGTTCGTAAAAGTAGGTTTTTTGGAAAATTAAAAATGGCGGGGAAATTATCATGACCGAAAATGACATCATAGGTTGCAATTGAATCGGCATGAGCCAATGACTCTATTATGACCAGTTTCAATATACTAGGCTAATTTAATCAAAAGTTATTAGCATTTTTGTCAAGTTTGTTATATCTTTTGACCACAAGGTGGCACTGCCCTAAAACTTTTTGAGTACCTTCAGGGCATAGCAAGGAAGTCACATACCGAGTTTAGTAACAATATACTAATGCATTTGTAAAATATAGCATTTTTTGACAAAATTCAAAATGGCCGACAGCCAAAATGGCCGATATGGTAAAATTGAATATCAGACGACTCGGCATGCCGTCCTGAATGTAACGAGACCACTTTTATGATTTTTGGACAAACAGTTCAGAAGTTATAAGCAAAAATAGCAATTTTTCGTATCTCCGGAACAGTAGGTGGCGCTGCGCCGAGACGCTGCATGTTGCCTCATGTCATGCTTGTGATGAAATGTACCAAGTTTGGTTTGAATACGATAAAGCGTTGCGGAGATATTGCCTTAAGTGTGTTTTTGCAACCGCTACGTAAAATTTGTTTGCGCGTTTATCGCAAATGATTTGACGAATCAACTTGATTTGCAAGATTTTTTGTCAGCATGGTCTGAAGATGATCTGGTTCAATTTTCGTGCAAATCGGATGAACCGTCTAGGACGAGTTCGCAAAAGTAGGTTTTTCGGTTAATTAAAAATGGCGGGAAAATTATTATGACGGAAAATGACGTCATAGGGTGCAATCGAATTGTCTTGAGCCAAGGAATCAGAGGAAAAAAGAATTTTGTTTCTAGCCCTTATGGTTCAAAAGTTATTAGCATAAACATGAGTCAAATTTTGGACTGATGGTGGCGCTAGAGGGATTGATTTAGAGACTCCAAATTTGCTAGGGAGACATTTCAGACTGTCCTCTATTAGTGTGCCAAATTTCACAACTTTTTACCATACGGTTCTATGGGCTGCCATAGACTTCGTGGCGGAAGAAGAAGAAGAAGAAGAAGAAGAAGAAGATGAAATATAGCTGCAAGCAGCAATACCGGGGCCAAGCGCAAAGAAGAAGACAAGACATGCCAAAATGGCTGGCAGTGTCAGATCAACTGGAGCAATGAGCAATTAATCACGTTTTAAGATGATTTTAAGCAAAAGGCTGAAAATGCATTGTAGTCTGAGAGTGTCAGACCAACTGCAACAATGAACAATTATACAGTTTAAGAAGATTAGGCAAAATGGCTGAAATATCATATATTGAGTCACTGATAATGTAAGTTAATAGTTTATCACTTTTGACCAATAGGTGGCGCAGTTACGAAATTTATATGGTGTGGTCAGAATAAGGGAACAATGGCACATGCAAAGTTTGATGCCAATATGTCAAAGCATTGCAGAGATACATCCTCAAGAGTCATTTTGGCATCATGGCTCAACTTCGTCGCTGCGGTTTACAAAAACGGTTTCATCTATTGATGCAAAATCCCTAACTTTTTGTTGACACAGTCTGAAGATGATACGATTCGATTTTGGTGGAAATTGGACAAACGGTCTAGGATGAGTTTGAAAAAGTAGGTTTTGATCAAATAAGAACATTGAGGACAGGATTTTTGACCAAATATGGAAAAATTAGTATCTCTGTTCTCGGCATGAGCCAATGACTGTATTATGACCAGTTTCATTAAACTAGGCTAATTTAATCAAAAGTTATTAGCATGTTTGTAAATTTTGTTATAACCTCTGACCACAAGGTGGCACTGCCCCAAAACTTTTTGAGTACCTTGAAAGCATGGTGCGGAAGACATGATTTTTGGACAAACAGTTCAAAAGTTATAATCAAAAATAGCCATTTTTTGTATCTCCGGACCAGCAGGTGGCGCTGCGCCGAAACGCTGCATGTTGTCTCAGGTCATGCTTGTGATGACATATACCAAGATTGGTTTGAATACGATAAAGCGTTGTGGAGAAATAGGCTTATGAGTGTTTTTGCAACCGCTACGCAAAATTTGTGTGCGCGTTTATCAAAAACGATTTGACAAATCAACTTGATTTGCAAGATTTTTTGTCAGCATGGTCTGAAGATGATATGGTTCAATTTCTGTGCAAATCGGACAAACCGTCTAGGACGAGTTCACAAAAGTAGGTTTTTTGGAAAATTAAAAATGGCGGGGAAATTATCATGACCGAAAATGACATCATAGGGTGCAATTGAATCGGCATGAGCCAATGACTCTATTATGACCAGTTTCAATATACTAGGCTAATTTATTCAAAAGTTATTAGCATTTTTGTCAAGTTTGTTATATCTTTTGACCACAAGGTGGCACTGCCCTAAAACTTTTTGAGTACCTTCAGGGCATAGCAAGGAAGTCACATACCGAGTTTAGTAACAATATACTAATGCATTTGTAAAATATAGCATTTTTTGACAAAATTCAAAATGGCCGACAGCCAAAATGGCCGATATGGTAAAATTGAATATCAGACGACTCGGCATGCCGTCCTGAATGTAACGAGACCACTTTTATGATTTTTGGACAAACAGTTCAGAAGTTATAAGCAAAAATAGCAATTTTTCGTATCTCCGGACCAGTAGGTGGCGCTGCGCCGAAACGCTGTATGTTGCCTCAAGTCATGCTTGTGATGACATGTACCAAGTTTGGTTTGAATACGATAAAGCGTTGCGAAGATATTGCCTTAAGAGTGTTTTTGCAACCGCTACGTAAAATTTGTTTGCGCGTTTATCGCAAATGATTTGACGAATCAACTTGATTTGCAAGATTTTTTGTCAGCATGGTCTGAAGATGATCTGGTTCAATTTTCGTGCAAATCGGATGAACCGTCTAGGACGAGTTCGTAAAAGTAGGTTTTTCGGAAAATTAAAAATGGCGGGAAAATTTTTATGACGGAAAATAACGTCATGGGGTGCAATCGAATCGTCTTGAGCCAAGGAATCAGAGGAAAAAAGAATTTTGTTTCTAGCCCTTATGGTTCAAAAGTTATTAGCATAAACATGAGTCAAATTTTGGACTGATGGTGGCGCTAGAGGGATTGAGTTTGAGACTCCAAATTTGCTACGGTGACATTACAGACTGTCCTCTATTAGTGTGCCAAATTTCACAACTTTTTACCATACGGTTCTATGGGCTGCCATAGACTTCGTGGCGGAAGAAGAAGAAGAAGAAGATGAATAATAATAATAATAGGAACGGGAACGGTTTCAATAGGTGCCTTCGCACCTTCGGTGCTTGGCCCCTAATAATAGGAACGGGAACGGTTTCAATAGGTGCCTTCGCACCTTCGGTGCTTGGCCCCTAATAATAAGAACGGGAACGGTTTCAATAGGTGCCTTCGCACCTTCGGTGCTTGGCCCCTAATAAGAACGGGAACGGTTTCAATAGGTGCCTTCGCACCTTCGGTGCTTGGCCCCTAAATATAGCTGCAAGCAGCAATACCGGGGCCAAGCGCAAAGAAGAAGACAAGACATGCCAAAATGGCTGGCAGTGTCAGATCAACTGGAGCAATGAGCAATTAATCACGTTTTAAGATGATTTTAAGCAAAAGGCTGAAAATGCATTGTAGTCTGAGAGTGTCAGACCAACTGCAACAATTAACAATTATACAGTTTAAGAAGATTAGGCAAAATGGCTGAAATATCATATATTGAGTCACTGATAATGTAAGTTAATGGTTTATCACTTTTGACCAATAGGTGGCACAGATACGAAATTGATGTGGTGTGGTCAGAATAAGGGAACAATGACACTTGCAAAGTTTGATGCCAATATGTCAAAGCATTGCAGAGATACAGCCTCAAGAGTAATTTTGGCATAATGGCTCAACTTCGTCGCTGCGGTTTACAAAAACGGTTTCATATATTGATGCAAAATCCCTAACTTTTTGTTGACACAGTCTGAAGATGATACGATTCGATTTTGGTGGAAATTGGACAAACAGTCTAGGATGAGTTTGAAAAAGTAGGTTTTGATCAAATAAGAACATTGAGGACAGGATGTTTGACCAAATATGGCAAAATTAGTATCTATGTTCTCGGCATGAGCCAATGACTGTATTATGACCAGTTTCATTAAACTAGGCTAATTTAATCAAAAGTTATAAGCATGTTTGTAAATTTTGTTATAACATCTGACCACAAGGTGGCACTGCCCCAAAACGTTTTGAGTACCTTCAAAGCATGGTGCGGAAGACATGATTTTTGGACAAACAGTTCAAAAGTTATAAGCAAAAATAGCCATTTTTTGTATCTCCGGACCAGTAGGTGGCGCTGCGCCGAAACGCTGCATGTTGCTTCAGGTCATGCTTGTGATGACATATACCAAGATTGGTTTGAATACGATAAAGCGTTGTGGAGATATAGGCTTATGAGTGTTTTTGCAACCGCTACGCAAAATTTGTGTGCGCGTTTATCGAAAACGATTTGACAAATCAACTTGATTTGCAAGATTTTTTGTCAGCATGGTCTGAAGATGATATGGTTCAATTTCTGTGCAAATCGGACAAACCGTCTAGGACGAGTTCGCAAAAGTAGGTTTTTTGGAAAATTAAAAATGGCGGGAAAATTATCATGACCGAAAATTACATCATAGGTTGCAATTGAATCGGCATGAGCCAATGACTCTATTATGACCAGTTTCAATATACTAGGCTAATTTAATCAAAAGTTATTAGCATTTTTGTCAAGTTTGTTATATCTTTTGACCACAAGGTGGCACTGCCCTAAAACTTTTTGAGTACCTTCAGGGCATAGCATGGAAGTCACATACCGAGTTTAGTAACAATATACTAATGCATTTGTAAAATATAGCATTTTTTGACAAAATTCAAAATGGCCGACAGCCAAAATGGCCGATATGGTAAAATTGAATATCAGACGACTCGGCATGCCGTCCTGAATGTAACGAGACCACTTTTATGCTTTTTGGACAAACGGTTCAGAAGTTATAAGCAAAAATAGCAATTTTTCGTATCTCCGGAACAGTAGGTGGCGCTGCGCCGAGACGCTGCATGTTGCCTCATGTCATGCTTGTGATGAAATGTACCAAGTTTGGTTTGAATACGATAAAGCGTTGCGGAGATATTGCCTTAAGTGTGTTTTTGCAACCGCTACGTAAAATTTGTTTGCGCGTTTATCGCAAATGATTTGACGAATCAACTTGATTTGCAAGATTTTTTGTCAGCATGGTCTGAAGATGATCTGGTTCAATTTTTGTGCAAATCGGATGAACCGTCTAGGACGAGTTCGCAAAAGTAGGTTTTTCGGTTAATTAAAAATGGCGGGAAAATTATTATGACGGAAAATGACGTCATAGGGTGCAATCGAATTGTCTTGAGCCAAGGAATCAGAGGAAAAAAGAATTTTGTTTCTAGCCCTTATGGTTCAAAAGTTATTAGCATAAACATGAGTCAAATTTTGGACTGATGGTGGCGCTAGAGGGATTGATTTAGAGACTCCAAATTTGCTAGGGAGACATTTCAGACTGTCCTCTATTAGTGTGCCAAATTTCACAACTTTTTACCATACGGTTCTATGGGCTGCCATAGACTTCGTGGCGGAAGAAGAAGAAGAAGAAGATGAATAATAATAATAAGAACGGGAACGGTTTCAATAGGTGCCTTCGCACCTTCGGTGCTTGGCCCCTAATAATAAATATAGCTGCAAGCAGCAATACCGGGGCCAAGCGCAAAGAAGAAGACAAGACATGCCAAAATGGCTGGCAGTGTCAGATCAACTGGAGCAATGAGCAATTAATCACGTTTTAAGATGATTTTAGGCAAAAGGCTGAAAAATGCATTGTAGTCTGACAGTGTCAGACCAACTGCAACAATGAACAATTATACAGTTTAAGAAGATTAGGCAAAATGGCTGAAATATCATATATTGAGTCACTGATAATGTAAGTTAATGGTTTATCACTTTTGACCAATAGGTGGCACAGATACGAAATTGATGTGGTGTGGTCAGAATAAGGGAACAATGACACATGCAAAGTTTGATGCCAATATGTCAAAGCATTGCAGAGATACAGCCTCAAGAGTAATTTTGGCATAATGGCTCAACTTCGTCGCTGCGGTTTACAAAAACGGTTTCATCTATTGATGCAAAATCCCTAACTTTTTGTTGACACAGTCTGAAGATGATACGATTCGATTTTGGTGGAAATTGGACAAACGGTCTAGGATGAGTTTGAAAAAGTAGGTTTTGATCAAATAAGAACATTGAGGACAGGATGTTTGACCAAATATGGAAAAATTAGTATCTCTGTTCTCGGCATGAGCCAATGACTGTATTATGACCAGTTTCATTAAACTAGGCTAATTTAATCAAAAGTTATTAGCATGTTTGTAAATTTTGTTATAACCTCTGACCACAAGGTGGCACTGCCCCAAAACGTTTTGAGTACCTTCAAAGCATGGTGCGGAAGACATGATTTTTGGACAAACAGTTCAAAAGTTATAAGCAAAAATAGCCATTTTTTGTATCTCCGGACCAGTAGGTGGCGCTGCCCCGAAACGCTGCATGTTGCTTCAGGTCATGCTTGTGATGACATATACCAAGATTGGTTTGAATACGATAAAGCGTTGTGGAGATAGAGGCTTATGAGTGTTTTTGCAACCGCTACGCAAAATTTGTGTGCGCGTTTATCGAAAACGATTTGACAAATCAACTTGATTTGCAAGATTTTTTGTCAGCATGGTCTGAAGATGATCTGGTTCAATTTTCGTGCAAATCGGACAAACCGTCTAGGACGAGTTCGTAAAAGTAGGTTTTTTGGAAAATTAAAAATGGCGGGGAAATTATCATGACCGAAAATGACATCATAGGTTGCAATTGAATCGGCATGAGCCAATGACTCTATTATGACCAGTTTCAATATACTAGGCTAATTTAATCAAAAGTTATTAGCATTTTTGTCAAGTTTGTTATATCTTTTGACCACAAGGTGGCACTGCCCTAAAACTTTTTGAGTACCTTCAGGGCATAGCAAGGAAGTCACATACCGAGTTTAGTAACAATATACTAATGCATTTGTAAAATATAGCATTTTTTGACAAAATTCAAAATGGCCGACAGCCAAAATGGCCGATATGGTAAAATTGAATATCAGACGACTCGGCATGCCGTCCTGAATGTAACGAGACCACTTTTATGATTTTTGGACAAACAGTTCAGAAGTTATCAGCAAAAATTGCAATTTTTCGTATCTCCGGACCAGTAGGTGGCGCTGCGCCGAAACGCTGTATGTTGCCTCAAGTCATGCTTGTGATGACATGTACCAAGTTTGGTTTGAATACGATAAAGCGTTGCGGAGATATTGCCTTAAGAGTGTTTTTGCAACCGCTACGTAAAATTTGTTTGCGCGTTTATCGCAAATGATTTGACGAATCAACTTGATTTGCAAGATTTTTTGTCAGCATGGTCTGAAGATGATCTGGTTCAATTTTCGTGCAAATCGGATGAACCGTCTAGGACGAGTTCGTAAAAGTAGGTTTTTCGGAAAATTCAAAATGGCGGGAAAATTTTTATGACGGAAAATGACGTCATAGGGTGCAATGGAATCGTCTTGAGCCAAGGAATCAGAGGAAAAAAGAATTTTGTTTCTAGCCCTTATGGTTCAAAAGTTATTAGCATAAACATGAGTCAAATTTTGGACTGATGGTGGCGCTAGAGGGATTGAGTTTGAGACTCCAAATTTGCTACGGTGACATTTCAGACTGTCCTCTATTAGTGTGCCAAATTTCACAACTTTTTACCATACGGTTCTATGGGCTGCCATAGACTTCGTGGCGGAAGAAGAAGAAGAAGAAGAAGAAGAAGAAGAAGATGAATAATAATAATAAGAACGGGAACGGTTTCAATAGGTGCCTTCGCACCTTCGGTGCTTGGCCCCTAATAATAAGAACGGGAACGGTTTCAATAGGTGCCTTCGCACCTTCGGTGCTTGGCCCCTAATAATAATAGGAACGGGAACGGTTTCAATAGGTGCCTTCGCACCTTCGGTGCTTGGCCCCTAAATATAGCTGCAAGCAGCAATACCGGGGCCAAGCGCAAAGAAGAAGACAAGACATAGCAAAATGGCTGGCAGTGTCAGATCAACTGGAGCAATGAGCAATTAATCACGTTTTAAGATGATTTTAAGCAAAATGCTGAAAATGCATTGTAGTCTGAGAGTGTCAGACCAACTGCAACAATTAACAATTATACAGTTAGGCAGATTAGGCAAAATGGCTGAAATATCATATATTGAGTCACTGATAATGTAAGTTAATGGTTTATCACTTTTGACCAATAGGTGGCACAGATACGAAATTGATGTGGTGTGGTCAGAATAAGGGAACAATGACACATGCAAAGTTTGATGTCAATATGTCAAAGCATTGCAGAGATACAGCCTCAAGAGTAATTTTGGCATAATGGCTCAACTTCGTCGCTGCGGTTTACAAAAACGGTTTCATCTATTGATGCAAAATCCCTAACTTTTTGTTGACACAGTCTGAAGATGATACGATTAGATTTTGGTGGAAATTGGACAAACGGTCTAGGATGAGTTTGAAAAAGTAGGTTTTGATCAAATAAGAACATTGAGGACAGGATGTTTGACCAAATATGGAAAAATTAGTATCTCTGTTCTCGGCATGAGCCAATGACTGTATTATGACCAGTTTCATTAAACTAGGCTAATTTAATCAAAAGTTATTAGCATGTTTGTAAATTTTGTTATAACCTCTGACCACAAGGTGGCACTGTCCCAAAACGTTTTGAGTACCTTCAAAGCATGGTGCGGAAGACATGATTTTTGGACAAACAGTTCAAAAGTTATAAGCAAAAATAGCAATTTTTTGTATCTCCGGACCAGTAGGTGGCGCTTGCCCAAAACGCTGCATGTTGCTTCAGGTCATGCTTGTGATGACATATACCAAGATTGGTTTGAATACGATAAAGCGTTGTGGAGATATAGGCTTATGAGTGTTTTTGCAACCGCTACGCAAAATTTGTGTGCGCGTTTATCGAAAACGATGTGACAAATCAACTTGATTTGCAAGATTTTTTGTCAGCATGGTCTGAAGATGATATGGTTCAATTTCTGTGCAAATCGGACAAACCGTCTAGGACGAGTTCGCAAAAGTAGGTTTTTTGGAAAATTAAAAATGGCGGGGAAATTATCATGACCGAAAATGACATCATAGGTTGCAATTGAATCGGCATGAGCCAATGACTCTATTATGACCAATTTCAATATACTAGGCTAATTTAATCAAAAGTTATTAGCATTTTTGTCAAGTTTGTTATATCTTTTGACCACAAGGTGGCACTGCCCTAAAACTTTTTGAGTACCTTCAGGGCATAGCATGGAAGTCACATACCGAGTTTAGTAACAATATACTAATGCATTTGTAAAATATAGCATTTTTTGACAAAATTCAAAATGGCCGACAGCCAAAATGGCCGATATGGTAAAATTGAATATCAGACGACTCGGCATGCCGTCCTGAATGTAACGAGACCACTTTTATGATTTTTGGACAAACAGTTCAGAAGTTATAAGCAAAAATAGCAATTTTTCGTATCTCCGGACCAGTAGGTGGCGCTGCGCCGAAACGCTGTATGTTGCTTCAAGTCATGCTTGTGATGACATGTACCAAGTTTGGTTTGAATACGATAAAGCGTTGCGGAGATATTGCCTTAAGTGTGTTTTTGCAACCGCTACGTAAAATTTGTTTGCGCGTTTATCGCAAATGATTTGACGAATCAACTTGATTTGCAAGATTTTTTGTCAGCATGGTCTGAAGATGATCTGGTTCAATTTTCGTGCAAATCGGATGAACCGTCTAGGACGAGTTTGTAAAAGTAGGTTTTTCGGAAAATTAAAAATGGCGGGAAAATTTTTATGACGGAAAATGACGTCATAGGGTGCAATCTTCTTGAGCCAAGGAATCAGAGGAAAAAAGAATTTTGTTTCTAGCCCTTATGGTTCAAAAGTTATTAGCATAAACATGAGTCAAATTTTGGACTGATGGTGGCGCTAGAGGGATTGAGTTTGAGACTCCAAATTTGCTACGGTGACATTTCAGACTGTCCTCTATTAGTGTGCCAAATTTCACAATTTTTTACCATACGGTTCTATGGGCTGCCATAGACTTCGTGGCGGAAGAAGAAGAAGAAGAAGAAGAAGAAGAAGATGAATAATAATAATAAGAACGGGAACGGTTTCAATAGGTGCCTTCGCACCTTCGGTGCTTGGCCCCTAATAATAATAATAAGAACGGGAACGGTTTCAATAGGTGGCTTCGCACCTTCGGTGCTTGGCCCCTAAATATTTATATAAATATATAGCCTACTGATACAGCAAAGACAACGTCAGCACTCGGCAGTATTGACGGCCGAATAGGCTACAAAATATTTTGTTCTGCATTGGCAGGTGCAATATTTGAAATATTTTGCAATATATAATATAATATTATATATTATATATAATATAATATTTTGAAATATGCAATATTTTTTAGGGGCCAAGCACCAAAGGTGCGAAGGCACCTATTGAAACCGTTCCCGTCTTTTTTTCTTCCGCCATGGGAGTCTATGGCAGCCCATAGAACCGTATGGTAAAAAGTTGTGAAATTTGGCACACTAATAGAGGATGGTCTGGTATGTCACCATGGAAATTTTGGTGTCTCTATCTCAATCCCTCTAGCGCCACCACCTGTCCAAATGTGTACTCATGTTTATGCTAATAACTTTTGAACCGTAAGGGCTAGAAACGAAATTCTTTTTTCCTCTAATTTCTGAGCTCGTGCCAATTCGATTGCACCCTATGACGTCATTTTCCGTCTTGGATATTTCCCCGCCATTTTCAATTAACCGAAAAACCTACTTTTGCGAACTCGTCCTAGACGGTTCATCCGATTTGCACGAAAATTTAACCAGATCATCTTCAGACAATATTGACAAAAAATCTTGCAAATCAAGTTGATTCGTCTATTCGTTTTCGATAAACGCGCGAACAAATTTTACATAACGTTTGCAAAAACACACTTAAGGCAATATCTCCGCAACGCTTTATCGTGTTCAAACCAAACTTGGTACATGTCATCATAAGCATGACTTGAGGCTACATGCAGCGTTTCGGCGCTGTGCCACCTACTGGTCTGGAGATACGAAAAATGGCTATTTTAGCTTTTCTTTGCTGAACCGTTTGTCCAAATATCATAAAAGGGGCCTCGTTAGATTCGGGGCGTCATGCCGAGTCGAAGGATATCCAATTTTACCATATCGGCCATTTTGGCTGTCGGCCATCTTGAATTATGTGCTAAAATGCTGTATTTTATCAACGCATGAACGGATTGTTGCAAAACTCGGTATGGGTCATCACCACGATACCCCAAAGTAGCCTGACAAGTTTCGAAACAGCGCCGCCTAGTGGAGATTTTTTTAAAAAAAGGCTCAGAACTTTGGGTGTGGTTGACTTATTTTCACGAGACTCATCTCATTAGACTCCTGAATCGTTGCCGAGTCCAACAATACCACACTTGCCAGGTTTCGTCGTATGGTTTGTGCACCGTTGTAATTTAGCGCTTAAAACTTTTTTGCCGATATCTTCGAAACCGCTAGTCCGATCGAGACAAAACCAGCGTCAGAAGTTCGGAAACATAGGTCATTAGGCACAATCGTGAGCCCAAATGTCAAAATATTGATAGTAAGGGGTAGTAAAATCCAATCAAAGTCAGGTGTCAGGCTGAAACCCTATTGTAACTGTTCATTTTCCCATGATGCATCATTCTCCAGCTAAAACTGATCGGGCAGACCAAACCGTAAGTCGTAGAGACTTGAAACTTGCAGGGATGGTAGTACTCACAACGACTACTGACGTCACCGAAGCACGCCCCGATCGGCCTGACGGGGGTGCTACAGCGATCAAAAGTACGAAACGGCGATCAAAAGTACGAAACGGCTCATAACTCATCAAACGTAAGGCGTAGCCTCGAGTGCCTTATATCGCTGGAATCCTTGGCTCAAGGCGGACAAAATGCATGCCTCGGATTTGCTCGTCAGAGTGGGAAAAATTTCGGCTATTTGGGATTTTTTGCGAAACCTACTTTTGCAAACTAGTCCTAGGTTATTGGCCCGACCGGAACCAAACCAGCGCAGCGAGATTCTCTGGAGTCTGATTGTCAAAGGTTATAAAAAAAAGTGGAAATTTGGGTTCACGGTCCCTAAGGGCCGCCAAAACGTTGGAAGGGGGAGGAGCCTTTTTTACTAAATTGGCTATAACTCGTGAACGGAACGAGGTATTTTCACCAATCTCAGCACGCATATGTAAGAGCTCGTTCTGTGGCCGCATGAAAAAGGACGTGGAGATTGGCCACTTGGTGGCGCTATAACGGTTAAAAAGGGGTCACAATGATGTATTTCTATGGAAAATCCCATTAAATGCCTGAAAGCGGCCCTCTTCCTGCCTGATTTGCATACAGCTTCACGAAATCACGCGTGCGCATGCGTCACGTGACCCTAAAGAGGCTTGCAGACTTTTATGGACGCCGTGGCGCTTTAACTGTTATAAAGGTGAAAAAAATGCTCTATATTATCCTATGCGAAATGACATTTAAATGACTAAAAATTGCCTGCTCTGCGCAGAACTTCACCAAATCGGCTGAGCATGTGCGTCGCATTATTGTAAAGACGCGTGCAAACTTTGACGGAGATCGGGCCATCAGTAGAGGCATACCAGTTTAAAAGGTTAAAAAAAAAACACCACTTTTCCATGATAAATGAGCTGAAAATGCAAAAATTTACCTTTGACCTCTCCGATGCACATGTCACCAGGCTTGATAAAGTTTTTGCAACCTGCAGCTCAAAAATAAAGTGCTCAGACCCTATAGTCTTTTTTTTATAGGCCTTTTTAGACCCTTTTTATGCCCTTTTTATTAGGGGCCAAGCACCAAAGGTGCGAAGGCACCTATTGAAACCGTTCCCGTCTTTTTTTCTTCCGCCATGGGAGTCTATGGCAGCCCATAGAACCGTATGGTAAAAAGTTGTGAAATTTGGCACACTAATAGAGGATGGTCTGGTATGTCACCATGGAAATTTTGGTGTCTCTATCTCAATCCCTCTAGCGCCACCACCTGTCCAAATGTGTACTCATGTTTATGCTAATAACTTTTGAACCGTAAGGGCTAGAAACGAAATTCTTTTTTCCTCTAATTTCTGAGCTCGTGCCAATTCGATTGCACCCTATGACGTCATTTTCCGTCTTGGATATTTCCCCGCCATTTTCAATTAACCGAAAAACCTAATTTTGCGAACTCGTCCTAGACGGTTCATCCGATTTGCACGAAAATTTAACCAGATCATCTTCAGACAATATTGACAAAAAATCTTGCAAATCAAGTTGATTCGTCTATTTGTTTTCGATAAACGCGCGAACAAATTTTACATAACGTTTGCAAAAACACACTTAAGGCAATATCTCCGCAACGCTTTATCGTGTTCAAACCAAACTTGGTACATGTCATCATGAGCATGACTTGAGGCTACATGCAGCGTTTCGGCGCTGTGCCACCTACTGGTCTGGAGATACGAAAAATGGCTATTTTAGCTTTTCTTTGCTGAACCGTTTGTCCAAATATCATAAAAGGGGCCTCGTTAGATTCGGGACGTCATGCCGAGTCGAAGGATATCCAATTTTACCATATCGGCCATTTTGGCTGTCGGCCATCTTGAATTATGTGCTAAAATGCTGTATTTTATCAACGCATGAACGGATTGTTGCAAAACTCGGTATGGGTCATCACCACGATACCCCAAAGTAGCCTGACAAGTTTCGAAACAGCGCCGCCTAGTGGAGATTTTTTTTAAAAAAGGCTCAGAACTTTGGGTGTGGTTGACTTATTTTCACGAGACTCATCTCATTAGACTCCTGAATCGTTGCCGAGTCCAACAATACCACACTTGCCAGGTTTCGTCGTATGGTTTGTGCACCGTTGTAATTTAGCGCTTAAAACTTTTTTGCCGATATCTTCGAAACCGCTAGTCCGATCGAGACAAAACCAGCGTCAGAAGTTCGGAAACATAAGTCGTTAGGCACAATCGCGAGCCCAAATGTCAAAATATTGATAGTAAGGGGTAGTAAAATCCAATCAAAGTCAGGTGTCAGGCTGAAACCCTATTGTAACTGTTCATTTTCCCATGATGCATCATTCTCCAGCTAAAACTGATCGGGCAGACCAAACCGTAAGTCGTAGAGACTTGAAACTTGCAGGGATGGTAGTACTCACAACGACTACTGACGTCACCGAAGCACGCCCCGATCGGCCTGACGGGGGTGCTACAGCGATCAAAAGTACGAAACGGCGATCAAAAGTACGAAACGGCTCATAACTCATCAAACGTAAGGCGTAGCCTCGAGTGCCTTATATCGCTGGAATCCTTGGCTCAAGGCGGACAAAATGCATGCCTCGGATTTGCTCGTCAGAGTGGGAAAAATTTCGGCTATTTGGGATTTTTTGCGAAACCTACTTTTGCAAACTAGTCCTAGGTTATTGGCCCGACCGGAACCAAACCAGCGCAGCGAGATTCTCTGGAGTCTGATTGTCAAAGGTTATAAAAAAAAGTGGAAATTTGGGTTCACGGTCCCTAAGGGCCGCCAAAACGTTGGAAGGGGGAGGAGCCACTTTTACTAAATTGGCTATAACTCGTGAACGGAACGAGGTATTTTCACCAATCTCAGCACGCATATGTAAGAGCTCGTTCTGTGGCCGCATGAAAAAGGACGTGGAGATTGGCCACTTGGTGGCGCTATAACGGTTAAAAAGGGGTCACAATGATGTATTTCTATGGAAAATCCCATTAAATGCCTGAAAGCGGCCCTCTTCCTGCCTGATTTGCATACAGCTTCACGAAATCACGCGTGCGCATGCGTCACGTGACCCTAAAGAGGCTTGCAGACTTTTATGGACGCCGTGGCGCTTTAACTGTTATAAAGGTGAAAAAAATGCTCTATATTATCCTATGCGAAATGACATTTAAATGACTAAAAATTGCCTGCTCTGCGCAGAACTTCACCAAATCGGCTGAGCATGTGCGTCGCATTATTGTAAAGACGCGTGCAAACTTTGACGGAGATCGGGCCATCAGTAGAGGCATACCAGTTTAAAAGGTTAAAAAAAAAACACCACTTTTCCATGATAAATGAGCTGAAAATGCAAAAATTTACCTTTGACCTCTCCGATGCACATGTCACCAGGCTTGATAAAGTTTTTGCAACCTGCAGCTCAAAAATAAAGTGCTCAGACCCTATAGTCTTTTTTTTATAGGCCTTTTTAGACCCTTTTTATGCCCTTTTTATTAGGGGCCAAGCACCAAAGGTGCGAAGGCACCTATTGAAACCGTTCCCGTCTTTTTTTCTTCCGCCATGGGAGTCTATGGCAGCCCATAGAACCGTATGGTAAAAAGTTGTGAAATTTGGCACACTAATAGAAGATGGTCTGGTATGTCACCATGGAAATTTTGGTGTCTCTATCTCAATCCCTCTAGCGCCACCACCTGTCCAAATGTGTACTCATGTTTATGCTAATAACTTTTGAACCGTAAGGGCTAGAAACGAAATTCTTTTTTCCTCTAATTTCTGAGCTCGTGCCAATTCGATTGCACCCTATGACGTCATTTTCCGTCTTGGATATTTCCCCGCCATTTTCAATTAACCGAAAAACCTACTTTTGCGAACTCGTCCTAGACGGTTCATCCGATTTGCACGAAAATTTAACCAGATCATCTTCAGACAATATTGACAAAAAATCTTGCAAATCAAGTTGATTCGTCTATTCGTTTTCGATAAACGCGCGAACAAATTTTACATAACGTTTGCAAAAACACACTTAAGGCAATATCTCCGCAACGCTTTATCGTGTTCAAACCAAACTTGGTACATGTCATCATAAGCATGACTTGAGGCTACATGCAGCGTTTCGGCGCTGTGCCACCTACTGGTCTGGAGATACGAAAAATGGCTATTTTAGCTTTTCTTTGCTGAACCGTTTGTCCAAATATCATAAAAGGGGCCTCGTTAGATTCGGGACGTCATGCCGAGTCGAAGGATATCCAATTTTACCATATCGGCCATTTTGGCTGTCGGCCATCTTGAATTATGTGCTAAAATGCTGTATTTTATCAACGCATGAACGGATTGTTGCAAAACTTGGTATGGGTCATCACCACGATACCCCAAAGTAGCCTGACAAGTTTCGAAACAGCGCCGCCTAGTGGAGATTTTTTTAAAAAAAGGCTCAGAACTTTGGGTGTGGTTGACTTATTTTCACGAGACTCATCTCATTAGACTCCTGAATCGTTGCCGAGTCCAACAATACCACACTTGCCAGGTTTCGTCGTATGGTTTGTGCACCGTTGTAATTTAGCGCTTAAAACTTTTTTGCCGATATCTTCGAAACCGCTAGTCCGATCGAGACAAAACCAGCGTCAGAAGTTCGGAAACATAGGTCGTTAGGCACAATCGAGAGCCCAAATGTCAAAATATTGATAGTAAGGGGTAGTAAAATCCAATCAAAGTCAGGTGTCAGGCTGAAACCCTATTGTAACTGTTCATTTTCCCATGACGCATCATTCTCCAGCTAAAACTGATCGGGCAGACCAAACCGTAAGTCGTAGAGACTTGAAACTTGCAGGGATGGTAGTACTCACAACGACTACTGACGTCACCGAAGCACGCCCCGATCGGCCTGACGGGGGTGCTACAGCGATCAAAAGTACGAAACGGCGATCAAAAGTACGAAACGGCTCATAACTCATCAAACGTAAGGCGTAGCCTCGAGTGCCTTATATCGCTGGAATCCTTGGCTCAAGGCGGACAAAATGCATGCCTCGGATTTGCTCGCCCTTCAGGCGCCAATTTCGAGATATTTTAGGTTTTTTGTAAAACATACTTTTGCAAATTACTCCCAGGTTCTTTGCCTGATCAGAACCAAATCACTGCAGAAATGTTCTCTGGAGAATGATTATCAATAATTATAAAAAAAACAACACATTTTGATTCATGGTCGCTAAGGGGAGCCAAAATGTTTGATGTAACCGGGACCTCTTTTACTAAAATGGCTATAACTTGTGAACGGAATGAGATATTTTCACCAAATTCAGGTCACATGTATTTGAGCTCAGTCTGGGATCACATGAAAAAAATCGCAACTATTAACCACTTGTTGGCGCTATTACAGGGGAAAAACACGTGAAAATGGCAATATAGGCACCCAAACATTAGTCAGATGACAATGGGCATTCATTGTCTTCATCCAGGTTGCCATGATAGTCTATGAGGACACTTGCATATCTCAAAAAACTCTGTATACATCATTGGCACAATGCCCTGAATGAGCATTCACCTCCTTAGACTCCTGAATCATTGCTTAATTCCAGTGATACCAAACATGCCAGGTTTCACCTTATGGTATGTGAAAAGGTGTATTTTAGCACCTAAAAAACCTTTGCGAATGTCTTCAAGACACATAACATAGGTCAATAGCTAAACAATAATGACCAAAAGCCAACATTTTGGAAGGAAGTGGCAAAAAAAAAAATCCAATCAATGCAGCCAATTCTCTCTAAATATAAGTGGCTATAACTTTAAAATAAAATGAGATATTTACAACAAATTTTACACATATATTTTTGGGCACTTTGAGGACACCTAAAAAAAAGCAGAGATGTGTTATAACTGTCAAAAAAACATATTTTTCCTTAGTTAAATTGCCTGTTTTGCTGTGAATGCTCTTTCCCATCTATGATCTAAGTTTATTTGTTTACTTGGATCCCCATTAGCCAGTACCTAGGCAGTGACGACTCTTCATGAGGTCCCAAAAAGTAAAAAATACAAAACTACATTAAAGCTGCAAGAGCAATGAAAGGGATCTCGCACCTGTGCCACCACCACCTTGGGGCTTTAGGAACACAGAGCACGGTGGCCAATATGCATTTAAGTATATAAAAATAGGAGGACTACATCAATCATTTGTATTTGCCACACTTCCTGCTACCGGGCTTTATTCAGATCAGATGCTGGACCTGCACCTGGACATGACCAATGCATCCCTGATATGTCTGAAGAGAGCGTGTCAACTAAACTCTGCCCTGTAAATGCTGCATCTAAACGACACCCTCATTAAACCCGTCTCCAGCACGACGACTCCAATCTATCGAATAATCTTACGAATATCTATTTATCTAATATGACTTCTGAACTGTAATGTTGCCAGAATTATAATCATACACTGTTTGTTCGTCGGCCAGAGGACAACTGGCACCCAAACTGGTTTCTCCCAAGGTTTCTTTTTCTCCATTCTGGCCTTGAAAGGAATTTTGGTTCCTTGCCACCGTTGCCTTTGGCTTGCTCAGTTGGGGACACCTAAATTTCAAATATATTACCGTTCTGCCCGCATTGACACTATATGAAAATTGAAATTAGCTGGATAGTTAGATAGTTAGATAGTTAACACTGTGAAGCTACTTTGAAACAATTGGACTTGTTGAAAGCGCTATTTAAATAAAGGTGACTTGACTTGACCAGCTGGTGGCACTATGACTAACTAAAATTTTGCAGAAACATCAGACTTTGTCAGGATGCCACAGACGAAACTCAAACTCAAAACTCAGTTCAATGAAACTCAAGATCTTTGAAATTTTACATCACTAAGGCTTAAGATTACACTGACCAAATATGATTCTGGTTCAATCTTAATGAGGAGTTAATCACAGTTTACTGTTGCCCACAGGTGGCACTATAACTGACTAAATATTGGCATGTAGACAACCATCGGTGCTCGGGCCCTAATTAAATCAACAACAATAAAATTAAACATACAAATCCCATTAACAAATTCCATTAAATGTTCCTTCCTTGTAAAACTCATTTTATAATATCTGATAGTAAATCATTCCATATTTTCATTCCTCCAGATATTATAGTCCATTGTTGTGCAGTGGTTTTCAAAACAAAATACATGACTGTCTGTGCACAGTTTAAAACAGGAGGAAGATCATTGATAAAATAATGATGATGATAATAATAGTCCTAAACAACTTCCTTGAGGAACACCACATTGCTCTTTAAAATCTGAATAACTTCCATAATAACATAAACAGTGACTATGTTTACATGGACAGCAGTAATCTAATTATTGCCCTTAATCTGAATAAGACAATAATCTGATTAAGGTGTTTACATGAGTTGATTTTAGAATATTCCGTTCATGTTCCCGTTTTACATATAGAACATAGCTCGATTAATGGCACGTCATTACGTCTCCATGCCACCCGACGGCCAATCATAGTGCGACTTTCATGGGTCTGTTAAAATCATTAGGCTCAGGCAAACCACTGTAACTTTAGGCTACCTGCGGGTGTCGCTGTCGGACAGTGTTCCTTTATAAAAATGAGTGATTTTTATACTTTTTAATGTAATATATATATATATATATATATATATATATATATATATATATATATATATATATATATAGGCTACGTTGTTTTATTTTTGTAATATTATATGTTGTGTCTTTCAGTTTTTTTTTAAGAGACACTGCCCATCTTGCCTCTTTCTTGACAGCCTACATTTCGATTAATAGCTTTGATTAATGATGAAAATTGAGGTTTCAAAATCGTGATTGTTTGGATTGTTTTTTTCTGCCGTCGAGCAACAGGCGTTCACTGAATGGCCATATGGCTCGCGAGCCTAGAGGTTCTCGACCGCTGTTGTAAGCAGACAATTATGAATCTGAGATTACAGATACAAACTTATTGTATTTTACTTTTACAATGTACTTTTACATATTACAACACAAAGAAAAAAATATAGAGGAGGCAGTGTCAGAATGAGCAGTCAAGCAAGACACGCACCAACCATAGCAACACGTCATGGCATCGACATTTCAAACTGACAGATACGTAAAAGATAAACGGGACATTTGAGTGCCTTGTTACTGTTTTGTACGCGCTGTTATATTAATTATAATTCAAATTCTGTTTTATTTGTCACAATATTATTGATGATTGTTGAGAGGGGCACTTTTGATACATTTTTAAAAAGGACAGGGGCTCGCGTTCCAAAGCCCTCCTCCGCTCTGCACTTGCCTGGTGTGTGTGTGTGTGTGTGTCCTGTCACAAAATGCGGCGAAAACTCCTACACGACGACGTTAATAGTTAGATTAAGGTGTATACATGTCTACAATGCACTTCGATAATGCGACTAAAATAGGCATACTCCACATGTCTTAATTCGATTTTTGTTTAAAGGTCCCATGGCATGAAATTTTCATTTTATGAGGTATTTCAACATTAATATGAGTTCCCCTAGCCTGAATATTGTCCCCAAGTGTATAGAAATGTTGATCGGTGTAAAACCGAGTTCTGGCTGTCTTTCTCTGCCTTTGAGAAAATGACAGGCCAGACAAGCCAATCCTGAAGTCTCCTGGTTTGACGTCCAAGCAGGAACGGTAACCTCCCTTTCCTCCGCCCAGAGAATCTGGCACGCCCTTGCAAGTGCTCGAGAGATCATTACTTGTGAACGAGTGAACGCTGGCAGTTTCTCAGTGTTTGGATGTACAAATGAAAACAGAAGTCTTTCTTCAGTTCCTTCTGATCTGTGATCATTAATTTTTTATGTGTAGCTAATTATTTATTATTCGTGCACACACTGCGGCTTCTCTCCCGACAGAAAGGTGTTTTCTATCTTGTGAGTCAGTGTTTTTGTTCGTCCTCGTCGCGTCTATCTGTTCTTAAATGTGCATACAGTCTTTTCTGCTCAACACCAGCAGAGTCACATCTGTAGAGATAAACCTCACACACGCCGAAGCTCGGCCTTCAACATCCCCGACCCCCAGTACTGCATCTGGCCCACAGCGGAGGCACCAAATGCGGCGTGAGATTAAGCAGAAGGGGGGTAAGCGTGAGCATATCCGGGCTAGCCAGCTTTCCCCACAATAAACTGGATTACATTCGATTACTGCTGCTGTGTCTTTGTTTGCGCTCTGTAACGTTACTCAATGCGCGTCACTGACGCTTTTCATATGATTGGAACATATCTAGAAATAATGCTATACTCAACACTTACTAACTCGTTCATCTCGCTGTAATGGTACATTGCATGTGTTACAAAGTTGGTAGAATAATGATGAAGACGGACTCGGCGTGACTGGGACTGTTTATTCAGAACTCTCAGATACAAACACAATAAACTCGCGCTGACAGACAGCGCTCTCATAACTCAGTAGTTACTATAAATAACTTTGTTAGCAATCGCTCCGTCTCCGTGATGTCCGGTTCGCAAACAAATCATTCTTTTGAATCGGTTCTTTTTAGTGAACCGAACCAGTTCACCAAATCGGACTGAATCGTTCTAAACGGTTCGCGTCTCGAGTCAGCGCTGATCCACATGAGTGACAATCCCTCCGACTAGAAATAAACGAATAACCTGAAGTATATGCTAGTACCTACAACAGTTCACCCTGAACTGAGACATGCTGAGAGAACTGATGAGAAGTGAACACAGGTCCATCCGTCTCTGGCAGACTCGTGCCTGCTCGTGCCTCGTTAAACCACGCCCCCTCCCTCCGCAAAGATGTCAGCCAATCACAACAGTGGCCGTTTTTACTGAAGTCTCACAGCAGACACGCCTCTTGAAGCAGGGCATTCAGCCACAGGGCAAACAGCAGTATAGAAAAAATGCCTTTTATTTCTAAATTATGACATTTTATGATGTAAAAATCATACTAACAATATAAGTACACCTCAGGAAACACTATAAAATAATAGAAAAATGCCATGCCATGGGACCTTTAATTCAAGTATGGCTTTAACCAGATTAAGGTAATTAGAAATCACTGTTTACATGGTAGATTCTTAATCAGAGTATGGTCTTAATCAGATTAATATCAGAGTATTGTTGTCCATGTAAACGTAGTCATTGTCACATATTAAACAATCAATTTATCCAGCAATAATTTATGATCCATTACATAAAATGCTGAGCTAAAATCTAACGATACAGCTTCTACTAAGTTATTGTCATCAATTTGTGCTCATACTACTCCCTAATATTGATCTGTAATTAATATTTAGACATTATAAAATCACTATTATAACATTTACAATCACATTTTGTAAAATGCATCACTTCCTTTCTATTGAAGTATTGGTATTGACAATTGTGCCACATGATGAGTAATGTGAAACCTGAAAAAAACTTGCAGTAAACATTTTGTTCCCACCATATATTTCACATATCTGTATCTACAACAAAATGTGTGTTTGTGTGTGTGAGCATGTTTAGTCTGTATAAAATATTATTGTTTAAGCCTATTGTTTAAGTATTATTGTTTAAGTATTCATTTTCCGCCATATTTTGTGGTCTCAGTAATACATTTTAGGTTGACATAGGGTTGACAAAACTCAGTATGGGTCATGACCACGATGCCCTGAGGTAGCCTGAGAGGTTTAGAAACAGCACCACCTAGTGGAGATTGCCCCTCCCAAATGCTTATAACTTTGGGTGTGGTTGACTTGTTTTCATAGGAGTAACTTTTTTTTGTCTCCTGAATCCTTGCCAAGTCCAACGATACCAGACTTGCCAGATTTCGCAGCATGGTAACTTAGCGCTAAAAAAACATTAGCGGATATCTTCGAATGCTAGTCTGACCAAGACGAAACCAGCATCAGAAGTTCTGAAACATAGGTCGATAGCCAAGTGTTAATACCCAAATGTCAAAATATTGACATTAAGGGGAAGTAAAATCCAATCAAAGTCAGGTGTCAGTAATTTTTTATGTGTTTTTTCATATAAATGTCTATAACTCAAAAACAAAATGAGATATTTTCACCAAAATCGACACACATATGTATGGGCTCACTCCGAGGACACATAAAAAATGGTGGTATCATATCTCTTGGTGGCACAATAATAGAAAAAACATGAAATACAGGATTATGAAAAAAATTAATTCTAGGCCTTTGTTTAAATAACGCTTTGGAGTATAATTACGAAACTCGTTATGTGTTCGAGTTCTGCACCATGCCCTGAAGGTACTCAAAAGGTTTCAGGGCAGCGCCACCTTGTGGTCAAAATGTATAACAAGATATACAAAAAGGCTAATAACTTTTGAATAAATTTGTCTATAATAATGAAACTGGTCATAATACATTCCTTGGCTACTGCTGAGAACATAAATATAAATTTTGCCATACTTGGTCAAACTTCCTGTCCTCCATCTTGCTATTTGTTAAAAAACTACTTCTTCAAACTCTCCTAGGCCGTTTGTCCGATTTTCACCAAAATGTAATCGTATCATCTTCAGGCTGTGCCAAGAAAATATTATGGATTTTGCGTTTATAGGCAAAACCGTTTTTGTATATGCGACGAATTTGAGGCATGATGCCAAAATGACTCTTGACGTTGTATCTCTGCAATGCTTTGACATATTGGCATCAAACTTTGCATGTGTCATTGTTCCCTTATTCTGACCACACCACATCAATTTCGTAACTGTGCCACCTATTGGTCAAAAGTGATAAACCATTAAATTATATTATTAGTGACTCTATATATGATATTTCAGCCATTTTGCCTAATCTTCTTAAACTGTATAATTGTTCATTGTTGCAGTTGGTTTGACACACTCAAACTACAATGCATTTTTCAGCCTATTGCCTAAAATCATCTTAAAACGTGATTAATTGCTCATTGCTGCAGTTGATCTGACACTGCCAGCCATTTTGGCATGTCTTGTCTTCTTCTTTGCGCTTGGCCCCGGTATTGCTGCTTGCAGCTATATTTTTAATTACAATTATATCTGCATTTATGTCAAAACCTAGAGACTTTCACACATAAAAATGTCATTTATTAATATGTATTCGTGTCAAAATGACAAACAGCTTTTCCTATTCTATTTTGCCTGGAAACGCTTCCAACACTCTTGCGTGTCGCATCGGTTCTATTTCTAGCATGTGCTTTCGGCATGGCTCGAGCCGCGCGTGTCACGCAGCCAGTGTGTACCTTGCCTAAAGGATGAATAAACATCCACACGCGATGCTTCTTTGCCGTCGTGTTTACATTAATGAATACAAAGTATGTACATTAACACAAATGAATACAGTCTCACACTTTTTCGAAAAAAAGTTCTGAGTTATGTGATATTTTATTCATGCCATGTATGCACATTCAAGTTCACTCAAATGCATACTCAAAACATCATATACATCCTCACACTAGCGGTGAATCGGCACGAAATAAACCCATAATACAGAATTAATGAATATAGGATAAACACAATAACACAACGTTACTGTCTGTGGTTCGGCGGCCGGCGGGAGATGTGACGTGGCGTGTCTCCTGTAATTAGTACTTAGTGTACCTTAATGTGTACCTTAATGTACACTTAGTACATTGTAGTTAAGGCCACCTAATATAAAGTGGGACCAGGGATATTTTCTACTGTGTATAGGTATCCAAGTTTTATTGAAAGCATATTTTGCCAGTGGTGAAATACCCCTTTAAATCTTCTGAAGTCATACGATAGCTTTTCGTGAGATACAGATTGATATTTAAATCATTATTTTCTGGGTATCAATGACCAGATTGCAAATCATTCAGACTAATTTTGTGAACTGAATCAACCAATGTATTGAAATGATCTTATTCAAAACAATAAAAATACAGTTAACAAACCTAACTGTAGATTTTTTGGTTTACTGAATAGCTTCTGAAGACTTGAGTGCTTGAATCATATTAACTACTTGACAGCACCAGTTCTCTATCAAAACTTCTCCTTTTGTGTTCCACAGAAGGAAGGAAGTCCTACAGGTTTGGAACGGCACAAGGGTGAAACTACTAACCCTAGTTTTCATTTCTTTAAATTTTGCTAGGCACCTTAAATCTTGATGCATTTCCAAAAAGTACTCTACGTTTTTGTTATTTGAGTCTGACTTTGGGCAAAACATGCAAAATGCTATATAATGCGTGAATCTGTTTGCAACATCAAGAGCGATGACAGGGTTCATATCAGAGCTGTGAACATCAGTGTCCAGACATTCCTTTGAGGTCCTGATTCATTTCCATGGTGCTCCGGATTAATTTCCATGGCGCTCAGTGGCATGGATAATGTGCCCCAGCTGAGGAACAGATGACTCAGACACTTAACAAGTGCTCAGACACTCAGCAGGCCTCATGCTTCAGGGGATCAAAGCGTGGCTGCAGAAACTGCAAGCCCCTGTAATTGTGTACAATGAGATGGTGAGTCGGGCATTCCAGGTGCTATTTCAACAGGTGCATATGCATGTTACAATACAGATGGCAAAGGCCTTCACGGCCTTGATCACAATTTGAGTACAATTTACCCACACCATGCCTGCCATTGTTCTCCAGACCTGCTGTGTTTGTCTGCGTAAACAGAACGAATGATGCCAGATGCCATTTTGTTATCCCATACTTTTTTCTTCCCAAACAATAAAAAACAAAACAAACACCTTAAAGGTGCATAGCTGGTGTTTTACCAGTTTTAGAGGGGTTTTGACACTTTGAAGCTGGGAAACCTCTAGTCCAGCTTAAACCGTTTACTCTAAAAAATGGCTGGGTTAAAAACAACCCAATTGGCAACCCAGCGCTGGGTTAAATTAACCCAGTGGCATTTTTACCCAGCAGGCTGGGCTGTTGAGAAAACCCAAGATGTAGTCAATTTTTACCATTGATGGATTTGCTATTCTGGGTTATTCTTATAATTTCTCCTGTGCATTAGCCTACTGTAAAACTAGACGATCATGAAAGAACAAATAATGAAGAATACATGTTTAGAATGTTAAAACAATAATTTTTAATGCTTGTCCACTGGTACAACACACAAATGTGTTAAAATTGGCAACAATGACAACTACAACAGTAGCCTAATATATTCTGTCAATTTCTTCACGTTAAATCAAACTTTTACTTTGACGGGTTGCCGTGCACCTTTGAGTGTCTGTGTTCATGATATGTGTCACAATTCGCCTAGGCAGCAGGAAATCAGGAAGCGGAACTTCAAACAAAGATGGGTATTTAATAATAACAGATGAACAGAATGGCAAACACTGGTAACATACACAACATCAACATCAGGGCGGGTCAGGAGCCCGGGCGGAGCAGGAGACCAGAGCGGGTCTGGAGCCTTGGGCGGTACAGGAGTCTTTGGGCGCCTTGGCGGTACCAGAGCCCCACCCACATGTGTGCCACCCACGTTTCCCACCCACAGGTACATAGCCCCCCCCCCCCTCCCAAAATTTTCTTTGGGGAATTCAGGGGTGGAGTGGAGGGCTCGTGGAATGGGGTGGCCTTATGGGTTGGAGCGGCCTCGTGGAAGCCTGGAGCGGGCTCGTGGAAGCTTGGAGCGGAATCTAGGAGACACGGAGCGGGCACAGGAGAGTCTGGAGCAGAATCCAGGAGACACGGAGCGGGCACAGGAGAGTCTGGAACGGAATCCAGGAGACATGGAGCGGGCACAGGAGAGTCTGGAGGAGAATCCAGGAAACCCGGAGCGGGCACAGGAGAGTCTGCAGCAGAATCCAGGAGACACGGAGCGGGCACAGGAGAGTCTGGAGCGGAATCCAGGAGACACGGAGGGGGTACAGGAGAGTCTGGAGGAGAATCCAGGAAACCCGGAGCGGGCACAGGAGAGTCTGGAGCAGAATCCAGGAGACACGGAGCAGTCACAGGAGAGTCTGGAGCGGAATCCAGGAGACACGGAGCAGTAGGAGCACTCCCAAAGTCTATCAACTACCGCTCCAGTGGATCTGCCGTGGTCGCGGCCGTCACGAGTCGGGGGCTTTGCGGCAGCCGTCCTCTTCCGCCTGGGCTTGGGGACAGGCAGGACCTTCCCGGCAGGCCCACTGGAGGGATATGCGGAGGAAACTGGCTGAGGGTGAACTGACCAGGCAGCGAGCTTTTCTGAGGGGACTGGACGAGGAAGATTCTTAGGAACCTCTTCTACAATCTCGAACTCTGAACAATTTAGGAACAATATCAGATTGATTGTCTCGCCTAGGGAATAGGAACTGGCAGGTTCCAGGAAACGAATAGTGTCCTCGTCCAGGCCCATCAGAAAAAACGCATTAAGCAGTGCATCTGGCCAGTTCACCAGATAAGCAAGCTCAGAGAATTCCTCCACATACCTCTCCAGTGGGCGACCGTTCTGCCTAATCCCCCAGAGGCGATTCTCTGCCGAACTGCCTTCCTCTGGGGACACTGGAGAGAGCAGGAACAGAAAAATGCCCATCTTGCTGAAGTCCTTTCTGTCTTGGTCCGTTCTTCTGTCACAATTCGCCTAGGCAGCAGGAAATCAGGAAGCGGAAATTCAAACAAAGATGGGTATTTAATAATAACTAGGGATGGCTGATGAGAAACTGACGTTTCGGCGCTTTGCCGAGATCCCGAAGCACAGATGTTTCGAAACACTGCTCCGAACTGTGATTCGAAACACCAATGTCACGTGACTATGGCTAAATGAAGCTTCGAAGTGTTTCATCAGGTGGTGCCTGTCGAAACTGTGTTGATTAAAGGGGACGGGAACAAACCACACAGTAACACATCCACTGCATGAAAAGTGGGATTTTCGACCCCCTAAAAGCCTGTAGACTCCCGGAAATCTCCCTAATTTTCGGCAGTTTTCGACAATTTAGAGGCAGCAAACGTCGCGTTCGTCTGTGCCACAAATTGTCGTAAACGAACCATGACGTAGGTGGAGAGCCCCCCGCTGAGAGACCGCGCTGAGGTGCGATGCCTCTAATTAGCCTATGAATAGCAGCGAAACCAGAGAGTCAACGGCCAGACTTGAATTTACTCACTCAGTATTGGCTGAAGCCACTACTTTTAAACAAGAAAAATCCCTCGTGATTGGTTGGCAGATCACTGCAAACCAATCATTATTGGTAACCCTGGCTCATTATAAATCTAAACCCCAATAATGATAATAAATATATAATTTATGTTGTAATAATTTATGTTTTATATTAATGTTATTGTGCTATGAACTACACTATTCATACCATCAAGGAACATATGGGAAAATTTGCCCGGACCGTGCCGTTTATTCAAAGAAAGAGCTTCATTTATAAACACACAGCTGTTTATTCAAAGAAAGAGCTTCATTTATAAACACACAGCTGTTTATTCAAAGAAAGAGCTTTATTGTTAAACACACAACTATGTACAGTGCAGCAGTAATGTCTCTTATGTTGTCTTCCAAAAACGTCAAAAAGAAGCGCCCAAAACATTCGGGAAACACAGGCGTATATGGTGAGTTGCCCTGTATTTCGGTATCACCTCTAATCTGGATTGCAAAGTGGCACAGAGTTCGGAGAGACACCCCGACAACAATGCCGTCTTCCTCATCAGATATGAGTTCAATGGTCGCGCACTTCCAAATGTCCACCTCATCCTCAGCCAGCACACTTCGTCTTGCTTCCAGCAACTGTGATACAATCCATAAAGACAATAAGCAACCTGAAAAATACTCACATTGACAAAAAACGGATCAAATAAATCTTACCCTTTTTCTTCTTGATCGACTCCGAGCTAAACTTCGCAGTTTCCGCCTGCGATGTAAGTTCAGGTTGTGACGTCTTACAGGCAGCTGGAAAACAATTACATGAGACTGGTATTAATAAAAACAGTCACGGTAAAATTAAACAAGGAATGAGAAAAACATTAGAAGTTATACTTACACACAATGTCGTCGTGATCAGCGGTTAAATCTGGACTCGTGGAAATCGCTCCAAGCAGATAAGAGGTCACGGCTTCGTTATGAGGCGAGGATAGTCTGTGTAAACAAAATGTGCAGTTTTAAGCTCGGATCTATTAACGCATCCATTTCCTTATACAGCTGAATAAAAGCATATTCTTTAAATCGTAACGTTACATTACCCATGCTCTGGTTCATAGCGCCTGCAGTTTGCCTCAGAGTTGTGAAGACGCCAGAAAGCTGAAAATTAGTCGAAAAAGTTGGCCGCGTCCATGCAGAGGAGTTGAAGGGGAGCTGAAGGCGAGACGGCGTCCTGTCATTGTTGATCACGAAAAAGCAAAGCAGCAAAAACACAAGAAATGTATATAAAAAAAAAGAGTCCAAAACACGTCTGTTTAAAGCTCGTCTTCAAGTTTTGTACCAAGTTTTGCGTCATGGCCATGACCTCGTACGTGATTGGACGAGGGCGAGAAGCTCGTCGGGCTCCTCCAATCACATGCGAGGTCATTGTTATAAGGATGTTTTCCAGAATTAATGAAAAAACTCTGTATTAATACATTTTCCTGGACAGAATGGAAAATGTATTTAGTACCACATGCATGTACAGACTACAGTTCTCGCTCACAAATTTGATGGGATTAGGATTGATTGTCTTGATATAGTCAGTTTATGACAGTTTACAAAGAAGGGAGTCTAACAACAAACTGATTTTAAGAAATGTATTAAATTAACAAGAAAATGAAACAAAAGAATGTTAAGAGGTGAATAAAATACAAAAATGTTGATGTATTTTGGCTGTGTGTGCGTGTGTGTCTGCCTGCACAGGTGTGTGTGTGTGTGTGTGTGTGTGTGTGTGTGTGTGTGTGTGTGTGTGTGTGTGTGTGTGTGTGTGTGTGTGTGTGTGTGTGTGTGTGTGTGTGTGTGTGTGTGTGTGTGTGTGTGTGTGAGTGCGTGCGTGCGTGCGTGTGTGTGTGTGTGTGTGTGTGTGTGTGTGTGTGTGTGTGTGAGAGAGAGAGAGAGATAGAGAATCACAAGAGTCCGGAAATCAGTCCACAGAGGGGCTTAATTTATCCCTATATTCTTCAACCTCATTGAGGTTTCAGACCACCAAGGAGCTCCAGAAAAACCTATTATATTTATTTTCACTTTATTTAAGTTAATGGGTGTGGCAAAAGTGCTTCAATTACATATAGGCATAACACCGTAACTTTTTATTTTGTGTGTATTTTTTTTTACATAACATTGGTTATTGCTAATGACATACAGAGTAATTAATCTACTCTGTTAGCCCGGACAAGTTGAATCTACTTAAAAAATTGGAGCAAACTGGTTGCTCTAAAAATTTTGTAATGTGAACTAAAACGAGTACATTTAACTTAAAATGTTTTAGTTAAAACAATTCAGAACCTAGATAAAACTCCCCCTGCTGCTACTCTGATTTGCATTTGTGTAGCTCACAGCATGTTCATTTACATGTTAAAGCCTCCCCTAGAATTAAGGGGAGGGGGGTCATGGGGGGACAACTGCCAAGCAAGGCCCACGTCAATTTCCGACAATTTACGGCAGTTTTCGGTGTTGCCTGCAAATTGCCGTACACAGTCGTAAACCTGAAGTTTCACGGCAATCTACAGTGCCACATACTGACGAAAATCCCACTTTTCATGCAGTGATCTGTATGAACCTAATTCCCCACAAAGTCTAAAAGTGAAGTAAATCCATCTTCACCTCATGGGGTTTTGTGAGAGGAGAGAGATTTTGTGATAGCAGTGATTTTGTGAAATAAGTGAGATTTATAGTGCACTTTGGTTAGTTAGGCTATATTTAAGCTAGATTTAAATGAGATATATTGATAGACAGTGAAAGATAGGATAGATATAGTGACACATTCATATAGGCTAAGTTAGATAGTGACAGATAGCACAGCATACGTTAGAGATATAGAATTATATAGATTCATAGGTGATATAGATAGATATATTAATAGAATAGATAAAAATGGAGGCTCCAGATAAGAGATGCCATACATTTTTTTATTGCTGAACAAATAATCATTTACAAACAGCATGGCAATAACAGAATATTTTTGTATTACAAAATACAGATCAGGTGCTTGAAAGTACAGTAGAAAAATATATCAGGCAAATCATAGTAAAAGAAACACAAAACATTAAAGGGGCTAGGGTTTTGAAGATCATATTCTTCAATAATGGAAAAAAGACTGATTGCATTTTGATAACTTTGAGGGCTTTTGTATAAGAGTTAAACTCATTATGAAATTAATCAAATCTTGGTTTCACCTTTAAGAACTTTTATTTGTGTATTTAACATTTTCCCAGCATGAGGATGTTGTTAATCAGGAAGTTATCTTTGTTATTGTCCATTAGAAGAGATGCCGTACATTTGTGGTGTGGGAGCATTTCCATTCAGAAACACCAAATAAAGTGAGATGTGCAGGGCCGTGCAGAGAGTTCTTCAGGGGCAGGGGCTCAAATGTAAAAAAGGGGCTATATATATATATATATATATATATATATATATATATATATATATATATATATATATATATATATATATATATATATATATATATATATATATATATATATATATATCCTTATGCTCATCAAGCCTAAATTTATTTAATCAAAAATACTGAAAAAACAGTAGCCTATTATTGTGAAATATCGTTACATTATCTTCTTTTTAACTTTTTATTAATCTAACCCTAACCCTAAGCCCATCTTGAAAAAAGTATCACAGTTTCCATCATTGACATTAAATCCTCATATTAGAATGATTTCTGAATGATCATCTGACACTATGCTGAAAATCCAGCTGTGATCACAAAAATAAATTATATTTTAAATTATTTTAAAATAGAAAACCATTATTTTAATATATTTCACAATATTGCTGTTTTTTTATCATATAAATGCAGGCTTGAAGAACATAAGAGACTTCATAATGCAGCATAATATTCAAAAATGTTAACGTTAATTTAATAAAGTCCTTTCACGTAACCATTTCGCCAGCCTACACTTCACATAAAGGCCTGTAGGTGCCGGTGGCACTTGGGTTTTGTTAACTTTGATAGTTTCATGAAATAGTAAACGGTGTATCAATATAGGCTACATAAATACAAGTGAATTTAACACTACTTACCATTAATGCGACTTTTGCTGCTGCATGGTTTTGTGCAGGGATTTGTTTGTTGTCAGTTAAAATCCATTTTGTCAGTGATGCAATTAATAAAATGAGACAAACCGCAGGAAATCGTTCCACAAACGTTAGTTCGTCTGTCCATGTCATTTTTAACCGATTTATGAATAAGAACAGAAAATTACCGCTCCACTTCACATCGCCCAATGGAATTTGAACTTGCTTTGCCAGATCACGATTGGTTGGTGTATTATACACTAACAAACGGGCATTGGTGATTGTGTAATACTTTAAAATATATAATATATAGATGTGTAATTAAATCAACACATTAGCTCTGATTATGGATGAAAAAAAAAATATTGGTTTACTTTTTCCCCGTAAGGCCACACACTCTCTGAAAGGACCATATTTGGCTCGAGAGCCGTTTCCGAACAGTGGAAAATCAGCTGTCAATCAAAACGCACGCAACCCATAGCAACGCGTTATAGCAACGCCTCAACAGAAATTGTCCGACTTTTGAGCCGTCCATTACTATTGTATACATTGTCATGTTATAATAATCACATTTATTTAGTTTTATTGACCACGATATTATCATTGATATTTGTCTGAGAGGGGCACTTTTGATTCATTTTGAAAAAGGGCAGGGGCTCGAGCACCCAAAGCCCCCCCCCTCTGCACGTGCCTGGAGATGTGTGTATTGTGATAGGCAGCTAGCCTTGATGCACCATTTGAGGAGCACTCATCCTTGCATTTTGGAGGGTGCAGAGGACAACAAGTGTCCTATGTGAGAGAATTTTTTCAAAAGCTGGAGAAATTATATTTTAAAAAAGAAGTCAGCTAACTCCTTTAACAGCAGAGCAAATAATATTTTTGAATAAAAATGTTATGTGACACATTGTGGCTTTATTTATTTTTATTAATGTTCAATTTTCATGACCACAAAAAAAAAACTAGAGTTATTCACAATGAGGAGGCTACAGGTTACAAAACCAAGATCATGTAGTTGTCAGACAGATGTTAAAAACTGTTTTTTTTTTTTACATGGATCATTGTCTACGGTGACGCATTGCTGCCAAATACATTATATTTTTCCACTCAATTATGTCGTAATAACGAGATCGTATGTCATTTTATCGTAATAACGAGATCTTATGCCGTTAAAACAACGTATATTTTCTCCTAATAAAGGCATGTGTTGTGATGTGTGTATATATGTCTGTATCCACATTAGAGAATTTATTTAGCCCATGCCTTTGTCACACTTGTTTTTAAAAGCAGTAAAATAGGCTCATCCTCTGCCTGTTTCAGTGGCAGTGCCCATAGCACGAAATTGTTGTAATTTAGTGATGTAGCCTTCTTAACAGCTATGGGTAGCAGGTGCCATGGATCGCTCATGATTAGCGCGTAGCTTTAACCTAGTGTAACAGCTGGATGGAACCAGGAGAGTTGAGGACACTACACCAGGATGGTAGTTTACACACAATACTTTATTAATTATTAAAATACAACAACCTCATAAAACACATTACCCCCCCTTGTGTCAGTCGGCACAGTCACACGTAAGCGAGCTCACGTACGCAGGGAAGATACTCTGGGGTTCCCCTTGTCGATTACGTCACACAGATTGGTCTCAGGTTTGCATCATCCACAGCCCGGTTTCTGGGTTTCGGGTCACTCAACAGTTCTCTCGGTGTCCTTGGGAGCTCTCCTAGCCAGCGATTCAACTCCTAACTATCTAACACATTTGCCCCCCGCTAGCTGATTATCTTCACCGCCGGAGAAACGAATTGTCCAGAGCGGCCGGTTAGCATTTCCCCCAAGTGAGAGCTCTCACCACCAAAACTCAGCCCGCGCTCTTCTTGAGCGGCACTCAAACACTACTTATATAATCAGGATTCACACGCATCACCTGCGCACATTAATTTAATTATGGAACACCGCTTCACATTAACTGAGGGGCGTGTACGTTAACCATAGCCATGCTTCTACTACTACACTAGTAATGACGGACCCCGGTGCAGCCACAAATATCATAACTATCTATAGGCCTACTGTAATTAAGACATTCAAGAAATGTATTAAAAAGAAAGACACTTTCAGCCTTACTCAAAGGCAGCGGAAACAGGCCAGTGGGTTCGTTACGCACGTCAATCCATTCTCCGCGTTCTTATTTTGCTTCTTATGTATTAAATATACAGGCAATTAGTTTATGGAACCTTGATCAAAATTAAAATACAATTTATAGAAAATGAAATTCACTTTAAAGAAATGATTTCTGCAAAACAACACAACAATAAAATTCACGTCTGACCCCACTCCATGTCTCCAGACATATTGCGCGTTTTATAGCCTATATAGGCTACTCATGCCGACGAAGGTGCCCGCAAATTCTTTAATATTTATAATTTTTGCAGTTATTTTGGCTCGGAATTTCGTTTGTTGGAAATATGAACTGAATTTAGAAATTAAATTTGAAATAAAAACTTTGCGTTTAATAAACAAAATACATTTTTGAAGCGTTTGGAGTGGAGTTGGCTACATGCAAAACGTAGCCTATTTAGATTCATAGTTAGGCT
The DNA here is from genome assembly GCF_949357685.1 of Gobio gobio. Lineage (NCBI taxonomy): Eukaryota > Metazoa > Chordata > Actinopteri > Cypriniformes > Gobionidae > Gobio > Gobio gobio. The sequence goes on from NC_137120.1 coordinate 19,982,407, forward strand.
ATATGTTTAAATATTAGCCTATTATATTATTGTTTTAATTTCATATGTTGATGATGAAAAGTGAGCAGCATGAGTAAGATAGGCTATAAGACGCACAATATGTTTGGAGACATGGAGTGGGGTCAGACATGCTTTTTATTGAGTGTTGTTTTGCAGGAATAATTTCTTTAAAGTGAATTTCGTTTTCTATAAATTGAATTATAATTTTGATCAAGGTTTCATAAACTAATGGCCTGTATATTTAATACATAAGAAGCAAAATAAGAACGCGGAGAATGGATTGACGTGCGTAACGAACCCACTGTCCCCTGTTTCCGCGGCTGAAAGCGTCTTTCTTTTTAAAGGTCCCATGGCATGAAATTTTCATTTTATGAGGTTTTTCAAGAGTTCCCCTAGCCTGAATATTGTCCCCAAGTGGATAGAAATGTTGATCGGTGTAAACCCGAGTTCTGGCTGTCTTTCTCTGCCTTTGAGAAAATGACAGGCCAGACTAGCCAATCCTGAAGTCTCCTGGTTTGACGTCCAAGCAGGAGCGGTTACCTCCCTTTCCTCCGCCCAGAGAATCTGGCACGCCCATGCAAGCGCTCGAGAGATCATTGCTTGTGAACGAGTGAACGCTGGCAGTTTCTCAGTGTTTGGAGTTACAAATGAAAACAGAAGTCTTTTTTCAGTTCCTTCTGATCTGTGATCAGTGATTTCTTATGTGTAGCTAATTATTTATTATTCGTGCACACGCAGCGGCTTCTCTCTCTCCCGACAGAACGGTGTTTTCGTGTTTTCTATCTTGTGAGTCAGTGTTTTTGTACGTCCTCGTCGCGTCTATCTGTTCTAAAATGTGCATACAGTCGGTTTCTGCTCAACATCGGCAGAGCCACATCTTTAGAGATAAACCTCACACACGCCAAAGCTCGGCCTTCAACATCCCCGACCCCCAGTACAGCATCTGGCCCACAGCGGAGGCACCAAACGCAGCCTGAGATTAAGCAGAAGGAGGGTAAGATTGAGGGTATCTGGGCGAGGCTAGCCAGCTATTCCCACAATAAACTGGATTACATTCGATTACTGCTGTTGTGTCTTTGTTTGCGCTGTGTACTCAATGCTGAGTACACAGCGCAAACAAACACTGGCGCTTTTCATATGATTGGAACATATCTAGAAATAATGCTTTAATCAACACTTACTAACTCGTTCATCTCGCTGTAATGGTACATTGCATGTGTTACAAAGTTGGTAGAATAATGATGAAGACGGACTCGGCGTGTTTATTCAGAACTCTCAGATACAAACACAATAAACTCGCGCTGACAGACAGCGCTCTCACAACTCAGTAGTTACTATAAATAACTTTGTTAGCAATCGCTCCGTCTCCATGATGTCCGGTTCGCGAACGAATCATTCTTTTGAATCGGTTCTTTTTAGTGAACCGAACCAGTTCACCAAATCGGACTGAATCGTTCTAAACGGTTCGCGTCTCGAGTCAGCGCTGATCCATAATTTACTAAAGTTACTAACTTTCTGACATGAGTGACAGCCCCTCCGACTAGAAATAAACTAATAACCTGAAGTATATGCTGTAACTACAACAGTTCACCCTGAACTGAGACATGCTGAGAGAACTGATGAGAAGTGAACTCAGGTCCATCCGTCTCTCTGGCAGCAGCTCGTGCGTCGTAGACCTCATTAAACCACGCCCCCTCCGCTCATTTCAAATGCAAAGATGTCAGCCAATCAAAACAGTGGGCGTTTTTACTAAAGTCTCACAGCAGACACAACATGGCATTCAGCCACAGGGAAAACAGCATTATAGAAAAAATGCCTTTTATTTCTAAATTATGACATTTTATGATGTAAAAATCATACTAACAATATAAGTACACCTCAGGAAACACTATAAAATAATAGAAAAATGCCATGCCATGGGACCTTTAATACATTTCTAGAATATATGTATAACAGTATAACATACAATATATTACAGTAGGCCTATTATAGATAGTTATGATAGCCTATTTGTGCACCGGGGTCCGTCATTTCTAGGTTAAAGTTATGCCACTGATGCGAACATGAGTGGTCCATGGCACATGGCACCTGTTACCCTTGGCTACATCAATACAATACTTTCGTGCTGTGGGCATTGCCACTGATACAGGCAGCGGAAGAGCATATTTTACTCTTAGATTGCTTCTGCTTTCTGACATGGAAGTGTGACAAATGCACATGGGCTATATGAATTCTCTAATGTGGATACAGGCATATTTTGTAGACATCACTGTACAACACACGTCCTTATTAGGAGAAAATATATGTTGTTTTATTGAGAAAAATATGTTGTTTTGACGACATAAGATCTCGTTATTACGAGAAAATTATGTCGTTTTTACTAGAAAATTATGTCGTTTTTACGACATAAGATCTCGTTATTACGAGAAAAGATGTAGTTTTTAAAGAGAAAATTGTCGTTATTACGAGAAAATATGTTGTTAAAACGGCATAAGATCTCGTTATTACGAGAAAAGATGTCGTTAAAACGACATAAGATCTCGTTATTACGACATAATTGAGTGAAAAAAATAATATGTATGTGGCATCAATGCGTCAAGGTATTTCAGATCCACACATGCAAGTGACCACTAGATGTCGCCATAGAGACGGGTGTCGGATTGATTCAAAGCTTCGAAACAATATGGCACATTTGCTTCAACTGTTTCAGTGCTTCACAAAGCCTCGGTCTGCCCATCACTAATAATAACAGATGAACAGAATGGCAAACACTGGTAACATACACATACACAACATCAACATCAAGAACGGACCAGGGGCCTGTACCATGATGGTAGTTTAACAAACTCAGGGTTACAGGATTAGTTTCGAGTTGACAAAACCAAACCAATCTATTCAGGCTTTGTTGGTCCCATGATGCTGATCATCAGCTTTCTCTGTCAACTCAGGCTTTGATCCGGAGTTTAGGAGTTTAGCTGTGACATCAGTAGTGAACAGCCAATCACACGCTGTGGATCAGCAAAACTGAGATCTACTTCTCGCGAGAGAAGCAGCGAAATTGATTTCTCTCTTCTGCAGAATATTACATGATTGAAAATATTAAGAATTTAAACAAATTTACACAGGAAGAAGAAAAGAGCTGTCTATGAAAGTGGACAACTTTAAGAAAAATCTTACTTGGTCAGTGCAAGTAAAAGTTATGAAGTTAGTTTAGTTGATATATAGAGAGAATGGAACATTTTATCTCACATGTAGTCATTTGTAACTGTACTGATTCAATCAGCCATCTGGCAGGATGGTCAAAGCCTGAACTCCTCACAGCTCTCGTGACTTTTCTAATCAAATCATACTTAAACAAAAGGGCCTGTGTGTTGATGTGACTATCTATGCTGATTAGATTCGTGTCTCCGCAAGAGATTGGAACGTTGAACTCTTTGGGCGTCAGCCATCCCATCTATAAGAACGGGAACCGACCATTAACTCTTTGCATTCCGCCACAACGAGAGGACCCCTTGGCATCTTTGCCATTGAGAGGAAGACCACCCTGGCCTTCGCCACACTGAGAGAAGGCATCCCCGCCACAGAGAGAAAGACCAGCAGCTTCCTCTAACGACTTTTCCTAAACTTCAGAGAAATTCTCATGGGACCCGAAGATCCGTTCCAAAATCCCCTGACGATTCGAACTCAGACACTTGCACACGAGAAGCCATAGTAATGCAAGTATTTAATTTCACAATCAAACGGCGTGTAAAAGGTTGTCTGAATTATTCCTGTTCACGGGATTGTTAATTTCTTGAGGGCTCTTGTGAAAGGGTGGTGAAGCTGTCTCTCTCTTTCTCTCGTTCTCTCTCCCTCGTTAATTCTCTCTTTCCATCATTCTTTCCCCCTTTATATTATTTGTTAAGTTTGATTTTTCCTTGTTTGTACCATATTGTTTGTTTTCTCCTACATATATATGCATGTTTCCCCCGTGTGAATCGTAGCTTTGTATACGTTAGTTGTTTTATTAAAACTCAATAATTTCATTGAATTGAATCCGTATTGTTTTGCTCACAAATATCGAAGTCAATGAGACGTAAGATTTTGGCTACCCATTTAAGCTTGATTTTCTTGTATTATTACTTCAGTAATACAAATTGTACAAACATAAGAAATATTATTTGTCCTGATCAAGCAGATTAATGTTTCTTAAAGTTTGTAAGATTGATAATTGATGAAGAAATCAATTTGGATAAAGGTTACTTTTACATGATTAAAGGTTCCATTATAAGTTAATATTGTCTGTACAACAAGCAAATCATATTAATAGACTCATGAATATTTGGGTGATTCTTCAATTAGGGGAACTTTTATGTCCCCAGGTTATACAATCATGTTAAAAATACTATATTTTAAAATAAATAGTTTAGTTATTTCAAATAATGTTTATTGCACCACCAAAAAATGTTATACACTAAAATCAGTTTGATTTCCATTTTTAAAAATGTTTTCATCACTAATATTTGGCTACTCAGGCCTTGTCCCCAACCCAGACTTTAAAACTTATCTGCTCTGAAAATGTGATAAAATGTTATCAGTTCATTAAAAAATCACAATATATGTTTAAACAGTAACTTAAAAAGGCACTTGATGTATAATTCTGGTTCATATCTGTGCAATTTGTGAATATTTTTAACAATTTAGTATTGTCCACAACAATACTGTCATTACCGCGACAGTCTATGATTACAACACGGATTTGTTTGAGGGTAAGACTTGTTTATGCCGTAACCATGGAAATGAAGACTAGCAGGGGAGCACATGGAGCCATGGAAGAACAGTGATATTTAATGTCTGAAAAAGTAAGTAATTTAATCATGAATTCCTTCTGATCATGGAGTAGACTTATTCAGCGTCATTACCATAAATGCTGTAGCAGCAATATTTTGACAAATATATATTTATATTCACATGATTTATGTGTATTTAAAGTTATTTTTGTACTAGCTGTTGAATGATGTTAGCAAATCCATGACCTAGCATCTTTTTTCCTGAAAAAAATAAAAAAATGTCATTACCGCAACACGTCATTACCAACACACAACTTGTTGTGATGGTAATGACAAGTGATGGTGGTAATGACATGTTCTGTGTCACTATCTATATCATATTATGTGTTTATAAATTAAGTTAAAGAAGCATAATAGTGTGATTTTACAATGAAACTTAAGTGAGATGCCTTACTTCCTAAAACATTTTTTTATTATTTTTTAACCAGAATGGCTCCCAAGAAATCAAGGTCTAGAGATTATAGAAAAAAGGCTGGAGTTGATCTTCAGGACACTTTGCTCATTGAGTGACTACACTATGCCTGTCATTTAAACTAGGGCCCAGTATCTTTCTCTCCACATCCCATTCATCTCCCTTTATCATCTCTAATTCACATTTTGAATGTTCAAATACATGCACTCAAAAAAATGATATGTGGGTTTTACTTAATTTTTTTATGTCAACAGGTTCCACGTAATTGGGTTATGTTGAATTTCATTAAAATTGTTTATTTCAGTAAACTTAAGTTTTTTACGTAAGGTTAATTCAATGCCATTTAGTTAAATCAGTTTAACATTCTTAATTTTGTCCAAAACTACTCAATTTAATTATTCTAAAATGAATATTAAAAACAAACCAAATCAAGCAATACAGTTTAATTGATTATTTGTATTTAGTCAAATACTATTTTTTTTTACAACATTTACAAAACCTTTTACAAGGTCTTATTGGCTAGCCAGAAGATGGTTTTGTTACATCCATGGCATGCCCAAAGTAGTTGTTTTTTATTATTAAAATAGCTTTAATTGTTATTAGCAGGTCCATGCTCTACTTCACCACAATGGTAACCTCCAAAACACTAACATAACAAAACATTTTAAATACCAACATAACAAAACATTAAGCATTAAAAAGTCTCTCCATTTTCTCATCTTGTTAAAAAGGCATCAAATAGCACTTTATTTAAACATTTACTCTCCGAATTCAGCCCCTTTGCAAAGCATGATGGGAAGTGAAAGTCTTGTTTGATTGGGTTACTTGATTGAAACGTGTTATTTCAAAATGAAAACATCAAGTTATGTCAAAGAGTAACGGTTTTAAGTCAGTTTAACATGAATCAATTACATTTGAACCAGAAACCTGATATAATTGTTAAATCAAGATGAATTGCTTAAATAAAGTAAACAGCATCGTAAAATAATTTTGTGAGTGTGTTTGAAAGCAAACACGTTTCATTATGCATTGTTAGTTTTAACCCAATGCAACTTTTTGGGGTTTTTAACCCAAACATATAATATTTCACCTAATGGTAATAGTCATAGTTATGAAATGTTTATGAAGGATGTTTATGCTGTTTTATCCCTTTGTAACAATTGATTCTCTAGAAAATATTGTATGGTTTCTTCATGATTGAAATAAACATGTTCAAGTTGATGGTTGTGTCATATTTATATATATCTCCTCACATCTGTCCATTTCTTTCAACAACACTCACCAGAAGTCATTATTTAAGCCTTTAAATTTGCTTTATGTATCAGTGCACTTTTCATTTATGTCATTACCAAAACACTATGTCATTACCAGAACAGTATGTCATTACCGCCACATTGCTTAATTTACACAAACATATATTTAAAACTGTTTTATGTTCAATCTTCAGGTGCTACATGAAAAGCCTAATGAAATACTCATCCACCTATTCAAAGAAAAAACATCTAAAATTAATTTTCCAGAAATTAAACAAAAGTGTGCTTTGATGAACACAGAAAAACACATTTTGATGGTAAGAACAAGAAAATATATGTAATTCGCTGAATGGAAACATTTAGTTTTTTATACGTATTGTTGAAGGTTAACAATGTTTGCAAAATAAATGAGTTTAAATTATCTCCTTAATACATTCTTTGCATTATGATACTTTTTGATGTTGTGATGGTAATGACGTTTTGCAGTGCCAGTTGGCAAATAGATATAAAATACTCTAATTATATTTAAGCTCAGTCGTGGCCATTATAATATCTTTACATTAAAGCATGTAAACATTGTCTTGACATAATTCTAATTCTGTCAGGTCCATTAAGTCAAGAACACACATGACAATAAAAATGATTTAGAAATTTTTATTGAATTGCAATTAGTTGATGAATTCTGAATTAAATTAGTTTTTTGGCGGTATGGCTCTGTTCAGGGAGTCCTCTGACCTTTCATGAGCACCATGAAATAGCAGAGTCAGAGGACAGCAGCAGCATCAGGGAACGCTTACCAGTTTAGGACTGGGAGAGCTTAACTATTCCCCCTATGAACAGAGCAGCAACGATGACATAAACAAATGCCACGTTATACACGACAGGAGGAGGTGGGGAGGTGGCGGGTTGCAAAGCAGCGAGCAGCTAGTAGTAAGAGCGAACTTGATCTGCTTTAAATAGGCGCCCTGCTTTTAGCGTAGCCATTAGTAACGAGGGGAGTTGAAACAGCTGATGCAAATCAGCTGATGAGACAGTGTTGTTACCAATAGCGTTAGCAGCGTCTTGACTACTTGGCCTGCCAGAACTGACGCTGACGCTCAATTTCTGTCAGGTCCATTAAGTTAAGAACACACATGACAATAAAAATGATTTAGAAATTTTTATTGAATTGCAATCAGTTGATGAATTCTGAATTAAATTAGTTTTTTGGCGGTATGGCTCTGTTCAGGGAGTCCTCTGACCTTTCATGAGCACCATGAAATAGCAGAGTCAGAGGACAGCAGCAGCATCAGGGAACGCTTACCAGTTTAGGACTGGGAGAGCTTAACTATTCCCCCCAAACAAACCATACCTGGCAATCCTCTTGAGAATGACACAAGAGGATGGTGTAGAAAAATGCTTATGAATTTTATGAATGAATTACTAATTGGTGCAATATGGTTCTGTTCGAATGAGTCTCCTGACCATTCATGAGACCATGAATTAGCAGTGAGTCAGGGGACAGCAGCAGCATTAGGGAACGCTCACACAGTTTAGGACTGGAAGAGCTTAACTATTCCCCCCCAAACAAACCATACCTGGCAATCATCTTGAGAATAAAACAAGAGGATGGAATTAGACAATTAAAATGCTTAGACAATTAAAATTCTTAGACGTCTTATGAATGAATTACGAATTAGTGCAATATGGTTTTGTTCAGATGAGTCTCCTGACCTTTCATGAGCACCATGAAATAGCATTGAGTCAGGGGACAGCAGCAGCGTTAGTGGACGCTCATATGAATTAGGACTAGGGGAGCTGAACTATCCCCCCCCCCCCCCCCCCCCCAAACCATACCAGGCAATCCTCCCTGGCTCTTTCAGCTAATTGAAGAGACAGCAGAGGATAAAAAGCAATTTCATCTAGCAGGAGGATGTAGCTACAGTTATTGATACGAGTAAATAAATAGTAAATAGGTGATATGGCTCTGTTCTAAATTCCCCTTCATTATCATGGGGAGCTCCACAAAATCCAAAACAAGGAACAGCAGCAGCTTCTAGGGGCAATCATCCTATTTTATAGACTGGAGAGTAGCATAAATCCCCCCAATAGACCATAACCAGGCAATCCTCCCAGGCTCTTCCTTCTAAATCGAAGAGCCATGGAGGATCCAAAAGAGTGTTTCGAGAGAAGGCAATCGAACTGAATTTAATTGTAAAGATCCAATCGATCTACGTGAAGCTAGCATGATGAATGTAACCAGCTAATTGATTGAAGTAATTTATATACGTCGACAGCTACTGAAGCTATAATATTAAATTTCCCATGCAACGATCAGAGAGCAGCACTCATAGCTTTTCTAATGGATGGCTCGAGCATCGGGCCAGATAAAACGTTCATAAGCAGATGAAGACAATCGCATGAATGGCCTTCAAATGTAGAGACAAGAGTGGAGGAAGCTGCAGTTGTAGCAGCCATAATGCACAGAGAATGAGCCGTATAACGCTCTGAGGGAAGCTTGCGGTATGCATAGCGGCGGAGACAGGAGGCAAGCCAGGCTCTGGACACGAGCTTTCCGCACTCCAAGGCAAATAATGGATCCTGCTGACCAGCTTGTGGATGACTCCTCAGGTAGGCTAACATAGATGACAAAAGCAGAGTCAGATTCAGAGATAAAACGCCATTCATCCCCTTTCCTATCAGTTTAGTGTGCTTAGAATAATGCTGAAGTGCTAGGAACAAATTGATACATAAGAAATGTGAGGTCATGTGACCGCAAGTAAAACGTATCTTAGCAATATATCAGGATAAGGCCCAAAACACCTCTATCAGCTTTTATAATATCAAATTCCCATAGTGCCTATAGCTTTAAGAAAAGCATATTCCCAATAGTGCCTATAGCTTTAAGAAAACGCACATTTCCAAATTTCCAATAGCGACTTTAGCTTGAAGAAAGATTTCTGAAAGAATCTTTAAACAATTCTGAAAAGTAACTTCTAACTCTAAAGTTCGTTATAACTTAAGAACAAGTGTGTTTCTAATAGCACCTACAGCTTTTAAAACAAGCATGTTTCCAAACTCTACTATAGCTTACGATATCACTTTAAGACAAGCACATTTCCAACATCTATAGCTTAAGAAAAAGTAGTTTTCCAGTAGCTATATCGCTTTAAGCCAAGCATGCATCAGACACTATAGCTTTAACAACAAGCGATTTCCAATATTGATTATAGCTTTAAACAATTATGTTCCCGATATCAATTATTAATTAAACGACAAGCACTTCCAATATTAATTATAGCTTTAAAAACGAGCACTTCCAATATTAGTTATAGCTTTAATATTGATTATAGTTTTAAGAACACGTGATTTTCAATATTACTATAGCTTTAAAAACAAGCCTTTCACTTTTAATTAGAACTTAAGAACTAGCACTTCCAATAGTAGCTATAGCTTTAAGAACCAACGCTTCCAATATTAATTATAGCTTTAATAACAAGCACTTTCGATATTAGCTATAGCTTTAAGAACAAGCATTTCCAATATTAGCTTTAGTTTTAAGAACAAGCATTTCCAATATTAGCTTTAGTTTTAAGAACAAGCATTTCCGATATTAATTATAGTTTTAAGAACAAGCATTTCCGATATTAATTATAGTTTTAAGAACGAGCATTTCCGATATTAGCTATAGCTTTAAGAACCAGCGTGTCCAATATTATAGCTTTAAGAACAAGCATTTCCGATATTAGCTATAGCTTTAAGAACCAGCGTGTCCAATATTATAGCTTTAAGAACAAGCACTTCCAATATTAGCTAAAGCTTTAAGAACAAGCCTTTCAATAAGCTTTAAGAACAAGCATTTCAATATCAGCTAAAGCTTTGAGAACAAGCATTTCAATATCAGCTAAAGCTTTGAGAACAAGCATTTCAATATCAGCTAAAGCTTTGAGAACAAGCATTTCAATATCAGCTAAAGCTTTGAGAACAAGCATTTCAATATCAGCTAAAGCTTTGAGACCAAGCATTTCAATATCAGCTAAAGCTTTGAGACCAAGCATTTCAATTTCAGCTAAAGCTTTGAGAACAAGCATTTCAATATTAGCTAAAGCTTTGAGAACAAGCATTTCAATATTAGCTAAAGCTTTGAGAACAAGCATTTCAATATTAGCTAAAGCTTTAAGAACAAGCATTTCTATATTAGCTATAGCTTTAAGAACAAGCATTTCCAATATTAGCTTTTTAATACAACGCTTCCAATATTAATTATAGTTTTAATAACGAGCACTTCAGATCTCAACTATAGCTTAAGACAATATCCAATAGCAACTTTAGCTTACAACAAGTTACACATTTACAAATACCACTATAGAGATAAAAACAATATCCATAAGTCTAGCATTTACTGAAAACGACTAGCTTAAGCAATGCAGATACCATTGTCAATTACGTTGGCAATTCCCTGAATTTTTTTTTTTTTTTAACAGGGCTTTAAAACGAAGTTAGCTTCATGAAGACACAGAGATGAATGAGAGTGAAAAATGCCAGCTGAGATATATACTTGATATACTTACCTTGTGGAGTGCAGATTTCTCTGAAATTGTTCTTGAGTCAGTCACATTAAGTTTTAGGTATAACTTCAGAGAGTCCATGAAAATAATGCAGCGATGCAAACTCCAAATTAGACAGTTTATGAACCATGCGACAAAATCGCAAGTTCAAGTTTACAACCTGAATGAATGTGAGGTGAACCGTGTGGGGGCGAATTGCTCGCTATATTTCGCACTGCACAAATCCTTGTGATATGATTCTGTTTTGCCAGCCGAATTCCACATTTAATTAGCTCCTGACAAATCTTGTATTAAAGCAAAACATGCATTTGAGCAGTGAGTGATTTTAACTAATAATACCTCACTGACGGCCACCTCTCAGGATCACGTCCGTGACGATTGGCCGCCGCCCATCGCTGCTAAACACGCTGCAAATGGAACACGTATCCCAGAGCCCGAGACACAGAACCCAGTGAAACGTTTGCCAAATTATATAATTACAGGCTCATCAAGCGGGGTTGCAGTCGTTGAGAAAATTGCTTGTAATGTTAGAACTTGAACCGGCACACTCGGATAAGCTGGAGAAAAAAAAAAATCATTCTTACCAGACAGCATTTAGTCTAGAAATAAGCTGACGAAAGTATCCAACACATGGTCATAATTATTGCTGCTCCCATAGTTATAGTATATGTCCTGATATAATTCTGCTGAAAATGCAGCTGCTGGCGTTTGTATGTAATATTGAATACTTTATTTGCAAAAATAATGCTCGCATTGCATGATTGAATCATTAGCCAACACTACTCTCTCACTCAATAGAACACAGAGTAAAAGCAATGCACTTTAAAAGAGCCTTGTGTTAGTGATGTTACGTATGACACTGAAGCGTCGATGCGCGTATCGCGCATGCAACACATTTTGTAGTGAAGCTCCGTATCGGGGTGTGTATTGGTTTCCTATACCCCTTTTCCACCAAAGCAGAGCCAGAGCTAGATCGGAGCCAGAGCCTAGTTTCTAATCGGTTCTTTGTGTTTCCACACCCAAAGCCCTAGCTCCGAGCCAGGAAAAGTGGTTCTTAAGTAGCACCAAAACATTGCTGGGCTAGAACAGGGCTAGAAGTAAGAACCGATTACGTCAGGCGCTGGGGGCGGGGTCAACAAGATGAACACAAACTTGAGATCCGCCATTGTGAAATAGCAGCTAATGGAGCTAACAGCTACTGTTCGTTTGTAATCTCCGTCTATACAAATTACGGCGAACTGCATGAATGCGTTGGATTCGCTGTGTTTGCGTTGTGTTTTGATGCCGATGTAGGATCGTAAAGCCATGTGAATCAATAGTAACGCAACGTTTGCATTGTTGATGGAAGGCTTGTTCGCAGCGGTGCTGTGCAGAGACCGATCGCCGTATGATAACGAGTCCAGCGAGAGCACATGACTCCTTATGCTTTTGATTCACTCATGCGTTTTTATATCATATGTGGATCGGTCTGGCAAGCGCTGATGCGTCTCGAACAAGCCTGGTGTGTGTGTGTGTGTTTCCCGGCAGGGTTGCTAGGTTTTCACAACAAACCCGCCCAATTGCTACTCAAAACAAGCTCAAAACAAGCCCAATCGCGTTCCAGGGGGGATTCCCCAGTAAAAATCACATTTGGGGGTAAAATATGTGTTTTTTGGCATGGTTGCCTACTAAAATTCGCAATATGGGGCTAAATATCACATAATTGGGGTCGCTTCATCCCGTGGACATGAAAAAACAGCCCGCGGCAAAACCACGGACTTGGCAACATTGCCGCTGCCTCGCTAGCTTTGCTGAGAGAGATGAGACGTATACAGTGACGTAAGACCTGGCTCTGTTGTGGCTCTCAGCCCGTGGAAAAGCAAACGGTTCTTAGAAAGCTCCACAGTCGAACCAACTATGAACTGGGACTAGCTCTGGCTCTGAATTAGCTCTAGCACTGCCTTGGTGGAAAAGGGGTACTAGAGTCACGTGATCGATGACAAATGAAGCCTCACTTTCTGTCCAATCACGTGCGCGTTTCACTTTGCTTGTCAGAAGCTTCGAACCCCCAGATCTTACTTAACAAGTCCTTGTTGCCTCAGTCTGGTTGATGGTTTTGTGAGGAGAGTGCTATACTCTGAAAGTTAAACAATATATTACATTTAGATAAAATTTATTCGTCACTATTTATTATATTTTGTTTGTTGGAGTTGTGTCTTTGTATTTTGGTAAAATATTTGCCTTACTGTCATTCCTACTGTTACACAAGCACTATCACTGCCAAGTGTCATAAGCACATTTAATTACAGATGATCCTATCACACAATGTCTTTATTTTGTGTGTGTGTGTGTGTGTGTGGAGAGAGAGAGAGTAGGCCTATATTACATCTTATTGAATCATATAAGCTCATATTATATGTAATTGACACACTTTAATGGGTAAATTAATTTATTTACTGGACACATTAAACACAAACATATAAAGCTTTTATTTGTACACATAGCATTGAAACAATGGAGTGTGTTGTGGTTGCTTCATCTGACAGAGCTTCTTCCACAGACTTCTGCCTGCTTTATTTTAAATAAGCACCAGATGGCGCTGTTCTTGGCACTCTCGAAGCTTTGAATCTTTTCCCGAAACAGTCAGGGTAAAGCCTCACTGCTTCATGAGGCTTCATTTCCACATCCCTACCTTGTGTATGTTCGATGATTTGTTAAAGCAGAACGCACAAAATGCATAGTGATAAGCAAAGGAAAAACAATAAATTCTTATCCTGGTTGCAAAGCAGCGAGCAGCTAGTAGTAAGAGCGAACTTGATCTGCTTTAAATAGGCGCCCTGCTTTTAGCGTAGCCATTAGTAACGAGGGGAGTTGAAACAGCTGATGCAAATCAGCTGATGAGACAGTGTTGTTACCAATAGCGTTAGCAGCGTCTTGACTACTTGGCCTGCCAGAACTGACACTGATGCTCAATCAAAATTCAACCAAATTTCATTCATCAAAATGTAAGATGGCAAAATAGCCCCCAATTGAAGAATCACCCATTTACACCATTTGAATTCATTATTCCCCGAAACTCATTGTTGTTACATACTGGTGGAGATATTTTAGGCACGTTTCAAACTTTGTTTTTGTGAGCAATATTAATATTCATATTCATGTGTATTTTTGGGTATTAATATTATGCACGTGCGTTTTCGTTCATTTGTTTGAACTGTGAGACAAATCGCGCAAAGCGAACTCACTCACTGACTAGGCACAACACCGAGCTCAGCTTAAGCATATTAACAGATGCTAAATTGGCAATATTATATGTCCTGTAGAGATAACGAAATCTCTGTACAGTCCGTACATGCGTAATATTGTTTTATCCCGCTTGATTTGAACAAAGAAATCTTCTGTCAAGCGGAAGATTGAAATTGAGCGAGTTTCCTCTCTTCAATAATAGGCCTAATATATTATTATATCGTTAAGATAAACGATAACTCCTGGTTGAACATTGGCGTAGCTAACCAAATTGAAGAGCTAAAACATTTGACTCATAAATGCTGAATAACCATCAGCCAGTTTGATAAATGTCTATTGGAGTTCTTTTAAATGTGAAGCAAAGCAGATGTTAATTCCTGTATCCACATTTTTCTTGTGCCACTATAGCACAAAAGGATCCGCCGTGGTCTAAAAAGTAATTGTGATTTGTGTTAATTCTGTGTGCGACCCTCATTTGATTTTTGGCCTGAGTCACACGAGCAGGTGTAACTCCGCGTGCTAGACACCAGAGGGCGACCTGACAGCTCTCGAATTACACTTCACCATAACTTTATCCCGAGCAGGCGCAACAGCGCCATCTGGTGAGCGTTCCTCCGAACTAACTCTAGTCTAGGTGGACTCGACTGCGCCATCTCGTGGGCATTTTCGGATAGTTCTACTCTCCGCTATTAATTTTGTCTTAACAAACTTAATTTCCTTCCTTAGTAGAGCATGTGAATTGTTTATTGATCACTGTTATAAACGTTTTCATTTATGCAATTTACTAGCATTAGGCAGCAACCAGGTCTCCGTTCTCGCTGATTAAACACACTTATTTGAATTTGAGTTTAAAAGGAAAAATTTATTTCCTCTAACTTAAATTGAAATTAGGTTCTTAAAGTTACTGACAGTCCGCTTGGAAGGAAGGACGCTACCGTGTGGCCGTACCCTGCTAAGTCAGCTTACAGCTCTCTCTCTCTTTTCCATTTTCTTCCAATTCTGTGTGAAGTGCTTATTCCTGTTTTCCTTTCGGATTATTAATTTTTTTTTTGGTTATTGATGATACTCCAACGTTAGCATTAAATGTTATAGGATATTATTTGGACTTGCTTTCTTTTATTTACATCCTCCTTACAGGCTTATTTAAATTCAAATTTTAAACTTGTTTTGAATTTAATTTGAATTAAGCTGGACTTTCCAATTGTGATTATTTTTATTTTATTTTATAAAAAAAAATGTCCCCTCTTTCTTCCTCTCATTTGGGTTAGGTTCATTTTGATAATTACCAACAGTATCAAAATTGCCTTTTGTTTTATCATTATTTGATAGAAACCTTTGCCTTTTCCTAAATCACTCTCGTTATAGGATTGTCCACTTCCTTTTCGCCTGCAACCATAAATCACTTGATCCGGTAAACAATAGAGTCTTAATTCATTTTGATTTCACCTGTTTACCCTTTTTGTGTATTTATTGTAGGGCTCACAAGTATCTGTGGTGAATTGAGGATCGTCTCAAACTGGTCTCCACGAGCAAGGTTGTCCAACCGGCGTGACCGGCACCGGCTGCGTGTGAATCTCGGTTTCTTTCACCTCTGTCCGCCGTTGCGGCCCGCAGTGGCGACATCAGCAATTTGACACTCTGAAGCCCGTCAACCAGTCCAGCTGACACACACAAGGCAATTTCTGGGACCAGTACCTAAACTGGGGCCTAATAGTGGGCCACTCTTGAAAAAGAGGGTTCTAGGGAACGTGCCGATTTTGCTGTGCTGGCTGGCGGTTGGCGGATTGGTGTTGTCAGGTTGTGTCTAAAGTCATAAGCTGTTTGAGTGGGTGTAACGCGATACAGAGTAACGAAGGACAGAGGACACGGTAGTTGGGTGTTTGGGAACGCCCGGAAGGCCGACTGCGCCGCTGGTTTTCCACCTGAGCGACCTCAATTCGCCCCGGATAAACTAAATGTGATAAAACCCACATTATAAGCCGAATATTAGATACTCCTCCGAGTATAGCCTAAGCGTTTGGCCCACCTTTCCTCGCTAAGCCGCACCCTCTTCCTAGGTTTCCTACCCCGATAGCCACATATGCTGTAGGCCCTATCAGAAACTCTTACGAAAGGTAGCAGGCTTAGTCCCTTTAGTGTTTCTCTAACACTCCCAGCGTTCGCGCTTATTTTCCTTTTTATTGCAGACCAATTCCTTTTGTGTTTGTTTTCACTGTGCTCTTTCCTACCTTCACTGTCCGGACTGTCGTAATTTTGTTTCTTTCAGTTCACCAAGAGACCCCAAGGAAAGCTAAGTAATAGAGTGACAACCGAGCAGCCGGCGGCACCAGGTGACCCACAGGGCTACCGCCTGTCAAAGACCCAAAAATTGGCCCGCCTAATTGTCTAACTGTCTACATCAGTTAGCCAAAATTCTTGTCGTACAAGAGCTTGTTAACCTTAGAACAAACTTGCATTGGCCTCTTTGTGTGTGTGTGCTGTGTTTCTCTCGCCCACAGTGAACCAGTATGTCCCGTTCATCCAGTCCCGCTGTCCCTTGGGATCGCCTAGTGGTATGGCTGGAAGCAATGACGAGCACTGTTCTGTCTAAGGACCCCAGTGATCTGCAACAGCTGAGCCAGGAGGAACTCGACACAGAGCTAGACAAGCTGGCGGCACATGACCCGACGCAGAGTTACTCTCACAAAGAACTGGCCAAGATCCTCGGGAGCCTCACCCACAACCTTGACACCCAGGCAGGGCTAAGAGAAAAGAGCCACACCAACCTGGAACAGGAAGCGGCAGCGCTAAAGCTCCAAGCCGAGGAGGCCTGGAGAAACCAGGCCCTCACCCAGCGTCATCCAAATCAGCTACTTCTAGAGACCGAGAAAGAGGGCGAAACGGACACAGAACGAGAGAAAGAAGTAGAAAGTCTTCGAAAGACCCTGGAAAATATGCGTCTGGACACAGACCGCAGAGAGCAGTCGGAGAAAGACACCAGGGAAGTACTCAACGAACAGCTCCGGCGAGGTGAAGCTCTCCAAGAGAGAGCCAATACTGCACTCAAAGACAGAGATGCTAAAGCCAAAGCCTCCGAAAAACACTTGCAGGCTGCCCGAGCCGAGATCAATGAGCTTGTCCAGCAAAGACAGGAGCTCAAAGATGAACTTGACCTTGTTCACAGAGAACTGAAACATTCCTATAAACTGCAAAGTGACCGGGAAGGGGAAACGCACCACACAGAGTTTCCCCCGACCAGCTGGTCCGCACCTTTTAGCCAAGAACCAAGAGCTAGAAAGGGGGGTGACAGCCCACTGTTAAGACTGTCACCTGCTAGCCTCCACGAATCTCCGCCAGCGGTGGAGGAAGGGAAGCCCTTCCAGGAAGTCAGGGTCAGCAGCCACGTAGCTCATAAAGACCTTGACAAGCTGGCCAGAAATATCCCTACGTTCAGCCCAGACCCTGCAGGAGGACAAAACGTTCACTCCTACTTGCAAGACATAGACTTTCACCTGCAGACTGTTGCTAACGCGAACACTTGGGACAGATTGTACCTACTCAGAATCACGTCTAACTGGGATGTATGTAGCTTTCTAGACCGTCAACCAGAGACTGTCAAAGCGGACTACTGGCAGCTACGACGAGCTTTAATTAGTGAATACTCTGATCCAGAATCAGACCAGGGGCTAATCCCTGCTGTGGACCTCAGGCAAGGTCGACTTGAAACCCCACTGACTTTACAGTCACACGTTTCCATCAGTCATGACAACCTCATGTCAGGACAGACCATCCCGGACGTCTGCACCCTAGTCAACGAACAGGGAACGGTGATACCAGCATACACCAAAGGGGTCGCTGTTCGGCTCAACATGCGATGTGGCCAAACCTTAAACCACACGCTGGGTTTCTTCCAACCCTCACCTGAATGTGTGGAACTCGGACTCACACTTGAAGCCACACCCCTCACTGAAGTGTCATCTCGTGTAGTCTACATCCTCTTCAACAACTGCACAGCAACTGACATCAACATTCCCAAGGCCTACCGACTGGGATGGCTAGTGAGCCATGACTTTCATGACTTTGAACTTGTACTACCCATCATTGGGCCCATTCCACCTGCACTGATACCCGAAGGGAGTACAGATAACACACCGTTCACTGCACCCTTCAAATTCATTGCCATTACATCTGTCATGTCGATGACCAAAGACCAGGTGTGCCGAACGGAGCTGACCGAGGACAGTCACCTCGCAGTACACACAGTCTCCCACCAGCCTGTCAGTGAGACTGATGAACCTGCTACACCTCTCAAGACCAACCTGATCTATGTAGACGACGTTCTCATGGAGAGCACAACGGTGGCCGACCACCTGAAAGAAAGAGACTATGTTTTGAACCAACTATCCGCAGCCGGTGCCAAGATCGCCCTCCACAAAGGACAGTGGTACCGGACCAAGGTCAACTACGTGGTCAAGGTCAACTACGCCTGCTAATTGGATCCCAAGGCATTGAACCTCAGTCAAACCGTATTCATGCCATTCAAAACATCAAGCCTCCTACTAACGTCTCTGAGCTGCGCAGTTTTCTAGGGGTATGCAATTACTCCCGACAGTTCATCGAAAACTACTCAGACATTGCCAGACCTCTAACAGCCCTGCTGAAGAAAGACTGCCCTTTCCGATCAGACGCTCAAGAACACACCATGACGGCACTAAAAAGACATTTATGCACAGCTCCATGCCTTGCTTACCCCGATCCACAGAAGGAATTCTACCTGGAAGCCGGGTTTTCCGACCAATGTCTCAGCGCTGGCTTATATCAACGACATGACCAAGACAAGAAGGTGGTCGCATATACCAGCAAGACACTTCTCCCACCAGAGTGCAAGTTCTCAGACTGTGAAAAAGCACGGTGTGGGCCATTCAACGATTCTCCAACTACCTTGGGACACAGAAAGTTATCATTGAGACTTGCCACCAGCCCGTAATGTTCCTCAACAGCCAACGCATCCGAGATGGCGTTGTCACTAATTCACGTATAGCCACGTGGTTAATGGCCCTCCAGGGACGCAATGTTGAGGCATGGTACGCACAGAATCACAAGTCTGCACTGGGCAATGCCCTGGCTGCATGCCAAAACTGCTCTGATAACACGCCTGCTGCTGCAGCGGATGCACAAGAACCCCAACAACAACAACTAACCTGTCACAGACACTTTGAACCGAATGCGTGCCAGGGCATGCCCACGGCCTACATTGATGGGTGCTCCTACAACCACGACGGCATCCTCAAGGCAGGTGCGGGAGTGCTGTGGGTGAACGATCAGCCGTGCCCACCACAACACTTCAAGTTGGGTCCTCAGTCATCGCAATATGCAGAGATAGCAGCTATTCTCATAGCCCTACAGATCGCATCAGCCCATGACATCAGAGAACTGCTCATCTGCTCAGACTCTAACTATGCCAGACTCAGTTTCGTGTGCCACCTTCCAAGCTGGAAACAGAATGGTTTCAAGACCGCTAACAACAAGCCAGTCAAACACCAACACCTGTTCCAGGAATGTGACAACATCACAAGAACACATGACCTGACAGTGTACTGGAAGAAGGTAAAAGCACACTCGAAGCTACCAGGTCTCGACAAAGACTTAAATTACTAAACTGACGCCCTCGCCAAGACGGGCACACTACACGGTGACATGTGGGCACCCCCAAACCCCACATCCAGCCCCAACGTTGCAATGCTAACCCGCAGCAAGCGACCGGCCCCGGCTACAATGCCCGCCTCGCAGCCGCTATCGCTAACTCCGCAGATGTCCAAGAACGAAATTGCGGACATGCAAGCCTCTGACACTGCAATAAAGACAATTCTTGACCACCTCTCTGACCCCTCCAGCCACCCTATCACTGACTCTGAGCTCACTGATGACTCAGGCCTCAGACACCTACATAACTCCAGACACATGTTGCGTATACAGGACAACATTCTGTGGTTTGCGCCCGATGATAGCACAGCGCCAAGGCTTGTGGTGCCACGGTCGCAAAGGGGGGTGATGCTAATGTACGCCCACGAAACACCATGTGCTGGACACCACGGCACCAGGGCCACGTATGACACACTGAAACAGGTGGCATATTGGCCCGGGATGCAACAAGATGAGGCAGAGTATGTCAGAGAGTGCCTGGTTTGCTGCCAATTCCAACCAGCAAACCCGAACCACAGAGCCCCACTGCAACGCAGAGGGATCACTTTCCCGTGGTCAGACCTACAAATCGTCTGGGTGGGACCCCTGCCCAAGTCTGCAAGAGGCAACAAGTACTTCCTCACGGTGGTGTGCCAGTTTACCAAATGGGTAGAGTGCCTGCCAGCACTCAACGACACCGCCCAAACCACAGCATACCTCCTGATCACCAATTGCTGGACGCACACCCAGAAAGTGTATGTTCGACTCAACCCTCGCAACGTCAACAGAGCACACAACCCCCACGCAGTAGCCCAGTACAGCTGGGCCGGTGCCTGGTGGACAGAGGACTCTCTCCTCCATGCAGAGGCCGATGTCAAGCACATGCTCAACCAACTAGAGAAGATAACAGTCACCCAAGCGGAGTTAGGCGGACACAACCGCCGCTCCAAACGGTTCCTGGGAGCGTTGCTCGGAGCCGCCGCCGCCGTTGGAACTCTGTTTAACATTGGCATGTCCAGTGTCAACGCCGTAAACATAGCCACGATAAGACGGCATGTGGCTGAAATTCAGACTGAACTTCCACAGCTAAAAGAGCAACTCACCACACAGAGTGCAGCTTTACAAACTGTCGGCAAAACATTGAGAGGAACGGTGGTAATTCTAAACACCCAGAGTGTCCTGTTGAACCAGACCGTGAACTCCATGAAACAGCTGTTTACAGTCTTCCAGAATGACTGACATGCTATGGGAAGTAGGCTCCTCCATCGACAGCTTAGCCATGGGTAGAATCCCACCATACCTCATACCCTTAAGCCTGGTGCAAAGTGTGCTGGCGTCCGCGATCAACACACCCACCGACCCTCTGCAAGTAAACCTTGCCTACTCTCTGGGTAGCGCCATTCCCCTTTATGTGGACCCCGAGCAGAAGGAGATGGGCTTCCTTCTTAACTTACCCATCATCGAGTCGAGCCGAATCTACCGACTCAAAGACATTATCAATGTGGGCTTTTGGAAGGGTAACACACACCTTAAGGTGCACACTCCCGAGGTGGTCGCCTACCACGACAGCGTACTTAGCTGTACTTAGCCCCGAACCTGCACATGTGTATCCTGACTAAAGACATTCACTACCTCTGCCCTAGCAAGCCCTTCCTCAGAGACAACACCGAAGGAATCTGCAACCGATGATCAGCGACACCCGCTGCCCTACCGACGCCACCCCTCGTACCCAAGTCACCGAGACGCAGGCAGAGATCGTAGGTGACAGGTGGCTCATCAACACTCCGGTGCGTATCGTTACGCTGATCTACGACCAGCATGACACCGCCACCCATATCAACTTGCTTGACCAGAGCATGTGGATCCAAGTACCACGAGGGGCCATCCTCCACCTGGACGATTTGGCTTTGTACCATCTTCCGAGTGAAGAGTATCAGTCAGAGCTAGAAATCCCAGCCTTTTTCAAGGACCACAACTTCACCCTAGATCCAGAACTGGAACGGTGGATTGAAAAAGAGGGGCCTCAGCTCATTGACATTGCTCCCCTCGACACAGCCCTCCAAACAGTGTCCCGATTGCCTATCCTGAATACCTCGCCTGTTGTCCAAACCTGGACCGCAGCTGACACTGCGCTATGTATCTCCATGATCATCAGCAATACCCTAACCCTGGGCATAGCCTTCCTTCTGTACAGGAAATTCAACAAGATGAGAACCTCAACAGCCAAACTCACGACAGCTGTGGCTGGAGGTCTCCGATGGAAACCCCGGAGGGAGGGTACTACGCCAGAAGCAGATGCGAACCTCATCGAGCTGGCTCCTCAGCCATAACGAACACCGGCTATCCAACCGTCCCAACTCACCTGCCATCCGACCATTGTGATGGGGGTTGTCCGATAATGACCATGGGACATCATCCGACAAAAAGGGGGACTGTAACAGTACTGATTCAATCAGCCATCTGGCAGGATGGCCAAAGCCTGAACTCCTCACAGCTCTCGTGACTTTTCTAATCAAATCATACTTAAACAAAAGGGCCTGTGTGTTGATGTGACCATCTACGCTGATTAGATTCGAGGCACCATCGTGTCTCCGCAAGAGATTGGAACGTTGAACTCTTTGGGCGTCGGCCATCCCATCTATAAGAACGGGAACCGACCATTAACTCTTTGCATTCCGCCACAACGAGAGGACCCCTTGGCATCTTCGCCATTGAGAGGAAGACCACCCTGGCCTTCGCCACACTGAGAGAAGGTATCCCCGCCACGGAGAGAAAGACCGGCAGCTTCCTCTAACGACTTTTCCTAAGCTTCAGAGAAATTCTCTTGGGACCCGAAGATCCGTTCCAAAATCCCCTGACGATTCGAACTCAGACACTTACACACGAGAAGCCATAGTAATGCAAGTATTTTATTTCACAATCAAAAGGCGTGTAAAAGGTTGTCTGAATTATTCCTGTTCACGGGATTGTTAATTTCTTGAGGGCTCTTGTGAAAGGGCGGTGAAGCTGTCTCTCTCTTTCTCTCTCTCTCTCTCTCTCTCCCTCGTTAATTCTCTCTTTCCATCATTCTTTCCCCCTTTATATTATTCGTTAAGTTTGATTTTTCCTTATTTGTACCATATAGTTTGTTTTCTCCTACATATATATGCATATTTCCCCCATGTGAATCGTAGCTTTGTATACGTTAGTTGTTTTATTAAAACGCAATAATTTCATTGAATTGTTTTGCTCACAAATATCAAAGTCAATGAGACGTAAGATTTTAGCTACCCATTTAAGCTTGATTTTTTTGTATTATTACTTCAGTAATACAAATTGTACAAACATAAGTAATATTATTTTTCCTGATCAAGCAGATTAATGTTTCTTAAAGTTTGTAAGATTGATAATTGATGAAGAAATTAATTTGGATAAAGGTTACTTTTACATGATTAAAGGTTCCATTATAAGTTAATATTGTCTGTACAACAAGCAAATCATATTCATAGACTCATGAATATTTACACCATTTGAATTAATTATTCCCAGAAACTCATTGTTGTTACACATTTGTATAGCTTTATTTATTAATTTTAAAGCTTATTTGTATGACCTTTATATAGGCTATTTATATTAATTTTAACTATGTGCCTATTAATGATTGATTAACTAAAATGAGTTGTGTAATTGATTAAGGGGATAATAATTACTTTAATGATATCTAAGTCATTCAAAATTATTATTATAATAAATAAGCATCGTTAAAAGCCAGACACTTTAGTCTTTAAAAACCATTTGCTATGTAGTGACCTTTAGCTTGGAGTAGAAACAGGGGGAGTGACTTTATTGAATTAGAGGTGTGTCACTTTGCTCACAGCTGATTGGTCTAATTTCAGTTTGAGATGTCTTATCCAGAACATAACCTGCCCTGGAGCAGGTTAGCCGTGGAGCATAAGTAACTATGGAGGAACACTGCTAAAAGCCAAACCACTTTAATGGTACCTAAAACCCAGGATTGGCACAAACTAAGCTTAAACATATCTGGCAAGCCAGCTAAACCGGCTTCATGGTATAGGCCCCAGGAGTGCAGGGAGTGAATACAATATAAAGGAGTGCTAATGACAAGACAACCAGGTGCAGGGAATCCTGGGAGAGACGATGAGGAAGTGAGTTCAGGTGTGAGACAGGGAGGATCATGGGAACTGGAGTCCGGGACAGGCGTGGATGTGACAATATGACAGTTTTCTCAAATGAAACGGTAAATTCTCATGAAGTGACGGTTTATGTGTTCGTGTCCTCATATAGTGACACGGCAGAGACTTCAAAGACGAGTGTCACACGCTCCAGTATATATTGAGATTCCGGATATACTCTGGTAGGCTATCGTCTTATTTTTTACATTTCAGTACGGACTACCGAAGTACCGGTACTTGTGAAATCCCTACATAATTTTCGTAAGGGGATCATGTTTCCGTGTAATAAATAATCACAAATTCTATTAATCTATCGTCTCACATACCTAAACTAACATGACTATGTGAGTCGATACATGGCATCGGATTCTGAGGTAAAACTTTTGTCGTCTAAGTTGACATGGGACTGCGGGGACTGATCAGAGGGACAGGCTGAGGTCTAAAGAGGAGGCAGGAGAGGGAGGCTGGGAAGACATACTGGAAGCACAGGATAATTATAGCTGGGCGGAATCAACGGAGACACAGAAAAGACTTTGCTTTAATCAGTGTAAACCTAGGGTGGAGGTGGGGTACCGAAGACCTGAGGCGGAGATGGGGTGACTGAGGGCCGAGGCGAAACTGGCAGGAGGGTGAAGCCAGACGGAGCTGTAGGGGTGGAGAGACAGAGCATCACGAATGGCTCGTAAGTCTGTGACGCAGATGCACCGACATCTGACCATGGTGGAGCTGGAGGATTGAGGGAGCCCGGGGAGACAGAAGGTCGATGTTCCCTGGTGGAGCTGAGGGAGGGAGGAGCGAAGGCAGAGGAGCCTGGACGATGGGCCGAGGTAGAGTGGCAGGAACAGTGGCTGGAGGCGGAGCCAGGGGATCCATGCATTCATGCGGCACTGGTAAACGGCTGGCCTGAGGTGGATCCACACTACAGAGAGGAGGT
The DNA here is from genome assembly GCF_949357685.1 of Gobio gobio. Taxonomy (NCBI): domain Eukaryota; kingdom Metazoa; phylum Chordata; class Actinopteri; order Cypriniformes; family Gobionidae; genus Gobio; species Gobio gobio. The sequence continues at coordinate 20,007,440 of NC_137120.1, forward strand.
AGTGGAGATGCCGAGGTTCTGATGGTGGACTGCGGGGATCAGAGGGACAGGCTGAGGTCTGAAGAGGACGCGGGAGAAGGGAGGCTGGGAGGGCATACTGGAAGCACAGGAGAATTATAGCTGGGCGGAACCAATGGAGACAGAAAAAACTTTGCTGGGAGAAATCAGAGGAGGCAGGGGACCATCCATCCTCTTCAAACACAAAAAAACTGTCCACATAGTCCAGCAGCAACTCACTCTCTGTGCATGGCTCTGTGCATGGTGGGAGTGTGGGCGGGGGCTTCTATCCATTCCCTCCTACTCCATGATCACTCCCTCGAGGACATGCAATGTTGCCAGCACTCTCACATGGTCAGACGTGTTTTGAGGCTCAGGCCCCGGGGCGATGGCTGGCCATGTCAGTTTCTCAGGCTCTTGCATCGTGGCAGTATTGGGCTCTCCGTCTGCACAGCAGGGATGGCTGGTTAGTTTCTGGGTCTCGAACTGCCAGGGGAAGTCCTCTGCGCTGGGCCAAATCCAGCCCAAATACTTCACCAATCACTGCATGAAAAGTGGGATTTTCGACCCCGTAAACGCCTGTAGACTCCCGGAAATCTCCTTAATTTTCGGCAGTTTTTGACAATTTAGAGGCAGCGAACGTCGCGTTCGTCTGTGCCACAAATTGTCGTAAACGAACCATGACGTAGGTGGAGAGCCCCCCGCTGAGAGACCGCGCGGAGGTGCGACGCATCTAATTAGCATATGAATAGTAGCGAAACCAGAGAGTCAACGGCCTGACTTGATATTACTCACTCAGTATTGGCTGAAGCCACTACTTTTAAACAAGAAAAATCCCTCGTGATTGGTTGGCAGATCACTGCAAACCAATCATTATTGGTCACCCTGGCTCATTATAAATGTAAACCCCAATAATAATAATAATAATAAATATATAATTTATGTTGTAATAATTTATGTTTTATATTAATGTTATTGTGCTATGAACTACACTATTCATACCATCAAGGAATATATGGGAAAATTTGCCCGGACCGTGCCGTTTATTCAAAAAAAGAGCTTCATTTATAAACACACAGCTGTTTATTCAAAGAAAGAGCTTCATTTATAAACACACAGCTGTTTATTCAAAGAAAGAGCTTTATTGTTAAACACACAACTATGTACAGTGCAGCAGTAATGTCTCTTATGTTGTCCTCCAAAAACGTCAAAAAGAAGCGCCCAACACACTCGGGAAACACAGGCGTATATGGTGAGTTGCCCAGTATTTCGGTATCACCTCTAATCTGGATTGCAAAGTGGCACAGAGTTCAGCGAGCTCCAGCCTGCCTGCCCCGTCAACAATGCCGTCTTCCTCATCAGATATGAGTTCAGTGGTCGCAGACTTCCAAATGTCCACCTCATCCTCAGCCAGCCAGCACACTCTCGCTTCCAGCAACTGTAATACAATCCATAAAGACAATAAGCAACCTGAAAAATACTCACATTGACAAAAAACTGATCTAATATAATAAATCTTACCCTTTTTCTTCTTGATCGACTCCGAGCTAAACTCCGCCTGCGATGTAAGTTCAGGTTGTTTGTATCTGAAGCTCCGGCGTGTCGATTCATAATACGTCTTACAGGCAGCTGGAAAACAATTACATGAGACTGGTATTAAAAAAAACAGTCACAGTAAAATAAAACAAGAAATGAGAAAAACATTAGATGTTATACTTACACACAATGTCGTCGTGATCAGCGGTTAAATCTGGACTCGCGGAAATCGCTCCAAGCAGATAAGAGGTCACGGCTTCGTTATGAGGCGAGGACAGTTTCAGGAGGAGAAGGTCAACTGCTGGTAAGTCCATTATGAATTTTAATGTACCCAATATGAGGGTCCATTCTTCTGTAACGTTTAGCTGTTGTAAATTAAGCATACAACAGGTATGTGATGGTAATGGTCTTTAAATATAACACCAAGGAAAACATAGCAGAAACAGAATACACAGCTACTTGTATATACAAGAACGGACAAAGGAACAGACTAAAACTCAGGGTATAAAACACAACAGGAAAACAAAGGGAACTAATCGGGACACAGCTGAACAGAATAACCAATCAATCAGTAACCAAGGAAACAAATGAGAACTCAAACAGACAGGCAAACAGGAAAAATAAGAAACAGAACATGACTGTGACAGAGGGTTTCAGAGGAACTCGAATGAACAATGAAGAAGACTTTTTAAATGTTGAGTCAAGTCAACTTTATTTATATAGCGCTTTTAACAATGTAGATTGTTTCAAAGCAGCTTTACAGTGTTAAACAGGAAAATAATGCAGCATAATTTTATTCAGCTGTATAGCCATTCTGGAAAAATTTCAAGTATCATACAGTGACAGTGTGGGCTTTAGATCAATAATTTGATCAGTAATTTAGTTTAAATGGTTAATTTAGTTTATTATTTAGATGTATTTCGATGTTTAGTTCAAAAATTTAGTGTCCCCAACTGAGCACGCCAAGCCAGAGGCAACAGTGGCAAGGAAACCAAAACCCCATTAGGTGACCTAATGGAGAAAAATAAACCTTGGGAGAAACCAGGCTCAGTCGGGGTGCCAGTTCTCCTCTGGCCAATTAACAAACAGCGTATTATTATTATTATTCTGGCAGTTTTACAGCTCGGAGGTCATAATAGATCAGAATATTTGAGGGACCGGGGGCAACATGCTGGAGACGGGTTTATTGAGGATGATGTTGATTAAATAATTATTAAAGTGCAATATTCGAATGATCAGAGGCAACACGCTGGAGACGGGTTTATTGAGGATGACATCGATTTAAGTATTATTTAATTGTAATATTCGAACAATCTGAGTCAACACGCCGGAGCAGGGTTTATTGAGATGCCGTGTCGATGAGGCTGTTGCAGGGGGAGTCTAATCACGGTCTCCCAGACACTTCGGGGTCCTGTGTTGGTCTTCTCTGGGCACAGGTCCACCATCTGAACTGGATACGGCCCGGATCCGGCTGACTGCAGTAAACCTCGGGATAAAACAGAGAGACTATCATTAGCGTAGATGCCATTCTTCTGATGATGTAACGAATACATCAGGTGTTATGGGAAGTGTTCCCGGTTCCGGCTGACCTAGTTAATGCAGCCTAACAATCATTTCATTGAAAAAGTGTTTTATGTGTATGCCACAGTAAAGAGATGTGTTTTTAGTCTAGATTTAAACTGACAGAGTGTGTCTGTTTCCCGAACAATGTTAGGAAGACTGTTCCAGAGTTTAGGTGCTAAATAGGAAAACGATCGACCGCCTGCAGTTGATTTGGATATTCTCGGTATGATCAACTGGCCAGAATTTTGAGACCGCAGTAGACGTGATGGAGTATAATATGTTAAGAGCTCGCTCAAGTATTGGGGAGCTAAACCATTTAGTGCTTTGTAAGTAATAAGTAAGATTTTAAAATGTATGCGATGTTTAATAGGCAGCCAGTGCAGTGTTGACAGAACTGGGCTAATATGGTCATACTTCCTGGTTCTAGTAAGAACTCGAGCTGCTGCGTTTTGGACCAGCTGGAGTTTATTTATTAAGCGAGCAGGGCAACCACCCAGTAGAGCATTACAATAATCTAACCTTGAGGTCATGAACGCATGAACTAACTGTTCAGCATTTTGCATTGAGAGCATGTGCCGTAATTTAGATATATTTTTAAGATGGTAGAAAGCAGTTTTACAGATGCTAGAAACGTGGCTTTCAAATGAAAGATTGGTATCAAAGAGCACACCCAGGTTCCTCACTGACGACGAGGACTTGACAGAACAGCCATCAAGTGTTAGACAGTATTCTAGGTTACTACTTGTGGAGCTTTTTTGTCCAATAATTAAAAATTCAGTTTTTTCTGAATTGAGTTGCAGGAAATTACCAGTCATCCAATGTTTTATATCAGCTATGCATTCCGTTAATCTTGTGAATTGGTAAGTTTCTTCAGGGCGTGAAGAAATATAGAGCTGAGTATCGTCAGCATAACAATGAAAACTAACGCCATGCTTCCTAATGATATCTCCCAGTGGTAGCATGTACAGGGTGAAGAGTAGCGGTCCTAGCACTGAGCCTTGTGGCACTCCATACTGAACTTGCGATCGGTGTGACATATCTTCATTTACTACTACAAACTGATAACGGTCGCATAGGTATGATTTAAACCATGATAATGCAATTCCACTAATACCTACACAATTTTCGAGTCTATTCAAAAGAATGTTGTGGTCGATAGTATCAAAAGCAGCGCTAAGATCGAGTAACACTAATAGAGAGATACAGCCACGATCGGATGATAAGAGCAAATCATTTGTAACTCTGACGAGAGCAGTCTCAGTGCTATGATACGGTCTAAATCCTGACTGGAAATCCTCACAGATACCATTTCTTTCTAAAAAGGAACATAATTGTGAAGACACTGCCTTTTCAAGTATTTTTGACAGAAAGGGTAGATTTGAGATTGGTCTATAATTGACTAAATCTGTAGGATCAAGTTGCGTTTTTTTAATAAGTGGTTTAATAATAGCCAACTTAAAAGTTTTCGGTACATATCGTAATGACAAAGATGAATTAATGATATTAAGAAGAGGATCTATGACCTCTGGTAGCATCTCTTTTAATAGCCTAGTTGGTATAGGGTCGAGCATACATGTTGTCGATTTTGATGATTTAACGAGTTTAGCCAATTCTTCTTCTCCTGTAGCAGTGAATGAGTGTAATTTTTCCTCAGTGACACTACAATGCTCTGTCTGATGTGATGCTGTATTAGACGGCTGCATGGTTAAAAATTTTTTCCTAATATTATCAATCTTACATGTGAAGAAGTTCATAAAGTCATTACTGCTGTGCTGTTTACAATCATCAGAAGTTGAAGCTTTATTTTTGGCTAATTTAGCCACTGTATCGAATAAATACCTTGGGTTGTGTTTGTTTTCTTCCAAGAGAGTTGAGAAATAAGCAGATCTAGCAGTTTTTACAGCCTTTCTGTATGTGATCATGTGCTCTTTCCACGAATTACGAAATACCTCTAATTTTGTTTTCTTCCAGCTGCGCTCCATTTTTCTGGCTGCTGTTTTAAGGGCCCGGGTGTGCTCGTTGTACCACGGCGTTGGACTATTTTCTTTAATCTTCTTTAAGCGCAGAGGAGCAACTGTGTCTAAAGTACTGGAAAAGAGAGAGTCAATAGTTTCTGTTGCAACATCGAGTTCTTCTATACTATCTGGGATGCTGAGCAGATGATACTGATGAGGGAGATTATTTAAAAAGCAATCTTTAGTAGCGGCAGTGATTGTCCTGCCATTTTTAAAGCGAGGGGGCGGCTTTGCAACCTTAGCTAAATTAAGTATACATGATACTAAGTAATGATCTGAGATGTCATCGCTCTGCTGCAGAATTTCAACGGTATCAACATTTATTCCATGTGACAATATTAGGTCTAAAGTATGATTATGGCGATGAGTGACTCCTGACACTTGTTGCCTTACTCCAATAGAGTTTAGTGTGTCTTTAAATGCTAATCCCAATACGTCTTTTCCGTTGTCTACATGGATATTAAAATCACCAACAATTAGTACTTTATCTACGGCCAGTACTAACTCAGATAGAAAATCAGCAAATTCTTTGATAAAGTCTGTATTATGCCCAGGTGGCCTGTATACAGTAGCTAACACAAATGTTGAACGGGTTTTATCATGTACACTACATAGCGTTACATAAAGCACCAAAACTTCGAAGGAATTATATTTGAAACTAGACTTCTGAGTAATACTGAAGATATTATTATAAATTACAGCAACCCCTCCCCCTTTACCTTTCAGACGCGGCTCATGTTTATAACAATAATCTTGGGGGGTGGACTCATTTAAGGTAATGTAGTCGTCAGGTTTTAGCCAGGTTTCTGTCAAACAGAGCACATCTAGATTATTATCTGTAATAATATCATTAACAATAAGCGCTTTTGGGGAAAGGGATCTAATATTCAGCAACCCAAGCTTTATCAATTGTTCATCTGTATTATATATTTTGTTTATTTGTTGGACGTCAATTAAATTTTTACTGTTGAATGGTTTTGATGTTTTTTTGTATTTACTAATTCGGGGAACAGACACAGTCTCTATATGATAATATCTAGGTGAAAGAGTCTCTATGTGCTGGGATTTATCTGACTCCGGTAACGTGAGACAGCTAGCAGACGGTCGGTTTAGCCAGTTTGTCTGCTTCCTGACCTGGGCCCTAGTGAGTCAAGGTTTAGCTCTAAGACTATGTGCCAGAGCAAGCAATCTCATTGAGCAAGCAATCTCATTGACTGCAGGTTCAGCAGAGGCCAATCAGCTTGTGCCATGTTGTAATGGAATAAAAAAAAATGCTGGATGAAAACACGCAGAATGAATTTAACCCTCTGGGGCTCTTTGGTCATTTCTGACCCAAATTATTTTAAATATTTTTTTTTTTTAAATCGTAGCTTCATCGGAATGGTCCGAAACTTGGTGACTTTATTGGTACTTGGTAATCAAACACCCAAAAAAATTGGGGACAGGATTTGAAAAGTCTAAGTGGTCATAAAAAAAATTGTCACATTTAGGACCTTCGGGTCAAAAATGACCCCCATAGGAAATTAATGGGAAATTGGCAAAAATATGAAAATACAGAGGTTTTTTGTGCATACAATCTACAAATCAGTCAGGATGCAGAAAAAAAGGACTCAACAGTTAAGGGGTGAATCTCTAAAATATCAAGAGTGCAAAACAGACAAAAAAAACTCACACACACACACACAAAAACACCATTAGCTTTTGGAATGGCACGCGTTAATTTGTGTTTTAGTGTGTGTGTGTGTGTGTGTGTGAGTTTTTTTGTCTGTTTTGCACTCTTGATGTTTTAGAGATTCACCCCTTCACTGTTGAGTCCTTTTTTTCTGCATCCTGGCTGATTTGTAGATTGTATGCACAAAAAAACAAATTTCCCATTCATTTCCTATGGGGGTCATTTTTGACCCGAAGGTCCTGAGTGTGACTATTTTTTTTTACGACCACTTAGACTTTTCAAATCCTGTCCCCAATTGTTTTGGGTGTTCATATACCATGTACCAATAAAGTCACCAACTTCCGGACCATTCCGATGAAGCTACAATTGTTTTTTTTTTTATTATAAAACGCAAGATCCACTATAGTGATGAAAATGTGCTATTGCGTGATAAAAATGCTCAATGTGTCCACCGGAATGGCACCGATCACATTAATAAAATTGCTTTCATGAGGCCTAGGCTTGACTCTACAGCTTTAATAAAAAATAAAAAATTATATATATATATATATTAGAGGTCTTCACGGGTCCAAAAATTCATACCCGAACCCCAACAGACCCGTAATGTGCTTAACGGAACCGACCCGGACCCGTCTATTATTTCAAAAGCTGGACCCGGACCCGTGCAGATCCGAGAAATGCCAAAAACGTAGTACCCGGAACCGACCTGGACCCGTCTATTATTTAAATGCTGGAACCGAACCCGGCGCGAAGACACAGACCCGACTGGAGCCGATTGTCACATATTCCACAATAACTGATATTAACAAATCAATAAACAAGTTATGAAAAATATAACTTTATGTCTTACCTAGCCGTTGTCTCCCTTCCTTGTAACGTTACTTGTGATGCATTCCATCCTTGCCAAAAAGTTAAACCCATGTTATTCCTCTCTTGTTATTCCAAGCATGCTTAATTCACTCATCATTTCAGCTTTAAACGTCCACTTTATGTCACGGTGACGGATGACAAATGCGTCTTTGCAGATTTGCATTTCGCCAAGTTAACTCGCATAATAACTTTGACTGTTTGCCTTTTTGAACTATAATAACAATTGCTCATTCGGTGGCCGCTGACGTCCGCATTATTTATTTGCCATAATCTCTGTGAGCCGAGCCTGACCACCAAAACTTTAAGAAACAAGACGGTTCATTCATATTATTATTAAAGTCAATCACAGCGGAAGCTGGGTTGCCATAGAAACATGACACGCGCTTGAGACTGCACATGCACGGTGGCTGGAGCAACCTGAAATATGAGCTTTTTTACGCAATTTGAGCATCATAGAAAACATTTGTGACAGTTCACCTGAGATTTTGTTGCTGATTTTAAATATATTATTTAAATATAAGTTCAAATCAAACTTCAACAGTGCGTCACACGTAGACGGCACTTACTTTTTTCTCATGTTTGTCCACAATATGCATGAAGGATGCCCGGACAGAAGAGGTGCCCATGGGTTTAACTTCTTTATATTCGTTGTTTTTTAGTTTTTTTCGCACATCACTCATGAAGGTAACCATTATTATTACCGTGCGTTTGCAGAGAGAGCGAGCGAGCGAGAGAGAGAGAGAGAGAGAGAGAGGGAACGCTTGAGGCGAGCGAGCAAGTGAGAGAGATCGTGTTTTTCTTCTTTCTTTTTTTTAAACCTTATTTCCCGGTTCACACTTTTCTTATCCTAATTTTACAGTTGCAAGTTACAAAAAACACACAAGCAGTGCTGACTGACTCTGATCACGGGCAGGTGTTCTCCGAGTCCGGATCGACTCCGGTATTACACACAATGTTAAACAGACCCGGGACCCGTAGTAATAGATTGGGACCCGACCCGGATCCGGCTGATCATTTAAAATATAGACCCGAACCCGTATGGGTCCCGGGTCGGGTCCCGGGTCCACGGGTCTCGGGGGCTCCGTGAAGACCTCTAATATATATATATATATATATATATATATATTTATTTATTTATTTATTTATTTATTTATTTATTATTTATTTATTTATTATTTTATTTATATTATATATATTTTTTTATATATATATTCAATGGGAAAAAATGGGTCATAATTATTGCATAATTTATTGATTTATAATTAATATTTATCTCAAAACACGAAAAAAGAAAAAAATATTATTGAACAAAAATATATTTCATTGATTTTACTCAAATCTTTTTTATCTTAATTCCGCCCTCCGGGTCATTTTTGACCCGAAGGTCCTGAGTGTGACCCATAAATGAAGAACCCCAGAGGGTTCAATTAATTATAAATTAGTCATTAATACATTTAATAAATAAAAAACTTTCTTGAAAATTTGCAGTTTTTTTTTTTTTTTCTTTCTTCCCACTATTAGCTTTTGTTTTCATTTTAGGTTTAGTTAGCTATAATATTCTTGATCTTGACAAATCCCACAAATATTCATAAACAAAGTCCCTCTCATCTGGGAATTTACCTTCTAAACCTTTAAAGGTCTCTTGTTCTCTCGCTGAAGGCGGCATTTTAAACTTTAATGTGCAAGTTTAAGAAAATAGAATTCAGTTATTTATTTATGATGGGGCCAGTTGTCCTCTGGCATTACTTTCTCCAGTCCTCCTTCTTGCAGGCATGGCTGCTCATGAACTGGTCAACGAATTCCCATGGGCTGGAAGTGTACAGTGAGAAATGTATGATTATTTTTTATTTATTTACTATTCACTTTTACCAATAATTGGAATTTCAAAAATAGTTTGCAACAAATTGTCTATTAATCTGTAAGTCTGCTTTTACATTGCTTTATACAAAATTATTAGTATTTTATTACTAGTATTACTAGTATTTTACTAGTATTTCTAGTATTACTAGTATTTTAATTACTAGTATTTTAACACATCATCTTCCTGAGAACCAGAAAAAAAAGGTTTTGTGAATTTTGATTTTTTTTTAGGCCATTACATTGTTTGGTGCATAAAAAAACAAATGGATATTAAAAAAATCCTATGTTATATGCTATATCCTCTACTCTGTAGAGGACACCAGAACAATTTATTGAGAAAATGAAAAGGCTCATACAAACAATGGGATTTTTTTTTTTCATTCACAAGGCATTTTTTATGCTTCAAGCTTTTCTTTATCCAAACTTTGTATAAAGATGATTCTCAATGTTATGAAAGATATAACAGAATAATTTGATATACCATTTTACTATGCAATATGTGTAAGCATGGGCATATGCCATTCCCATTCTATGCAATGCATCTATACACTGTATATAATTTGCCTGTGAATGTGTTTTGGGACAAAATGTAATGTAAAAAGACGTGTAATAATATTTTCATAAGAATGTCTCATATTTCATATATGAATATCCAGACTTAAAACTGTGCATGTTGTCAAGAGGAATTTGCTAAAACATGTCCTCTACAGAGGCAAAATCTCTCAGGAGGATATTTCTGTCTCGTGCAGAGTGGCATTTATATTTAGATGTCACTTCCTAAACTTTGCAGCATGCAATTGGCCGTCGGTCCTCTTAGCAGCAATAGTTTTATTCAATGAATGTTACAGACTGTAGCCTCGAAAGTGAGCCACGATCGCTACGATCACTAAAATGCTGTTGCTTTGTCAGTTCATTGCGATCTCACAAAGCTCTGTTATAAAAATTAAGTTGTCAACAATAAATATCTTACATCGTGTCTTGTTAATGAGAGGTTATGCGAGCCTGCATTAACTCAGCACTGAATAGCCTAAAAACGATGCCGTTTTGAGCGTTGAGATTCTGATCACGTTCGAGAGATCAATAACTATCTGTGATTGGCTCAGAGGTGGACAAAGTACACAACTCCATTACTCGAGTGAAAGTAAAAGTACTACTGGTCAAATATTACTCTGTTACAAGTGAAAGTTGTTAAAAACTATTTTTACTTAAGTAAAAGTACAGAAGTACTTGCTTTTAAAAGTACTTAAGTATCAAAAGTAAATTTCCTTTTTTATGTCAATGCATTATTTTATTATTGTTGCATTGTTGTATAAATGCACGCTATAGCCATCATGGTGGGTTAAGCCAGTCAGTGATGCTCCATCCGACATGCTAGCATACGACCACCTTGAACTCATTTAAATACTTAAAAGTTACAAAGCTTTTTACAAAGCTGCTGTCACTTTAAGGCAGAATGCACAAATCCTATACACTGATACACATCCGATATTCCCCCAACTGTTTACGTTCACTTAAGACATAATCAACTTTATTTACGTGAATACTTTCCAAAATGAAAATTGACATTGTGTGTATTGGTCTAAGTGCGAAAAAAAAACACACAAAAGAAAGCTCTATTCAGTACTCGTACTCTGGCATCTCAGAGGCACAAAAAACAGACTGAACTGAGCTCTTTCATCATGCTTTTTCAGATTCATCCATATGTCTATGCTTCTCTTTCTCCCAGACATTTACATTTTGCAAAAAAAACACAAAAAAATCACTTTTAAAGAAGAAAAAAATTCATCCACTGACTTGGAAAGCTGCTACAGAAACTACTTTTGACTTCGAGGACCTTGATAGAAATGTAGTGGAGTAAAAAGTACAATATTTGTCTTTCAAATGTAGTGAAGTTAAAGTAAAAGTTTCCCTAAAAAATAATACTTCAGTAAAGTACAGATACTCAAAAAGTGTACTTAAGTACAGTACTCAAGTAAATGTACTTCGTTACTGTCCACCTCTGGATTGGCTACAATACTCACTGCTGCAAAAACACGCTGTGAATAGATGCATTTGATGCTTTCTAGAGGAAACAAATGTTAAAATCTGCCAAATCTGTTTCGCCAATATTATTACAGTATCAACTGAGGGTACTTTTGCTTGCGTTTGAGGGTGCTTAGCAACCCCGTAGAACCGGGCCTGCAAAGCATGTAGTCAGAACCATCATCGGTGACATCCTTATCAAGGCTCACAAAAAAAAGTATTTCCTCTGCGCTTGAGAGTTGGTGTAAAATCACTCTGACACAGTGGGTACATGGCAAACAGATCTGGGCCGGGTTTCCCAATAACGATGTATCTTAGCTCTAAAGAGCGCATTCTACGAGCGAAGTTACGATCACTTGCAGCAATTCCACGTGCGTTTCCCAAAAATGTACTTAACATGAACGCGCGAAAACGCGGTCTAAGTGCTACTTAAGAGTCGCTGTCCATTTGCGAAGTGCGGAAATATAACCTTATATGGAATCGTTTCCTCTGAACGTTTCACCTAATAATTGTCATCTGATGTGGATTAGCAATCAAAACACGTCTAGGCTATATAAAGCAACTACCTACAGGCTGAGGCACTGACAAAATGGCAGAACAAAAAAAAAACACGAAAAGATACATTTCAAAAAGACGAAATAAATATCCTCATTTAATTCAGATGTGTAAATATAATTTTTTAGTTTGTTACCTGCCCTCAAAAAAAAAAAAATCCAGTGATCATAAAGTCAGTTTCCACAAAAATATTAAGCAGCAGAACTGTTTTTTTTTAATCAACATTGATAATAATGAGAATATTAAAATAAAAATAATAATAAAAAAGTGTACAATAAAGTACAATCAAAACCTTATAGTATTATCACAATGCACTTGAATAGAGTTAATGGTGTAATCTGCCGGTTGTCCTGTAGGTGACCTCATAACTCTGTCTTCTTACGATACACTTAGAGCTTTACGATTACTCCAGAGCACTCGTAGATCTACGATCATTTTCAAGTGCTACTTAAGTTACGATGCTTTTGGGAAACAGACCTTAATATTAAGATCATTCGTATGATCGTTTTTACGATCAACTTAGGCTTACGATGCTTTTGGGAAACGCAGCCCTGTTCGGTTACATCAAAGTACAAATTTCATCCATAGATCCCTTGATAATAAAAGCCTGGGTCACAGAGGCTCAGCGATATGCCTAGAGAAACAGATAGATTGTTATTGAGTTCCCACATTGATTTAATGTACAAGGGTTTTTTACGGCAAGCAGGAAAATAAAATAATTGTCTTGCGGCAAAAAGATATTTCAGCCCTTTAAGTGGCTCTTTTTTTAACTGAAATTAAAAGAAAGTTTAGTGGTATAGTAAAAGTCCCACTGTATCTTCATTGACCATACTTTTAGTATGTATTATTAGCAAGCTATTTGCTGAAATTATATATACAGTATATATATATATATATATATATATATATATATATATATATATATATATATATATATATATATATATATATATATATATATATATATATATATATATATATATATATTAACTTGAGTATTTAGAACTTTCTTTTTCTTTTGAGTTCACAAAACTGACACATTTTAAGCAATCTGAATTGTTTCATTGTTTTGAGTTTAATTAAATTTAACTGAAACTGGGCTGGGATATATATTTCCAAGCATGCTTTGCCATGACACTCAAAAGGGAGAGTAAATACTAAAATTAAGTGTTATTTTATAAAATTAAGTCTTTTTTTTGGGGGGTGCAAGATTAATGGTAAGGGGGAGATTTAGTGTTTAATGCTTTGCTATGTTAGTTTAGAAGAGGTCTTTTTTGAGTGACCATCATGGTGATGAGTGGAGCATGAGTTTAGTTTGAGAACAGATATACAGTATGTTAAATGTTTTATATTGCTGTACTAGCAAGTGCTATGTTATGTTAATGCTATCAATACATGCATTACTGTCACAGAGTCACAGCCTACACCCACCAACACACTGGCACCGTCACCAGGGGCACGTTCAAAGCTCAAACCGGTGCGCAACGTTTTGCTACGGTTTCCAGTTGAACGTCATGTTTCCTGGAAACGGTGTGCAAGGGGTTTGAGATGCGTTTTTTCTCGTTTGGTGGGTGTGTCAAATATGTCAGTCCAATCAGCAGCAACATGTATATAAACCACGCGGTATTAAAGAGACAGCTCACACAATGGGTCCAAGTAAAGATGTTTACAAATGTGTCCGCTGCAGCTCGGTATACACAACAATTGAAGATATTAGAAGACATGATTGTCGTAAGAGTTTATATATATATATATATATATATATATATATATATATATATATATATATATATATATATATATATATATATATATATATATATATATATAAAATCAACATGATGATGTATTTATTTATATATTTAGCTTCATTGCAAGGCAAGTTTATTTATATACCAAATTTCATAAATGGTAATTGCTTGACATAAAGTGAGAAAGAAAATACAAGCTATTTAAAAAGTAAGAACTAGAAATAAAATGATTTAAATTAGAATTGATTACCAGGAGATAAAAAAGTTAAATAAATGTGATTGGGGTGTTGTCATTTATTCTGGACGGCAAGGGAAGTGATTGCATGTATTTTGCAGTATTAAACACATATTTATATCGATTTTATCAGGCTCCGAAAATTCCTCAAAAAGAACACAAAGAATGGCCTTCTCGGCTGCCATAGTTACAACTCTTGCATCAACAGAACAGGGTGTTCAACGCAGCACTGTTTCCGTTTAAAAAACGTTTTGCAACGTTTTGTTGGGGCTGAACGCAGCCCAGATTTCCACCCTCTCATTCACTATCCCCTGTGTTCTGATCACATGCACCTGCACCTCATCATGAGTGACACTTAAAGAGCACGCTCCACACACACACCATTGTATGGTCTCGTCATTCGTACCTGGACTCCTTACCTGCTAGATTCCTTGACTGTCATTCAGCTGCCTTCCGAGTTCTCCTGTTCCTGGTCTCCTTGTGTTTCCCTCCACCGGATTCCCTTCCTCGTGTTCACACAGCCTAGCTAGTGACTGTTCAGTGCAAGTGCTCATCATCCTGCTTCCCTTGTTTACCTGTGTCTGTGTCTCTGTTAATAAATATCACCTTTCACCTTACCAATTAGCAAGGTAGCATTTATTGAATTAGCTAGTTAAAACTAGCCAAGTTTCCTCTACTAAAAATATTTAAGTTGATAATTAATAGCTTAAAAAGTATGAGTACAATATAAACATTTATGTAAACGATTGCCTATTTTTTTTTTTTTTTTGCCAACTTATTTGGGTTTACAGTGTAGGTTTAAAATGTAATTATTTAATGTTCTGCAATAACATTTAAGACAGGTTGTCGATTCAACCATGTATTTGTGTGTAATTGATGTAAAAAAAAAAAAACTAAGTCAAGTTAAAGGTCCCGTTTTTCCAGTGTTTTTGAAGCTTTGATTGTGTTTACAGTGTGCAATATAACATGTGTTCATGTTTCGCGTGTAAAAAAAACAGTATTTTTCACACAATTTACTTATCTGTATACCGCTGTTTTCACTGTCCTAAAAACGGCCTGATGATTTCCTTGTTCTATGAAGTCCCTCCTTCAGAAATACGTAACAAGTTCTGATTGTGCCAGCGGTTCCCGTGTTGTGATTCGACAGCAGTATAGCGCACGTTGCCCGGAAAGGTCACGCCTTTTACCATAACGGGGAGATGCATGCGCTCAATGTTATTGTAAACATGTCTATATTATCGTATCAATTTGAGCCGGAATCAGACCCGGAGAATATCGAAGAGGATTGATTACAACCTGTTCAAGAAAGACTTTTGCAGGATGTTTCACAATGGTAAGCTGTTTATTTAGCAGTTGTCATACTTTTACGTTTGGCTGACAAACTGTTATAAAAGCTTGTGGTATATGGTTTTTTCCGTATGCCGTATGTAAAATAAGTGCATTGTTTATTCCTACCTTAGCGTTGCCCTTTGTGTAATGAGTTACAGAAACTGTTAAACGCACCAACTTAAATAATAAAATACACTTACAGGTTGTGGTCCATAAACAACGCCTTCTCCAGACAAAGAGGGAACTGCTCCATCTTTCAAGAATAATCTTTGTGCGAATCCAGCATTAAACTGATTAAGATTGAGGAAGCTGTCCTCAGCAAAATGTGCTGCACATAGTTTTAAATTTGGATTATAATTTTCGGGAACCGAGTTAAACATAAATTGTACCCATTGATCTCTAAGTACAGCGTCCCTGGGAAGGCCAAACAAAGGTGATTTGACTCCGGGATGAAAATAACAGCATCTCGACGATATGGCGACAAACACACGCAACACTTCCTCTTCTCCACGTGGGAGAGCAACAAGACCACGCCCCCTTTTTTGTGTATTCTTGTGGGCGGAGGTTAGTCAACAAACTGTTCAATTGACGTCATTAAAGCAGGAAGTACAGGGATGTAGTCCAAACCGGACGTTCGCTGTAGGCTTTGAAAGGGAACTTCTGTTAAATAAAATATCTCGCTTGGCATTGAACTTTGAGCTTTATAATTTTACAGGTATTATTTATGCTCTAACAGCAACATTACACACTAACTAAAGTTTGAAAAATGGGATCACGAAGAACAGGACCTTTAAAGGGTTAGTTCACCCAAAAATGAAAATTCTGTCATTAATTACTTACCCTCATGTCGTTCGACACCCGTAAGACCTCCGTTCATCTTCAGAACACAAATGAAGATATTTTAGTTGAAATCTGATGGCTCTGAAAGGCCTCCATTGGCACAATGCACGGTACACTCTCAAGACCCATAAAAGGTACTAAAGACGTCGTTACAAAGTCCATCTCACTACAGTGGTTCTACAATAACTTTATGGAGTGACGAGAATAGTTTTTGTGCGCAAAAAAAACTAAATAACGACTTATATAGTGATGACGAATTCAAAACACGGCATCATGAAGCTTCGAAGCGTTATGAATCAGTGAGTCGAATCATGATTCGGATCGCGTGTCAAACCGCCAAACGTTGAGTTATGCATATAACTACTGTTCCCAGAAGGAGGGAAACGAGGTACAACACATGACTATGGGATATCGCGCTCTAGCGCCATCTGCTGAAGACACCTTTATTCACGCCTGAAAGGCCAATGACGCATGACGACGTGGGCGGGGTCCCTATGCGTCATTTCCCTTGTTCAGTCCAGCTCTTCACCGAGCCCTGACTGTGCGGGGCCCAGAGGTGTTGTACCTCGTTTCCCTCCTTCTGGGAACAGTAGTTATATGCATAACTCAACGTTCCCATTCAGTCGGTCAACTCGGTACAACACATGACTATGGGACATATATTCACGCCCCGCCAAGTCGCTGAACTAAACGTAATAGACCAGCACCGTCACATAACCCTTTTCCGAGGGAAAGATGCATGGCCCCTATAAAAACCCCTGTGGTTGCACAGCCTGAGTTACTGTTGCCGTAGTGGCAACTAGCGGGTACACCGGACAAACGTGCACAGTGATGCCCAGCTGGCATCCCACGAGAATCTTAAACCAAGCCCCTGACATCTCCATGCCCTTGTAGAGTGCTCACACACCTCACCAGGCAGAACCAACTCCTTCCATGCTATAGAAATAGCCTTGTACAGTCCAATGTGAAAGACATCGCTCAGATAGCGGCTTCCCACTGGCTGGGTTGGAAAACGAATCGCACGAATCGCAATGGCGCAAAGCACAAAGCAAGTACCCTGTTTTTCTCTGAGTCAGAGATTTCACAGGGCAGACAGCTCGAACGAGAGCATACTCCCAACCTGACTTTAGGCATGTTCGCCGCATTTTGATGCAACACCACCAAGTGCAGCCTGGGTGCAAACTGCAAAGGGGATGCACCAATAGCGCATGAAGATAACCAACATGCTTCGCTGGTGCCAGTATCCATGACAGGCATCATCCTTATATTCAAGGATTCTAAAGGCTCAAACGGAGGTTCACACCTAGCCTCTAGATCAACCATCAGGTCATGACAGCACCATTACAGTCTGTAACGAGCCTAAAAACGCAGACCTTAAAGCTCCAGGTATACTTTGGATGTCTGCGTTCTGCGCACCATTAGTGTGACGTAAATTCTCGTCAACAGGAGGGTCTTTGGTGCGCATGCCACAGCGTATGAGTGACTTGACCGCTTGCGAACAAAGTTCACTCAGAAGCATGCATTCCGAACGCATCTGCACTTAAGCCAAAAGTATCCCATCAGCATGCAGCCCAATTTTGAAAATGCATGGAAGGTGCGCATACAACAGCGCATATGCAAGAAAAACAGAAGCGACAGAAGAGTCACAACAATTATACTGCACATGTATTGAACTCGGTCATCCGCGCTCATTCGACTGCGTGTGTGACACATCTGGATGCGGGAAATTAACTATACCCGGGCCTTCCTGACCAAAGGAGTATACCTTGACAAGCTCACACTCTCAACAGATGGAGTGGAACGCGAGAGTGAACTGTCCATGTGACGTAATTATCGCCATCAGGAGAGTCCGCAGATTGCCGCGCACACTGTCCGTGTGCAGCCCAATTTTTGGGACCGCGGACAGTGCACATAAAACAGCACATGTGCGAGTGACATGAATCATATAGCACGTTTCCTATGTACTACTGTACACTCAAAGCGCTTTACACTCATGTCAGGGGTCTCTCCTCAACCACCAGCAGTGTTCAGCATCCACTTGGATGATGCAAGGGCAGCCACAGTACAATGGCGCCAGTGCGCTCACCACACACCAACTATAGGTGGAGAGGAGAGAGAGCACTTGAAAACCAAAGCACTCGAAAACCAAAATGCACTAGATAGTGCACATGCGCCAAAAGCACCTTTCCACTGATGTGGCCAATGGAGTAGGCTATACTTTGAAAAACTCACGCTCTCGACTGTGCTCGAAACGGAGCAAAAATTGAAGTATGCCAGGACCCTCTTAAGGAACCGAAAAATGCGCGCTTTAGCGCAGCACCATTAATGCCCTCATGAAAGCCGAAACAGTCGCCCAATAAACTTCCAGCATGGAATGGGAGTGACTTTTCTTCGGAGAAGATAACAGTATCAATCAGGCACTGACACGGTGATACAGATTTTCACCTGCACCAAACTTCAAACATGCGGTGTGCACAACACGGTGTGTTTCAGAATGCAAGCGCCCTGTTTTGTAGCTACAATCAGATTCTCCCTCTCTCCAGCCCCTAGAGACCACAGTTCCGGCTGAGGGTGCAGAATCTGCCTCCTGCATGGGACAGCAGGTCCCTGCATAGGGGAAGACACCATGGTGTGTGTCCTTAACAGCAATGCCATGATGTTTGTGTGCCATTTCTTTTTCTCTGGCCAGCAAGATGCCACCAAAATCAGTGATGGACCCTTCTGCATACAGCAGAATCCTGGGCTATACATGTGTTGGGACATCCACCCCCTAGGGGGCACTCCTGTCCATAATCAAGAAAACAGCGGGCGGCGCATGTTTTCGGCAGATGCAAAAAGATCCACATTTCTGCACCCGATCTGCACCACTATTCAAGAGTGCATAAGCCACCGCAGGTCTGCCCCGTATCAAGAGCATCCATGCCAATTGCACCAGAGAGGGAGTACCTCCTTGCCTACATATATACGACCATTGTCATATTTTCCATTCTGAATAATGCTTGCCCTGCTGGGTCAAGTGTTTCAGCACCAGGAGAACTATTCCACATAAATGTATGTGAAGCTCTTACAGCGCTGTCAACCACTCTTCTCTTACAGAGTTTCTTGTCCATGTTGTGACGTTTATCATCACTAATGAACATGCCGTAACCCTGCCCAGGGGAATTCCTTCTGTTAACAGATCTAGGACTCCCAGGGGACCATGGTCTGAACGCCCAACAGCTCTACTGAACCATGCTTAAATGTCACATGGCATATAGCAAGTTACCGAACGCCCAGCGCCGGAACTGCATACACAAAGAGGAGAATCCAGCCGTACTACTGCTATCGAGGCCATGAGCCCCAGCAGTCTCAGTACTGCCCTTTCCTCTGCCCTTTGTTCGGTTCTGAATCTATCCCCAGACCAAGATATAACAGACCGAGACATAACAGCCCCTTTTGAGATTATCTGAAAATCCCAGAGCTCGTAAATGGAAAAACAAGCGCATGTGTTTTACAACACTGCTTGTTCCCTGCTGTCTGCAGCCAGGAGCACTTCATCCAAATAGGAGAACAATATTGTGCTCTGATGGCACAGCAGAACCAACACCGCTTCTGCATATCTTTCAGATATGCACGGTGCTATTGGGATCTATATAGGCAATCCCATTGACGGAGACCTCAGAAATGTTTTCTGTGCTCCTGGTGAATTGTGGCAAGATGCATCGGGCAAAAAAACACTGATGTAAGCCGATCCCGAGGATGCAGAGGGCAGAACAGGTGACATACTGCAAGCATTTTTGAACTTGACACATTAACCACTCTAAAGTGTTTGTTCAACTGCTGCAAGTCTTTTTTTTTTTTTTTTTTGAGGAAGAGGAGGAATTAACGCTGAAAAACCACTTTCTCCATGTGGCAAAACTTGAATTGCCATTTTGCTGAGAAGAGCACGGATTTCCCCTCTCGACCAATGAAGTTGCAATTGCTCCGCCGAACCAGAGGGGGGCGCGAGAGAAACCGCAGCCGACAGCCCTACTGGAATCGTGCGAAGAAGCCATGGTGTTGTTAGTGTGCGTACGCGCCACCGTTCAAGGCAGACAGCGAGGATTCCCAGGCATCACCTGTGGAATCCCGCATCCTTCTGCAAACATCGCTGTAAATTGCATAACACTGCATTATCCTCCTCTGTCGGCACACGGCCAGCCTGTGAGGTTAGAGGTTCCAGTGCAATCTGATTGTTTTAAAAAATCAACACATGAGGTCTTGTATGCTCAACACACATTTTATTGACAACATACTTAAACTGAACCCGCTATTTTGCTGGGTTACTGCTCAATCTGGATAGATCGGCAGGCAATTTTGCATCTCTGATTTTACAGGAATCAAACAGAACCAGCAAGCTTCTGTATCACGGCAGGACTATTGACAAACTTTGTTGCCGCTCTCCAATACAGATCAATGTAAGGGCCATCATTTCACTTCCACCCACCTCGGGGAGACGCGATCTGCCCGGTTTGAAAATGTATATCATCAGAGCATTCCTCGCCCGCTTCTAGCGAGACCGAATCACCCCGTGAACGCTACACCGACACTCCTTGGTCTATACCCGATCACTTTTCTTGCGAAAATGTGGCGTGATGGTGTTCAAGCAGCACGGTGAAGAGCTAAAGAACAAGGGAAATGACGCATACGACAGCATTTATATGCTGTGGGCGAGGGACCCCGCCCACGTCGTCATGCGTCATTGGCCTTTCAGGCGTGAATAAAGGTGTCTTCAGCAGATGGCGCTAGAGCGCGATATCCCATAGTCATGTGTTGTACCGAGTTGACCGACTGAATGGGAACTGCTGAAATTTGGCGATCCAAACTGCTGAATCGACTCACTGATTCATAACGCTTCGAAGCTTCATGATGCCGTGTTTTGAAATCGTCATCACTATATAAGTCGTTATTTAGGGTTTTTTTGCGCACAAAAACTATTCTTGTCACTCCATAAAGTTATTGTAGAACCACTGTAGTGAGATGGACTTTGTAACGACGTCTTTAGTACCTTTTAAGGGTCTTGAGAGTGTACCGTGCATTGTGCCAATGGAGGCCTTTCAGAGCCATCAGATTTCAACTTAAATATCTTCATTTGTGTTCCGAAGATGAACAGAGGTCTTACGGGTGTCGAACGACATGAGGGTAAGTAATTAATGACAGAATTTTCATTTTTGGGTGAACTAACCCTTTAAGTCAAGAAAATGTTTTCACTTTAAGTTCCTCTATGTTCCTGAGGAGGGCAGTGCACTGTGGTGACTGAGGTGGAACCTGATAAGTTGTGTTTCCAGGGGGAACAATAAAGTGGTGCACCTCTGAGAGTGCAGGCATGTGGAAAAGTTTGGAGAAGGTTTCTCCATTTGACAGACAAAGGACTGTAACCAATTCAGCTCAAGTATGATTAGTGTAAAACATCAACTTTAAAGATGTGAAATGTCAGTATTGTGTTTCACTTGTTTGATGTAATTTGCTGTAATACTGATTGATGCCAAGATTTATATGATTTGTGTTGAACAATTTAAGTTTGAAAAGTGTGTTTTAAGGTTATTATTATAATTTCTTTGAGTTAAAGCATTTGCTTGAGTTGATTATCATTTAAATCATTTGATGAAGTTGAATATGTTAAATGCTTGTTTAAATAATATCTTTATTTGTATTAATGTTTTGTTTGATCTACCTTTTTAAAGGTTATCAACCTTGCTTGGAACTACTTGTCTGGTATTGCTATTGCTACTGCTAATGCAATTGCAACCACTGTAACAACTGCAACTATCATTACTTATGCAATACATCTGCAAACAGAAGAGAATAAAACAAAGTAGAGTCGTAGAGTTGTCCTCTTGCATCCTTCAAGATTTGAGTGCCATTTTCAAGTTTGGGCAGAGCTGAAATAAAAGACACTTGAAAGTGTAATTGATGTAAAAACAAAAAACAAAAAAGAAAAGCTTAAAATCACAAAGGGAAATTCCAAATGTTATTTTGTAAAATAAATAAATAAAACATTATCTAAATAATAATTTGATGATAACATCCATTTTATGAAGCCCCATAATCCTATAATCAAGGAGAGTGAGGTTGTTTAGTCTAATAAACTCCTGTTGTTTTAAATTATGATTGGCAAAAAACATAGAACAAGAATAGACTAAGATAATGAATTACAGCAATAGAAAAAATAAAGTAAATAGGTATTATATTTCTTTAATATGCTTTTAAATAATGAGTCATATCTCAGCTTCATTAGTCATAGTGAACCCAATTAAAAAGACAAAGACCGTCTGACTGCCACAAAGCTGTGAGAATACAATACTCTCATTGTTCAGACAATCTCAGTCACCATTCAGTCTCAGCTGTCAGTCTGAAGAATGTCAAACATGTCGAGGGAATGGCGACTGATATGACGTCAAAAAGGGTTTGATTGCATGGACGGACAGATGAGGTCTATAATACATGGAGAAATTTTTCGTTAGCATTCCCAGGATCCACAATACAGTGGCATGAAAAAGTATGTGAACCGCTTGCAGAATCTCTGAAAATGGGAATCATTTTAACTAAATAAGAGGGATCATACAAAATGCATGTTATTTTTTATTTAGTACTGTCCTGAATAAGATATTTTGATGGTAAATGGTAAATGGACTGCATTTATATAGCGCTTTTAACAGACCTACGGCCATCCAAAGCGCTTTACATTTGCCTCACATTCACCCATTCATACACTCATTCACACACCGACGGCGGTGTCAGCCCTGCAAGGCGCCATCCAGCTCGTCGAGAGCTGAGGTTAGGTGTCTTGCTCATGGACACCTCGGCACTTGATCAGGTGGAACCGGGGATCGAACCACCAACCTTCCAGTTTGTAGACAACCTACATGAATCACTGAGCCACTGCCGCCCCCATTTTACATAATTTTTTACATATAGTCCACAAGACAAAAAAATAGCTGAATTTATTAAAATAACCCTGATAAAAAGTTTATGAACCATTGATTCTCAGTGCTGTGTGTCGTTCCCTGGATGATCCACGGCTGTTTTTTTGTTTTATAATGGTTGTTCATGAGTCCCTTGTTTGTCCTGAGCAGTTAAACTGCCCAATGTTCTTCAGAAAAATCCTCCAGGTCCTTCAGTTTTCCAGCCTCTTTTTCGAGACATTTACTTTAATTCAATTAAATTGTTAATGTGCACAATCATTATTTTCAAAAATAATTTTCAATATATCTTTCAAGGTAAAAAGCATTTTTACAAATATCATGAATTATTAATTTTATGAATATCATCATGTTTTTGGGGAGTAGCACCACATGACATTTTACAACCTGAACTAACCTTGCCTTGTCATAAAATTTCAACCCAAACTCATGAGAAAACGTAACTATTTTATGTGGTGGCAATTTCATATGAATTTGTACGATGTGATTAATTGATTATTTACAGAAAAATGTGTGATTAATTAGTCATTTTTTTTAATCGATTGACAGCATATATACACCGATCAGGCATAACATTATGTCCTGTGTTGTGTTGGTCTCCCTTTTGATGCCAAAACAGCCCTGACCGGTCGAGGCATGGACTCCACTAGACCCCTGAAGCTGTGCTGTGGTATCTGACACCAAGATGTTAGCAGCAGATCCTTTAAGTCCTGTAAGTTGCGAGGGGGGGCCCACAGATGCTCGATTGAATTGAGATCTGGGGAATTTGGAGGCCAAATCAACACCTCATACTTGTTGTTGTGCTCCTCAAACCATTCCTGAACCATTTTTGCTTTGTAGCAGGGTGCATTATCCTGCTGATAGAGGCCACAGCCACCAGGGAATCCATGAAAGGCTGAACATGGTCAGCAACAATGCTTAGGTAGGTGGTACATGTCAAAGGAACATCCACATGGATGGCAGGACCCAAGGTTTCACAGCAGAACATTGCCCAAAGCATCACACTGCCTCCGCCGGCTTGCCTTCTTCCCATAGTGCATCCTGGTGCCATGTGTTCCCCAGGTAAGCGACGCACACGCACCCAGCCATCCACGTGATGTAAAAGAAAACATGATTCATCAGACCAGGCCACCTTCTTCCATTGCTCCGTGGTCCAGTTCTGATGCTCATGTGCCCACTGTTGGTGTTTTCGGCGGTGGACAGGGGTCAGCATGGGCACCCGACTGGTCTGCGGCTATGCAGCCCCATACGCATACAAACTGCGATACACTGTGTATTCTGACACTTTTCTAACAGAACCAGCATTAACTTATTGAGCAATTTGAGCTACAGTAGCTCGTCTTTTTGATCGGACCACACGGGCCAGCCTTCGCTCCACACGTGGATCAATGAGCCTTGGCCCTGACGCCAGTTCACCACTGCCATGGTGAGCAATTGAGCAATTTGAGCTACAGTAGCTTGTCTGTTTGATCGGACCACATGGGCCAGCCTTCCCTCCACACGTGCATCAATGAGCCATGACCCTGTCGCCGGTTCACCACTGTTCCTTCCTTGGACAACTTTTGATAGATACTGATCACTGCAGACACCCCACAAGAGCTTCAGTTTTGGAGATGCTCTGACCCAGTTGTCTAGCCATCACAATTTGACCCTTTGTCAATCTCGCTCAAATCCTTACGCTTGCCGTGGTGAAGAGATAATCTGTGTTATTCACTTCACCTGTCAGTGGTCATAATGATATGCCTGATCATAGTATGTATATGTGCTCCTCATATCTATTAATTTAATTTTAAAGTATTTTTGAAGAAATTAATAGATAGGAAATAAAAAATGTCATGTCATTGACCCAGATATCAGTTTTCTAGAAGGCAAAAAATGGCCAAATCAAAACTGAACAGTATCCCTTCTGAGCAGAGCTAGAAACAGATCTCATAAAAATACTTGAGTCAACAGGCAAGATAAAGCTGATAGTGGCTCCATTCCCAGACCCTTCTCCACCAATCAGAGAGAAGATGATTGAGCCTGATTAGCCACAATCAAATCTGGCGCTCAACCCTGACTGTCTGCTGACTTTGCAATCAATGTCTGGCTGATTCGACTGGCAAATTTGGGCCTGAAAAGCATTGAGATACTATCGGCCTCCTACTACCACAAGCTCTAATCCCCCCATAGAAGAACACAGCATTTCCAGCCTTGCTCAGGAAGTGTAAGTATCTCCCTTGAGCTGGATGTATCCCAGCAAAGACTGCAAATGGATCTAAAGAGGAATAATTCAGAATTGGCTCCTCTCATGGGTTTTTTTTGTCAGGGCTGTAAAAGCCTGACTTTTCTTTAATCAATGGCCTGACTGCAATGATAACAGGATTATGGGACCTGATCCAACCAAATGTGTGCTGGAGAGGGTTTTTTGAGAGGGAGAGAGGTGCTACAATGCCTGGAAAGATATTTGTGCAAAAAATTGTGCCAAAATGTACAAATCACGAGTGAGGACGGTCAGTGGCAAACAAAATGGTTCATGTCACTCAGCAAACTTGAGAGGACAAACAGCAGGAAGCTGATGTCTTTAAAAAGATGGATTTACGCCCATCCTGCAGCACGCAATGTTAATCAGGCATGTGGTCACATTAACAATTATTCATCCAATCAAAACCTTTAATCAAACCATATTGTCCAATCACCAAGTCATTTGCAGTGCTGATTATATGCAGTTATGACATATTTGTATTTTCAGTCTTTCCTGGCTGATTCGTATGGAAACCCTGAATCATGAATAGAACAATAGAACAAAATTTTAGTTAAAATGAAATCAACAAAACAAATAATACTCTTTACAGTACATTACTATAGTGAGTAGTAAAAAAATATATAATAATGTAACTTAAAGGGTTAGTTCACCCTTTTCATCAAGATTAAAGATTAAATTGTTGCACATTGTAAAGCACTTTGTGATTTTATCCATATAAGTGCTATATAAATAAAGTTTACTTACTTACTCAAAAATGAAAATTCTGTCATTAATTACTCTCCCTCATGTCGTTCCACACCCATAAGACTTCAGAACACAAATTAACATATTTTTGATGAAATCAGAGCTCTCTGATCCCTCCATAGACAGCAATTTAATTAACACTTTCAAGGACCAGAAAGGTAGTAAAGAGATTGTTAAAATAGTCCATGTGACTTCAAGTGGTTCAAACTTAATTTTATGAAGCGACAAGAATACATTTTGTGCGCAAAAACATTCAACAATCTATTTGCATCTCTGCCAGTTTTCTACGCTGTTGACGTTGTTACCACAGCACAGTACAGAGCTGTCGGATTTCATAAAAAATATCTTAATTTGTGTTCCAAAGATGAATGAAGGTCTTACGGATTGGAACGGCATAAGGGTGAGTAATTAATGATAGAAGTTTCACTTTTGGGTGAACTAACCCTTCAATAGCAACTAATTTTAAATTTATAATACAAATTTTTCAGTGTTTTTCGGTTCTTAGTTACATTTATTTTAAACATATTAGAAGTGTGCCCTGAGTGCCTGCATATGAAACCCTCCATCTCCTGTGGAACAGGAATCATAAAGATAATGGAAGTAAAAATCAACTCCTTGACTTTAATGTTTTACTCATGAGCCAGATGGAGGCACTGCAGTAGATTATTGCCTCGCCCACCGTTGAGTCAGAACGACAGAATGAAAGAGACAGAAAGAGAGAAACAAAGAGATGCCAAATGTGCAATACCCATAAATTCTGTCTATCAGCTTGGTTCAGGTCTGTCTGTTCATCTATCCATCTTTCTGTCTGTTTGTCTGTCTATTAGCTTAGCTCATGCATATAAATTAGGTGCTGTAACATTATATATCTCTTATCATTGTATAGACCTTGTATACATGTTGATAGGCATACAATCTTGAACGCTTTTTAACTATTTAAAAACCTTTCAGACAGCATTTTGTCTTGATGAAGCTTATACTTTTCCAGTCTACATTGTGTTTATCATCTGAAAGAAGGTTCCTGAAAATGCGTTTACCTTGACGTGTTCGATAGATTCATTTATTATTCAAGAGTAACTTTTAGTGGAAACTAACTATATTGAGAAATAACCACTGCTATTAGTGTCTTTAAAACTGGCAGATGATGGATGTTAGAGGACATTCTAGGAATAATGGCCTCTTATTGAACAATCAGAGCTCAGTATTCAACAATTCCATGCAAATTAAATCAAAGTAATCTTGGAATACATAATTATCATCTTTTGCCAGAAGAAAAAGAGTACTATAGAGTACACTATATTGCCAAAAGTTTTGGGACGCTTTACATGCACACATAAACTTTAATGACATCCCATTCTTTATCCGTAGGGTTTAATATGGAGTTGGCCCACCCTTTGCAGCTATAACAGCTTCAACTCTTCTGGGAAGGCTTTCCACAAGGTTTAGGAGTGTGTTTAAGGGAATTTTAGACCATTCTTCTAGAAGTGCATTTGTTAGGTCAGGCACTGATGTTGGACGAGAAGGCCTGGATTGCAGTCTCTGCTCATGAATTAGACTGCAATCCAGGCCTTCTCGTCCAACATCAGTGCCTGACCTCACAAATGCAAAGGTGTTCTATCGAGTTGAGGTCGGTGCAGGCCAGTCAAGTTCCTCCACACCAAACTCACTCATCAATGTCTTTTTGGACCTTGCTTTGTGCACTGGTGCGCAGTCATGTTGGAACAGGAAGGGGCCATCTCCAAACTGTTCCCACAAAGTTGGCAGCATGAAATTGTCTAAAATGTCTTGGTATGCTGAAGCATTAAGAATTCCTTTCACTGGAACTAAGGTGGCAAGCCCAACCCCTGAAAAACAACCTCACACCATAATCCCCCCTCCACCAAACTTTACACTTGGCACAATGCAGTCAGGCAAGTACCGTTCTCCTGGCAACCACCAAACCCAGACTTGTCCATCGGATTGCCAGAAAAGTGTGATTGGTCACTCCAGAGAACACGTCTCCACTGCTCTAGAGTCCAGAGGCAGCGTGCTTTAAACCACTGCATCAGACGCTTTCCATTACCCTTGGTGATGTAAGGTTGGTGATGCAGCTGCTGAGCCATGGAAACCCATTCCATGAAGCTCTCTACGCACTGTTCTTGAGCTAATCTGAAGGCCACACAAAGTTTGGAGGCATGTAGCTATTGACTCAAGTTAGTTAGTAAGTTGCTGACTTCTGCACACTGTGCGCCTCAGCATGCGGTGACCCCGCTCTGTGATTTTACATTGCCTACCACTTCGTGGCTGAGTTGCTGTTCCCAATTGCTTCCACATTGTTATAACAGTTGACCGTGGAATATTTAGTAGTGAGGAAATTTCACGAATGGATTATTGCACAGGTGGCAACCTATCACGATACCACACTTGAATTCACTGAGCTCCTGAGAGCGACCCATTCTTTCAAAAATGTTTGTAGAAGCAGTCTGCATGCTTAGGTGCTTGATTTTATACACCTGTGGCCATGGAAGTGATTGGAACACCTGAATTAAATGATTTGGGGGCTTGTCCCAATACTTTTGGCAATATAGTGTACTATGCAGCTTTTAGTCTCTTTCTGCAAAAAGGTTTTAGATTTGAAACGAATGTTGAGAACACCTCATAGAAAACGAAGGGAGTGCTTCAGCTGCATATCACTCACAGAAAATTACTCTTGTGCTGTAATAAAGGCAACTACAATCGACACTGGCTGCCCAGCGTGGCCCTGCGTTGAGCTGACACTCAGTGACACTGTTCTGTTTGCTGGAGAAACATTTACACTTGACAAAAGTAATTCCTGACCGAGCAACCTCCGGGACACAAATAATGATTCTGAACAAAACACAAAAACAGCTGTACTGGACATGGACCAGCATTTCAAAGCTGTCCAGTGAAATGTGCTGTGAAAAAATGCTATGATTTTGACCAAGCAAGCCGTTATAAACCGTGACTCATGTGGGACAGATGTTGTTTGTATCCATTACTGTTCAAAGTGAGATTAATAATTTTTTTTCAAATGAGAATATCTAAAGGCAAAAATTAATTTATGGCTATATTTTTTAGTTTGTATGGAAACCACAATACGCCACACATTATTTTTGTCTCAATTTTCTTTTGGTGTTGGCATACAAAAAAATTAATTCTCAAGACAACAATAAAAAAAGTTTAACATTATTTTATGTGTGATCTTTACATATTTTTCTCACAATTTTGATTCGGACTTTATGACTTGCAAATTGTGAGTTTTTTTCCCTCACAATTCTGATAAACAAAAATCCGAATTGAGTTATAAATCCACAATTTCGAGTTACAAATTTTGAATTGTGCAATATAAACTAGGAATTGCAAGAAGAATTTAATTATGAGAAGTCGTAATTGCAATAAAAAAGTTAAGATTGTGAGATCAAAAGTATTTTCTTTTTAAATTGCAGTTTACATGCTGACTTTAAAAAAAAAAATGTATAAACTCGGAATTGCAAGAAATATGAAAAGTCAGAAAAGTCAGAATTGAAAGATTTAAACTTCAAATCTCACAATTCTGGATGTTAACTCACCATTAACTTTCTTATTTTTTATTCCATGGTGGAAAAAAAAACAAGGCCCCATAGAAAACGGCACTTGTCTCTAGAAAATTCAGTTTAAAACAAAAAGTGTTTTCGTATGTTTGCATTCGTTCAAGTTAAAGTTCTGAAAACCATCACAACTGTTAAAACAAGCCTCAGTGAAGTATTTTATTTTTTGAAGCCTTCCACTCACACTTCGCTCCACCTAACTTAGAGAGCTCAGACTCTGGCAATAACAAACTGTCACCTGTCCTATCAAGATCTTCCGTGGACTTCTCTAGCGAATGAAAATGTAACTCAACAGGCAGCTCAATTTCATTCCCAGTCTCCTGTGGATGGCATGCACTCCAGTGCTTTTCACAGTTCACTGAATGGAGAGCAAGAAGTGGCAGTCACCGAAGATCCAGCACGGGTAGCGTATTGTCAGAGATGCCTGCTTTCACCTTCTGATGGCCGCTTGGATAGTTAAGGTACTATGAGAGAAGACCTTCCATTCCATTTCACCTTGAAAAGTGGTTTTGAGTGCTCTCAAATTCATAGCAATCCCAGCAGAATGGAAAATTGCCACATTTATTTCATATTGTAATGTTTTTAACAAGCAAATCCTTAACAAAGACCATCAGGACTCCATGTTCAGTGTAACAAATAATAGGTACAACCCATACATACTTTGTTTAATATCAACAATTCTGTAAAAAATGTCCTAAAACAAAGTATTAAACTGATATTTCAGTCGATGGAAGTAATGATTAGCATGTTATTATTATGGTAGCATGTTACCCATCTAATGGATTCAGTGATTACAAAAGTTCAGGACTTAAAAGAGTCACGTTTCTGAATTGGACTACACTAGGTGTGCTGAATGTTTTTGATTCACTAAAAAGAAGCCATTCCTAAAAGTCATTTGTTGAGTCATCAATTGTGTCACTAAAAAGATCCAGATTTAAAGAGTCATTTGTTTGTGAAATAGCCAAACCATTGTAGTCCAGTCCATGAATAAATTACTATAATAACGTGGTTCTTTTTAGAGAATCAAAAACATTCAGCGCAACCAGTTGCCATGTTTTTGGCCCTGTTTCCTCCTGCATTTTGGTTGATCGGATCACAAGTAGATGAGGGAGACACATTCCCGTTTACACCTGGGCCCGTTCTTAAAGCTTATAAGAATCCTCTCAGAAAGCTCCTAATTTAGCTTAAAAACTTTATTAACACCCCAGAGCCGCGTGGAGCATGTTATTTGATGGGCAGATGCACTTTTTATGGACTTCAAAAACAGAAATGCTTGGATTAGCCTGGACTTTTGTAATATAACTCCGATTGTATTCGTCTGAAAGAAGAATGTCATATACACCTAGGATGACTTGAGGGTGAGTAAATTATGGGCTAATTTTAATTTTTGGGTGAACTATCCCTTTAAAATCGATTCGGGACTAATCTGAGAGCAACTCTGAGCGAGGAAAACACAAAAACGTCTCGGTTACGTATGGTAACCCTCGTTCCCTGAAGGAGGGAACGGAGACGTACGTCGGACGTACCGACGAATTGGGATCACTTCTGGGAGCCCCTATCAGCTTCGAGCTATCTAGAACCGGCCAATGAACAATTGGCGTGCGAGATTTGCATCTCGCGCCCCGCCCCGCGCCGCGGGTATAAACAGGAAGCGAGAGCGAATGCACGCTGTTTTTCACTGAGGAGCCACACGTAGTGGCTCGACCTGCAGTGATGGTACAGCAACTGTGGTGACGGGACGTACGTCTCCGTTCCCTCCTTCAGGGAACGAGGGTTACCATACGTAACCGAGACGTTCCCATTCAGTCGGTCACGTTCGACGTACGTCGGACGTACCGACGAATTGGGATCCCCTATGGAAAACGCCATAGTTACTACCACTTCCAGCGCCCAGCGAGAGCCCCACAGACCCTGATCTGATGCGGGCGGGTAGGTTCACGCAGGGAGAGCCAAAGCTGCTGTTCCGCAAGACCCATTCAGCTGACTGTATTGGATAACGCTGGGAAAGCGTGCCTGTGAAGGCAGCTGCGGAAGCCACATCTTGCCCAGAGGGAGTTAACATGTGGAGAATACACGTATGGGCTGGCCGTGGGCAGCACAACATACGGAAGTCCCAGGGGTGGCCCCGGCCAATTAGGAGGGAGACAACACGTACCTGGGATGGCAGAGGAACCCTGTCGAGGGAAAGACACGGGCTCGCCGTAGGGAGCCGTACCGTGGAAGAATACACATATGGGACCGCCGTGGGGGTCACTACATACGGAACCCAGCCTAACACAAGTTCCACCAATGCATACGAGTGTTAGACCTGGCGTCGAACGCTCCGCCACGTCCGACTGCCGCGGGTTGCGGAGGACTCAACAGGGTTCGCCGTTCCGGGGAACTCGACTGGAGCAGAATAAGCGCACGCATCCGTCTACCATAGGGGAGGGAATGGCGCAGCAAGCCGACACTAGAACGGGTACTTCGGTGTTACTGACTATGGGAAGTGAGCACACAGGAAGAAACCGGCTCTACACGGAGGCTATAGAATCTAGCGAACGTGTTAGGTGTCGCCCAGCCCGCAGCTCTACAAATATCTGTCAGCGAGGCGCCACGAGCCAGCGCCCAGGAAGAGGCAACACCCCTAGTGGAGTGGGCTCTTAACCCGAGCGGGCAGGGCACGTCTTGGGACTGATAAGCCAAGACGATGGCATCCACTATCCAGTGGGCCATCCTCTGCTTGGAGACAGCCTTTCCCTTCTGCTGTCCTCCGTAACAGACGAAGAGCTGCTCTGAGGTCCTGAAGCTTTGCGTTCTGTCCACGTAAGTCCGGAGAGCACGGACGGGACAGAGAAAAGCTAGGGCTGGGTCTGCCTCCTCCGAAGGCAGCGCTTGCAGGCTCACCACTTGGTCCCGGAAGGGAGTAGTGGGAACCTTGGGCACGTATCCAGGCCGGGGTCTCATGATCACATGAGAGTTACCGGGCCCGAATTCCAGGCACGATTCGTCGACCGAAAATGCCTGCAGGTCCCCTACCCTCTTGATGGAGGCCAACGCAATCAGGAGTATAGTCTTTAACGACAGGATTTTCAACTCAGCTGACTGCAGAGGCTCAAAGGGTTCTCTCTGTAGTGCAGTTAGCACCAGAGCTAAGTCCCAAGAGGGTATAGAGGGAGGACGAGGAGGATTTAATCTCCTCGCTCCCCTAAGGAACCTGACGATCAGATCGTGCTTACCTAGAGATTTTCCATCTACGAGTTCATGATTAGCGGCGATAGTGGCGACATAGACCTTGAGGGTGGAGGGAGACAGCCTTCGCTCCAACCCATCCTGTAGAAAGGTAAGCACAGAAGCGATCGAACATCTTCGGGGGTCTTCTCGGCGAGAAGAGCACCAGTCGACGAACAGGTTCCACTTCAACGCATAGAGGCGCCTCGTAGAGGGGGCTCTAGCGGAAGTGATGGTGTCAACTACCGCTTGCGGTAGGTCACCTAGAACCTCCGCGTCCCGTCCAGGGACCAAACATGGAGTTTCCAGAGGTCCGGACGCGGGTGCCATAGGGTGCCCCGTCTCTGAGTCAGGAGGTCCTGCCTCAGAGGAATGGGCCAGGGAGGTGCTGTCGCAAGGAGCACTAGTTCCGGGAACCAAGTCCGGTTGGGCCAATACGGAGCGACCAACAGGACCTGCTCCTCGTCCTCCCAGACTTTGCACAGAGTCTGCGCAAGAAGGCTCACTGGGGGAAACGCATACTTGCGTTCTTCCCGGGGCCAGCTGTGGGCCAGGGCATCCGACCCGAGGGTCCCCTCGGTCAAGGAATAAAACCACTGACAGTGGGTCGTCTCTGGGGAGGCAAACAGGTCTACCTGTGCGGCCCCGAAACGACTCCAGATTAGCTGGACCGCCTGGGGATGGAGTCGCCATTCTCCCGGAAGTACCTGCTGACGTGACAGCTCGTCGGCCGCACGATTGAGCAGGCCCGGAATATGAACGGCACGAAGCGACCTCAGATGCTTCTGACTCCATAAGAGGAGATGGCGGGCGAGTTGCGACATGCGACGGGAGCGTAGACCACCCTGTTTGTTGATGTACGCCACGGCCGCAGTGTTGTCCGTCCGGACCAGAACGTGCTTGCCTCTGAGCGGCACTTTGAAGCGGCTGAGTGCAAGACGAACTGCTAACAACTCGAGGCAATTGATATGCCATTGCAGTTGAGGCCCCGTCCACAGACCCGAAACTGCAAGCCCGTTGTACGTGGCACCCCAACCCGTGGATGAGGCATCCGTGGAGACAACGGAGTGCCTGGACACTTGTTCTAGGGGAACTCCCGCCCGGAGAAACAGAGGGTCCGACCACGGGCCGAAGGTTTGGCGGCACCTCGGAGTCACTTGGACGCGGAGGGAACCGCTGTGCCACGCCCATCTCGGGACTCGATCGTGTAGCCAGCGTTGAAGCGGTCTCATATGAAGCAACCCGAGCGGCGTTACTGCGGCTGCGGATGCCATATGCCCCAGGAGCCTCTGAAAATGTTTCAGTGGAACCGCTGTCCTGCCTCTGAACGAATTCAGGCAGTTCAACACCGACTGGACGCGCTCCTCGGTGAGGCGCGCAGTCATGGCGACCGAGTCCATCTCCATACCGAGAAAAGAGATCCTCTGCGTGGGGCAGAGTTTGCTCTTCTCCCAGTTGACCCGAAGTCCCAACTGGCTGAGGTGACTGAGCACCTTGTCCCTGTGTTCGCACAACTGCTCTCGCGACTGGGCAAGAATCAGCCAGTCGTCGAGGTAGTTGAGGATGCGAACGCCATGCTCTCTCATGGGAGCAATGGCCGCCTCCGCAACCTTCGTAAAGACGCGGGGCGACAGGGACAGGCCGAAGGGTAAGACGCGGTACTGATATGCCCGTCCCTCGAACGCGAAGCGCAGAAAGGGCCGGTGTCGAGGGAGAATCGAGACATGAAAGTACGCGTCCTTCAGGTCGATCGCTGCAAACCAATCTCGGGGACGGATGCACCTGAAGATGCGCTTCTGCGTTAACATCGTGAACGGCAGCCTGTGAAGGGACCGGTTCAGGAATCGCAGGTCCAAGATCGGTCGTAACCCGCCGCCTTTCTTGGGTACAATGAAGTACGGGCTGTAGAACCCGGACCTCATATCGGCTTGAGGGACCGGCTCTATCGCGTCCTTCGCCAGTAGGACAGCGATCTCCGCCCTGAGCACGGGGGCGTTCGCCTCCACTACAGTCGTGAAGTGAACGCCCCTGAACTTGGGGGGACGCCGGGCGAACTGAATCGCATAGCCGAGTCTGATGGTACGGATGAGCCACCGAGACGGGCTGGGAAGCGCTAGCCAGGCTCCCAGACTCCGAGCAGGGGGGACCATCGGCACCACAGACGTACCCGCAGCGGGGCAGCGAGGCGGAACGCAGGGATCCGGCTCGGACGGCATGGGAGCGGCCCGCAGCGGGATCTGAGTGTGCTGTGCAACACTTACCTGCATCCGCGGAGGGGACGTGCGAGTGTGGGGAGGCCGTTTGTGTGCGTCCCGACAGCCGGCGTCCCCTGCTGGCGAAGGGAGAGGTACCTGAGGGTGGCGAGGCAAGGGAGCGTCGACCACCGCCAAGCGCGCTCTCTTGGCACCCAGAGATATTGGAAACTGCTCTTTTATTGATGTTTTGGGTGCCGCTGACACTGGGGCCAGCGGCGGAACAGAAAAACAAAAGATTTTCCCCCGGCCCTCCTCCGGGGGAAGGAGTGGTGCTGCAGCCATCTCCCTCAGAGCAGTTTCCTCCATCTCTGGGCGGCCCGTCTCAGGGTCGCTTGCGACGACGCTTGCCACCTGGCTTGGCAGCGGCCTGAGCGGGCTGGACATCCTTCCCACGGCCGGCCCCACGCCGTCGGCTGGTGGAAGGCTGCTGCGGTGCCTTGGCGGGGGCGGAGGCGGCGGCGGGTGGACGTCCTCGGCGACGAGTAGTCGGAGGCGCTGCCGCCCGCGGCGGGGTGGAGGCAGCAGCGGGCCGCCGGGGCAGGATGTGCTTGATCGCCTCCGTCTGCTTCTGGGCGGCCGAGAACTGTTGGGCGAAGCTCTCGACCGCGTCGCCGAATAACCCAGCTGACGAGATGGGGGAGTCCAGGAACCGATATTTATCGGTCTCCCTCATGTCAGCCAGGTTAAGCCAGAGATGACGCTCCTGGACCACAAGCGTGGACATCGCCTGACCGATGGAACGGGCGGTGACTTTCGTCGCCCGGAGGGCGAGGTCCGTCGCCGTCCGGAGCTCCCGGAGGAGCTCTGGGTCAGGCCTACCCTCGTGCATGTCAAGGAGCGCTTGGGCCTGGTGGACCTGAAGCAGCGCCATGCCATGCAAGGCGGACGCAGCCTGCCCGCAGGCCTTGTAAGCCTTCCCAGTCAGACTGGAAGAGAACTTACAGGCCCGGGACGGGAGACGTGGGTCACCGCGCCAGTTAGAGGCGGTCGCCGGACACAGTTGCATCGCGACGGCGCGCTCCACTGGCGGGATCCCCACGTAACCCTTGGCTGGCCCGCCGTCGAGAGTAGTGAGGGGGGAGGAGTCACTCGGCCGGTTTCTGGCAGAAAAAGGTGCCGTCCACGACCTCGTGAGCTCCTCATGCACCTCCGGGAAGAAAGGTGTCGGGGCGGGACGCTGAGAACCAGCGCGACCCACCCCGAGGAACCAATCGTCCAACCTAGAGGGTTCGGGACACGGTGGAGGGTTCCACTCGAGCCCAACCCTTTCGGCGGCCCGGGCAAGCATAGCAGCCATCTCAGGGTCCGGGGCAGCCGTTGCCACTCTCCCAGAGGGAGGCAGTACAGCTGACCCTTCATCCTCCGAGGACTGAAACTCCCCCTCCGATGCAGCGATCGACATCTGCTCGTCTGCTGGAGCTCCAAAAGTCACCACTGGTCTCCCGTGGGAGGGTCCAGCGGGTTCTCTCGGAGGCTCTACCGGCTGCGGAGCTGAGGGATTAGGGGCCTGCGGAGGGTCACTCGGCGGGTTTGCCCTAAACGTAATCCTCAGATCACCCTGGCCATCCAAAGAAGCAGGTCCGCCCGGGTTAGGGGCAGCCCTGGTTCGTGGGATGGGTAAGGGGACTCCCCCAGCCCGGAGGTAGGAGAGTCTCGATCTTAGCTCCGAGATAGTCATGTTCCCGCAGTGGGAACATGAACTATCCACAAACGCCGCCTCAGCGTGCTGTGTGCCCAAACACGTGAGACAGCGATTGTGACCGTCAGCAGGGGACAGGGAACGACCGCATCCAGAAACGCACGGGTGGTAAGACATCCTGAAAAGGACGGCACGTCACCCGTGAACTCTTTTGTGAGGAAACGCTCTGTGCTGAAGCACTCAGGGGGAAACGCGACAGCACACGGGATTGTTGTGCAGCCCGTGCCTGTACTCAAAACAGGAAAAACGCCCAACCAGACCAACAGTGCTCGTTGCTGTGAAAACAGCAGTTTTTCTCTGTTTGCAGAGGCAGCCGATGAGTCAGCGCGGATCCCGCTGAAATGTGCCGTTCCTCCAACACTCGTTTCCTGGAATCTCCGGTCTTCTTAGAAATACTCTTGCTGATAGCAGCGATAAACTCAAGCGAATGCGTGAGAGTCGTCTTCATGCCGTGTGGCTCCGAAGTGAATGACAGCGTGCATTCGCTCTCGCTTCCTGTTTATACCCGCGGCGCGGGGCGGGGCGCGAGATGCAAATCTTGCACGCCAATTGTTCATTGGCCGGTTCTAGATAGCTCGAAGCTGATAGGGGCTCCCAGAAGTGATCCCAATTCGTCGGTACGCCCGACGTACGTCGAACGTGACCGACTGAATGGGAACTTTTATCTTAGTGAGGTTGCTACGTATGACTTTTGAAGATTTTGATTGGTTGGTTGTCCGCTGAACGAGTGAAAAGTATGTTCTATATAGTATGAATGAAATTCGGACATACTACATTCGCCATGTTGTCAATATTATGTGACCTATCAGCGTCAGTTATGTAGCTTCATTGCCATTCACAAATCCTCTCCTGTGGCCTCATGGGATAGTAAAGTATCCATCGTTTGCACACTTCAGAATCCCGCTGGAAGTAGAAGGTCATTTGGGTACATTTTACCTACTCTTTTATAAATACTGTGAGTTCGGACACATTTCTTTTGTCACATACTGTTTTTCACCTGCTATATAATAGGGAAGTATGCTATTTCGGATGCAGCCATAGTTTGCGCTATTGGATTTATTAAAAAGAACCGGATTGATATAGTAATTTGTTCATATTGGACTGAATTGGTTGTGCTGTATATTTCTTGCCATTATTTTAATGCACACATCTCATCTTTTCCCATCTCATTCAATCTCATCATGAGATTTTAATAACTCTTTCCCCACCATTAATAGAAATTTCTGGCTTTCCATGTTTTCACTGTATCTACGGAAGGGGGTGCTATGATACAATCTCTGGATCAAAACACAGGAGAAGAAGACGCAGAAACGTCTCAGTTACGTTTGTAACCCTCGTTCCCTGAACGGAGACATAACATCAGTGACTGACGAATGGGGGTTTCGCTTAGAAGCCAATCATATTCGAGATCTTAGAAAACGCCAAATGGCAGTGCCAATGCCATGGGCATGCAGAATTTGCATGCGTAACTCCGCCCCACCGCATGGGTATATAAGGAAGTACGCTAGCAACATCGCATTATGTTTATCTGCTGAGGAGCCAAGACTGAACTCCCGGCCTTTCCAGCAGTACAGCGGATGTGGCAGAGGGACGTTATGTCTCCGTTCCCTCCTCAGGCAACGAGGGTTACATATGTAATCGAGACGTTCCATTTCGTTCAGTCACTCCGAGAAACGTCAGTGACTGACGAATGGAGTGGAGTGGCGAGCAAGCGAAGACACCTGAGCCTAGTCCATTACCGGCCACTAGTGGAGGCGAGTACATAGTCGGACACAGGCTCCACTTGGAGATTGTAGAATCTTGCGAATGTGTTGCCCAGCCTGCAGCTCTGCAGATGTCTGTTAGCGAAGCACCATGCACTAAAGCCAAAGAGGAGGCAACACTCCGGGTGGAGTGAGCCCTAACCCCAGGGGGGCATGGATTCCCCAGCGTCTGGTAAGCCAAAACAAGGGCGTCCACTATCCAGTGAGACAACCTCTGCTTTGAAAAAGCCTTTCCCTTCAGCTTCCCACCATAACAGACAAGAGCTGGTCCGAGGTCCTGAAACACTGCGTCCTGTCTACGTAAGTGCGGAGAGCGTGTACTGGACAGAGCAGTGCCAAGGCTGGGTCTGCCTCCTCCAAAGGCAGCGCTTGCAGGCTCACCACCTGGTCTCTGAACGGAGTGGTGGGAACCTTGGGCACATATCCAGGCCGGGGTCTCAGGATCACGTGAGAAATTGCCCGGCCCGAACTCCAGGCACGCTTCGTCAACCGAAAATGCCTGCAGGTCCCCTACCCTCTTGATGGAGGCCAAAGCGGTCAGAAGCACTGTCTTCATTGACAGGAACTTAAGATCTACTGACTGGCTCAAGGGGAGCCCTCTGCAGAGCATCTAAAACTACTAGCAAGGAGGATGTAGTCTCCTGGCTCCCCTCAGGAACCTGATGATCAGGTCGTGCTGACTTACCTGTTTGTTCTCCAAGAGGTCGTGGTAGGCTGATATAGCGGCCACGTAAACCTTGAGGGTGGAAGGAGACAGCCTTTGATCCAACCCTTCCTGGAGGAACGAGAGCACAGACCCAATCGGGCATTTCCAGGGGTCAAAGAGGTTCCACTTCAACGCATAGGCGTGTCGAGTAGACACTGCCCTAGCGGAAGTGATGGTAGCCACCACCGGAGGTTCCAAAGATCGGGATGCGGGTGCCAAAGGGTGCCCCGTCTCTGACAGAGAAGGTCCTTCCTCAGAGGAATCGGCCAGGGAGGGGCTGTAGCAAGGAGAAGGAGTCCTGAGAACCAGGTCCGGCCGTGCCAGTACGTGGCGACCAAAATTACCTGCTCCTTGTTCTCCCTGATCTTGTACAGAACCTGTGCGAGAAGGCTCAATGGGGGAAACGCATACTTGCGTAGGCCCCGCGGCCAGCTGTGCACCAGTGCATCCGTGCCGAGCGTGCCCTCGTCAGGGAATAGAACAGGCTGCAGTGGGAAGAGTCGTGGGAGGCAAACAGATCTACCTGTGCGTCGCCGAACTGTTCCCAATCAGCTGGACCGACTGGGGATGTGGAGTCTCCATTCTCTAGGAAGTGGCTGAGACAGAGAGAGCTCGTCGGCTACACGGTTCAGTTCTCCCTGCATATGGACAGCACGAAGGGACCTCAGAGGCAAGGCAAGGCAAGCTTATTTGTATAGCACATTTCATACATGGTGGCAATTCAAAGTACTTTACAGAGAAATGAAATTGAAATATTCGTAAGTGAATTAAAACAGTTATAATAGGAATGAAAATAAATTAAAAACAAAATAAAAATAAAGATGAAATCCCCTATTTGGGGTGGAAGAAAATGGAGAGTCAGGTTTACTTTAAAACTTTGGGACTTCCCCATATTGGCTGTCTGCTTCTGTGGCTTTTCCCCTCTAGCGTGCGCATACCAGCAGAGATGGAGACAGCGATCTTTAACAACACAGCTGTGGCTTCTGCGTGATGAAACTGCAAAGTACACTTATACGAAAAAGTCACATATACTGGTCCATGCCAATTTGGGTCATTTCCCTTTTACTTAGGATCGTTCCTGATCAGATGCTTCTGACTCCATAGGACGAGATGGCGGGCGAGTTGAGACATACGGCGGGAGCGTAGACCACCCTGGTGGTTAATGTACGCTACAGTGGCCGTGTTGTCTGAACGGACTAGTACATGTTGACCCTTCAGCCCTCGGAAGCGGTGCAGGACGAACCGTACTGCCAGCAACTTGAGGCAATTGACATGCAGGAGGCACTGTGGTCCTGTCCAGGAGTCTGCGGCAGCATGTCCATTGCACATGGCACCCCAGCCCGTGGTGAAGGCACAACAACATGCCTGGAAACTCGTTCTAAGGGCACACCAGCCCGTAGAAAGCTGAGGTTCCTCCACGGGGTGAGAGTCTGCAGGCAGGCCCGAGTCACTGGGACCCGGAGCATGCCCGAATGTCATGCCCATCTCGGGACTCGATTGCGAAGCCAGTGCTGAAGCGGTCTCATATGAAGCAATCCGAGTGCCGTTACCGCGGCTGCAGATGCCATATGCCGCAGGAGCCTCTGAAATAACTTCAGTGGAACCGCACTCTTGCTCCTGATTTAATGGAGGCAAGTCAGCAGTGACTGCGCACGCTCGCTGGTAAGCTGCGCGCATATGGCGACTGTAGTGACTATGAGTCAGATAAAATAATAACTCAACGGGGAATTGAATTAAAATGAAAGAGACTCGAATTACACTATAATTTATAAATAATTCAGAATTAATGTTTACACCTTAACTTATTCGTCCGCCGATGTGTAAGAACTTAAAGGGGACTCTGTTAAAGAGAAACATGTCTATTTAGCTCAAATGAATGAATTAATGAATTCATAGGAAATTTTGAGAGTCTATTTTACAGCCGAGCAAATGACTCTTCCAGCGTTCATTTGAACAGGCTGTACATATCAACTCCGCAGTGGATATTAATATCCGAACAATAGTGAAACACTATTTAACAGCCAGGTAACTTAGATCGGCAGTTCAAGACATTAAATTCATAAGCACATAACACAAGAACAGTTATCTTTGAATACAAACGGAACTTTATTGATTACTCAAACACATCAAACTAATATCTAACATAAACACACGCACTCGCACATTCACACGTTGCAGAAAGGAAGAAGGTGAGGAAAGAATAAGTTCTAAGAGAGAGAAATTATGAAATCCCAAGCAATATATGCATTTATGACACATGACCTGAAGAAACCATTGATCAGTAATTTAACCTCCTATCGTTTCTTAGGCAGGGTTATTACATTTGATCTAATGCACCAGTTCAGCTCGGAATCTAGAGGTATTACTTGCGTTTGTGTGTCGTCTCAGACAGGGGATTCTCTTTCCCCGCTGGACAGGGGTTTTCCCAGGTCTTTGATTCGCTGAAGGACTGGTCGTGTCTTTTGATCGACGTCTTGGGAAGCCAATCACGTGGCGTGTTGGCGGCTGGATGAAGTCTTGTGGGCGTTGTTTGCAGTTGAAGTGTGCTGTTGGAGACTCGTTGAGTAACTTTGCTGCGAAACTTAACAGCACCCGAGATTTCACGGAAAGAAAATAAACTTTAAGTAAAAGAAAGGAAAGTGAGAGAAGAGTAGATGGCCTGAATGAAATCGTTGGTTAACCCATTTTCTCTGATCTTGGTCTGCCACGATCGTCTGATCGTCTCCTGGGAGCTCTCCGTTCAGAACTCAATCTGGTCAACTCTGAACAACTCTGAACTGGATTCTTCGTTCGTTTTCTGAGGTAAAATTTTTTTTTTTTGAATATTTTTTTGACAGATTTGAATATTTGCCCATCCCCTGGATGGGTTCTGGCCAATTAGGGTTCAGGGGTGACTGTGTCTCCACCCCTCCCATAAAATTGAGTTATCTATAGTAATTTAGTTTCCTGCTCTTAAGCAGAGAGTAAATTTAGACCTAATTTCTTACTATAAGGACATGATCAATTCTATAAAGATTTCATTCAGCTCATCTGTTGGATTATACCCTTACAAGCACAAAGGTATCAAACACGGTGCCTTTTCATCCACTCATTCAATAGTTACATAATCGCATAAATTGTGAGTAATATACATGCATAATAGTCACGTGTATCAGTTGTAACACACTAACAAGCTATGTCAAAGGCTATTTGAATGAAAGTCCAATAATCAGTGATTTGATGCACTCCATATGTAACAGTTTCTGTGAGTTTGCTTGGAGTTTTAGCTGTGTCACGTGGAGTTAATTTACCGGTCATTGAAAAGACAGAGATCTGGTTTGTTTCTTTGTCTTGTGATCACAACGAGTCCTCTGTCCTCTTTGTCTAAGTTTTGGACAAAAATTCCATAGGAAGTCGGTTAATTATTATCTACAACTAGGAGTCCGGTCCGGGCAGAACCGAGCCTCCGTCTCTCTGGTGATAGATGGTCGATTTCCTGGGGTCTGGAGCTGACTTGGGCTTTGTAAGTGGGATGTTCATTTGATCGAATCATTTGGAAGATTCATTCATCTATATGTCTGCGCCCACAATCACTACATGACTGAGTCGAAATCCATACAGAGAAAAGAGATCCTCTGCACGGGGCAGAGTTTGCTCTTCTCCCAGTTGACCCGAAGGCCCAGACGGGCTAAGTGCTGGAGCACTAGGTCTCTGTGTTCGCACACCTGCTCTCGATAGTGACTCAGTATGAGCCAGTCATCGAGGTAGTTTAGGATCCGAACCCCGTGCTGCCTGAGTGGCACAAGGACTGCCTCGACAAACTTTGTGAAGTCGCGAGGGGACAGAGCTAGCCCGAATGAGAGGACCGCGTACTCGCCCGCCCCTCGAAAGCAAACCGTAGGAACGGTCTGTGTCGAGGTAGGATGGAGACATGACAGTAGGCATCCTTCAGGTCGACCGCTGCAAACCAATCTGCTGGATTGCATTCGAAAAGGCATTTCGCTGTCAACATCCTGAACGGAAGCCTGCGAGGGGATCGGTTCAGGACGGGGAGATCCAGGATTGGTCGTAATCCACCAGTTTTCTAGGGTACAATGAAGTAGGGGCTGTAGAAGCCGGACTTCATTTCGGCTGGAGGGACAGGCTCGATCACACCCTTCGCCAGTTGGGTGGCAACCTCCGCACGCATGACTGGGGCATTGGGCCCAACCATGGTGAAGCGGACTCCCCGGAAGCGGGGAGGAGCCTGCGCGAACTGAATCGCGTAGCCGAGCCTGATGGTCTTCGCGACCCAGCGGGACAGTCCCGGAAGCTGTAGCCAGGCTCCCAGGAATTGCACCAGCGGGGTCACTCAGACGTACCCCGGGTGGGGCAGCGAGGCAGCATGACTGGCCCAGACGTGGGAAGCGTAGCGTCCCGGTGTGGGGGCACAGTCAGCAGCTGCATCCTGACAGAGGAGACCAGGGAAGGATGCACGTTCCACTGGGGTCTGCTCTGAGAGGAGGCTGGCGAGAGAGAGGGACCACCTCCACGGCGCGGACCAGGTGAAG
This sequence comes from Gobio gobio, assembly GCF_949357685.1. Classification (NCBI taxonomy): domain Eukaryota; kingdom Metazoa; phylum Chordata; class Actinopteri; order Cypriniformes; family Gobionidae; genus Gobio; species Gobio gobio. The sequence goes on from NC_137120.1 coordinate 20,051,364, forward strand.
GCTGCTGCTGGGGCCGGTGGGGAGGAGGGAGGGCGCCCTCGGCGGTGAGTGGGCTGAGGCGACTGAGCGACGGTCCCGCCGCTTCAGTCCAGGCACTCACAGGTAGCGGGGTGCGAGAGGGGGGCGTGGCCCGAGGAATGATCGTCAGGGTTCTTAATACCACAGCACCGCCCCCCAAGTCACCCTGGCCACCAGCCAAAGTACCATCTCTCTCGGAGACAGTAGATTGGGGTGTGGCAGAGGGGACTCTCTCTCCTTAAGGAGGTCACTGAGTCTCGACCGCAACATCGAGATGTTCATGTTCCCACAGTGGGAACATGACACATCCACAAACACTGCCCGAATGCGCTGAAGCCCAAAAACGTTGAGCAGTGATTGTGCCCATAGACAGCAACGGAGATCGATCGTACCCGGCTGTGCGCGGGCAAACCGTCTTGAAAAAAGACGTGCCACGCACAAGCTCTTTTTGTGAGAGGAAAGCTCTGCAGAGTGCTGAAGCGCCCAGGGAAAACACACAGCTGTTGCAGATCACTGCACAGTTCAGCAGGCAGGCAATGTGAGATCGCTGGAATGTGCTGTCACACCAACACCCTGGAGGATCGTTTGTCTCGAAGACTGAAGAGAGGACTTCAGAATTCAGACTTGCAGGAGTGAAGAGATACTCTTGGCTCCGAAGCAGAAACATAATGCGATGTTGCCAGCATACTTCCTTATATACCCACGCGGTGGGGCGGAGTTACGCATGCAAATGGCCCATGGCACTGCCATTGGGCGTTTTCTAAGATCTCGAAGATGATTGGCTAAACCCCCATTCGTCAGTCACTGACGTTACTCTGAGTGATTGAACGAAAGGGAACACGCGATATCATAATCATATGCAAATGTAAAATAATGTGATCATCAACATTAAACAGCATATAAATCAAAACTGCCTAATGTTACTGAATGAAATGTTGACCCAGGACAAGGTATAGGATGTGTTGAAGCTTTAGGCATGTTGATGGACTCAATCTACTCCATCTGTGTTTTGAGCATCGTTCTGAATTCAATCTGTTTGTATTCTTTGACAAAAACACGATTTTCTCAGCTTTTTGCTCAAAATGTTGCTTTTTTAAATGAAACTTACCCACATTACCACATCACAAATATTGATAAAAAAGAACGCATTAAGCTAGAATAAAAGTTGTGTTGTTGTTAATATTGCTTGTCAGATAAAATAAATATTCTGTGGGTCAAGAAAATTTTGTGAAAATGATCAAATGCTGGTGGTGGCTGGCAACTTTTTATTTTATTTTATCGCTAGCGGGGAAAGAGCTAAGAATTGAGATACAGTAGAGATTGTTCAAGAGTAGATTGTGATCTCTCTTTCATTCTCATTCAGGTATCCAGAGAGTCAAACCAACTAGTCAGACAAATTTTACCAAAAGTAACTAAATATCACTGTAACACTTTATTTCGATGGTTCTTTGTACATTCTACAACTATTCTGCAACTACATGTCTAACATATAGTATCTAAACATATAATATCTATAGTAATAACTCTAATGAGAGTTAACTGACATGAAGTTGCAAAGTTACTTACTGTATAGTTAGTATAATGTCGAAAGTGGACCATCGAAATAAAGTGTAACCAATATCACATTACATTAATGGTGTTCAATTCAATGGGTTGGGTTTAAAAAGCCTTACTTGGTGGGTTGGCTTCTGAAATTTGCATTAGTCAGACCAAGAGAAGTGTGAAGAAAGTTATGTAAAAGTGATCGAAGTGAAGAGGGTTATAGATGATTCATAGGGCAAATACGTAAAACTTCAGCAGTGACTATTAGAAAACATGTTCTGGCTTGTAGCCCCATGGTGCCGTGGCATCTCTTCTGTGGGATCAAACAAACAATTCCTGACAAAATCAATTCGTTTTAGGCATTTGTGTAAGGCATGATCAATAGACTTTTTTTTTCTTCTCGTCAACGCGTGTTGAGCATCCAGTCTCAGATAATCCCTATCTAGCTGCTCTAATAAGCCTCAGCTCCATTCCACACATGTACGCCTTGCTATTGATTTTTCTTACCTTGTACTGGTCCTGCCCACCCAGACTGCATCTCTCAGAGTGTTTTTCTTCCTGACTGGCTGTCCACCTGTCTGCTTATGGCATGGAAAGACTTTCCTATCCTTATGTCCTCTGTGACTCTGGTAAATTCACACTAGTTGTACCACTTCACTGGGTCTCATTTAAACACTGTTTTTTTATTTATTTACGTACTGCAACTTTTTTCCATCTTTATTCTCATAATCTTTTTTCTCAGAACACGATGACTTTTCTCATAACAGTAGATTGATTTTATTCCCACAATGTTACCAACTTAATTCTTGAAACCTTAGATTTTTGTTTTTACTTTAGATTTTAACGTAACATTTAGGACCCCATTTAACGCATGGTCGGAAGCGCACGGCACAGGTGCACTTTACATGGAGGAAGTTGCGAGTGGAACTGAACGCTTCTCCAGAGAGGAATTCTTTTATTTTTAATATTTAGAAATGTTTGTTTGCTGCTGCACGTCCCTGTGTGTGTAATAAGCAGAGTGTATGCGCGTTGTGCACCCGCCTATAGGCACATAATACTAACGGGCTCTTTACATAACAAAAAATACTGCAGCCGTTTCAGTTGCCTCAAAATAGTAACGTGCCAACAATGTGCCTGATCACACTTCGTTTTCAGACCAGCACGCCCATGGGCGAACAGATGGGCGCGAGTGCATTTGCTATTTAACCTGGAAGTGAAAATGATAACTGCATCAGGCTGAAACTAGCAAAAAAAACACTTGCGCCTGGCTTCGCATAGCGCCGGGGATATGATAGGGCCCTTTAAGTGCTCTCGTATGTTATAGATTGTACTTTATTCCCAAAATCCAGCTCTGTTTTCTTTTAACAGGGACATTTTCTAGTGATCACGGCAGCATCGATTTGTCAAATGATGATCAAATGATGGAAAAGACAAGATGTGCAGGATGTTCAGGAGATGCTCCATGAACTTGCACTCCGAACTGTTTAGTAAGATGTGGTATTGCGCCATGCAAATTGCATTAAGTACAAATTTTGTATAGGTGCATTTGCGCAGATACCTGATTTGCATAACACTTAATAATAATAATAATTTAATAATAATAATCAGCTGGTGTGTGGTGGGCGTTCTGGCTCAATATGGCTGCCGCCGCATCATCCAGGTGGATGCTGCACATTGGTGGTGGTTGAGGAGATTCCCCCTTCTATATGTAAAGCGCTTTGAGTGCCTAGAAAAGCGCAATATAAATGTAACAAATTATTATTATGATTTGCATAACACTTGTAGTGAATCAGGTGCTAAAGCAAAGCAGACAGCACAAAATGACATTATCAGTGAGCACAATTCATTTTTAGTGAATTCCCCCTCTTGGTTTTCTTATTCCACTGCACGGGTCTCTTTCATCTCTGCTTGCAGTCCTTCTGAATCCACACACAAATGAAGTGAAACCTTTCAGTGCACTCTGAGCTGTTTTTAGAGCTTTCTCACTCACCCGGATACCTCGAGCTTCTGATTTCATCTTCAGCTGGGCCCTTTTCAGATAAGCGGATGACATCAAACCGCCTGTACATATATGCTATATTGAGCACTAGTTGCCTTTGGGAGGAACAAGATAGTGAGAAACAGAGAAGAAAAACTGGGTTTCTGAGCATAAAATAAAAAACACAATATTATCTTCTAGAAGACAAATAATTCTTTATCTGTGTACTTTTCAAGGCCAAATAGTGATAATCCTTACCATAAAGAGCGGCCTACTCTAGAGTCAGTGAATTGGATGTGATTAATCTTGTTCATCCACCTAAGACGTGTCAAACTACATGTTATATGAGCTGTTTCTCAACCCTGTTACTACGTTAGGATATGGCTGAATACAGTCTAAAACCCTTTAAATTATTAACAAAGACGGTTGAATGGATTAGCATCACAGTGCATTGAGAATCGTAAGAAATTTTCCCATTCCGGCTCCGCCTAACGATTCCGGTTCCATTAAAATTATTAAACAATTAATAATATAAAAAAGTGGTAAGGAAAAATGCACAATAGGGTTGGGTATCATTTGATTCTGATTCTGCTTATTGATTCCTAATTTCGATTCAAATAAGGTAAAAAAAAAAAAAACTTAGATATAATTAACTTTTATTCTTCGTGTCTTTAATCCTATTGCAAAACATTTCATTGTAGCTGAATACCATGAACAAAAATCAACATGCTAGGAACTTTTGCCTATGGTTTAAAAATACTATAGCAAAAACCACTAGCCTAACTAATATAAATTTCAAGCATCATTAAAGATAAGCAAACATTCAGTAATTAAAAAAGAATAAACAAATTAGCAATTGCACAAATAAATACAATTGAACAAAGATACGATTGAAATAAACATTTTCAGGTATTCAGGTACAGAAAGAGTAATCAAATCTAAAATAACACTGCACTTTATTAATAAAATATAGGCTATACATTACTATAGCCTATATTGTATTAATATAGTATTAAAGTAATCTAACAAAAGTTAGAACAGTGAGTGAATTTTCACATTGTCTTTTGTTTGATTAACGTTATCATAGAGACAGCATCAGGAAAGAACTGCACAGATCCTATACTGTTACACGTGCATTTTCATCTTTTCTTTTCAACTGTCTTAAGACATAAAGTACTGTGTTTAAAAGAATTTTGTGACATATTTGTGTGTATGTGTCCATTCGTGTGCTGTGTAAAAAGACAAGGAAGAGAACTCAGTTCATTTTTGCGCATTATTAACTATTAGAAGCCGTTCTGTGTGTGTGTGTGTGTGTGTGTGTGTGTGTGTGTTTCTGCAACATTTTCTGTGTGCACATTTTGGATGTGTGCAGAGCGCAGAAAACAGCACGCAAGTCTTCTGAGCTTGAAAGGTTTAAAATCACATTAAAATGCACACAGAAACTGATAAGTGGAACCGAAATGCGCGTTTCTTATTAAATCATCATTTTTGGGGAAACTTGGAAACTTAGATAGGTTTCGATACCCATCCCTAATCACATTTGCAAGACATATGCAGTCAACGCTACAATATTTTTGGTAACATTTTATTTTAGGGTTCAATTCTCGCTATTAAAGCTGCACTATGTAACTTTTCCGTCCCCTAGAGGTCGCCTATTCAAAACAAGGGCGTAGCTTGATGACGCCAAGTTTGAGAGCAGAATCTAGGGACATGTGGTCTTCACCTCACAGCCGGTGGAAACGAATCGGGATAGGACTCGGGCAGAAATCATGTTCATGGATGTGATTATTAACGTTACTGAAGCAGAAGCAGGAGTGCTTGTTAATAAGAAGAGCGCAACACAAGCCTTGCGAGTAGCGGGACCTTTATTATGGTATAGTTGCCGGTGGGACTTTTGTTATGCCACAGTCGCCGGCACCATTTACCCTTTTCCAGCCATGAGTATGAGGTAACGCAGCTCTGTTTATAATATTAGATACATCTGAGTGTTTTGAAAATTATGTTATGAGGTTAGTCTGTGCGTTCGCTCGGCGGCTGCTATGACACTTGTTACACACTGTAGTAAGAGTAAAGCATTTCTGCAAAATAAAACCGGAAACCGAGGGTAACGCAGGTATGACACAATTGACAGGCGACTCCCTCACACGTCCCGGTTCCTTGGTTAAAATAGCAATTTTCTCACTATTTACAAATAGTTGGAAATATTTGAGATATTGTAAGTACTCAACTGAACAAAATATATAACACTGGCCTAGTAGTTTTTGGATATTTTACTGAAAATGAAATGCTTCATACTGCACCTTTAACTAGTTGCTTATTAGCATGCATATTACAAGGATATTGACTGTTTATTAGTAATTATAAAGCATTAATGCTTTATTCTTCACAACCTTATTCTACACCCATAATCCTACCCAATACCTTAACTTAAATGCTACAAAAACTACCTTACCAACTATTAATGAGTTGTAAATTAGGAGTTTACTGAGGCAAAAGTCAGTTAAAAATGAATATGTGTTCCCCATACTAAAGTGTTACCATATTTTCAATAAAAAATTGAGGTAACACTTTAGTTTAGGGTCGAATTCTTACTATTAACTAGTTGCTTATTAGCATGCCTATTAGTGGCTGTTTATTAGTAGTTATAAAGCACGTATTAAAGCCTTATTCTGCACGACCTTATTCTACATCCCTTAATCCTACCCAATACCTAAACTTAACAACTACCTTAATAACTATTAAAGGGGCTATATGCGTTTTTCTGAAATTTTAACTCGCGACTGACACCTGTGGCCAAAAAACAGAACTGCTCTCAGTTTCTGCTCGCTCTCACAGCGGTGGTGACGTCACATCCGCAGACAGCGCGGGAAAAGACGACCCGCCAGAAAATATGAAAAATAGGATACAGGCTTATAGGTGCACCCACTGTGAGCGGACAAGGTGTCAGTATGCTCATCAGGAGATGTTTGAGTCATAAATGGTAAAATAAAAAGGCTATTGTTACGTTTATTTTGGGGAAAAAGTTGCATATAGCCCCTTTAATAAGCAGTAATTAGGAGTTTATTGAGGCAAAAGTCGTAGTTAATAGTTTATTAATAGAGAAAATGGGAACCTACTCTAAAGTGTGACCAAAATGGATTAAAATGATTTACTCTTTTTTTTATCATTGTGAGTCCAAATGATGTCACTTCTTGGGTGCCAAAATGTTTTCACAATAATTCCTTTTTATGGGAACAATTAATGTGGTTGTATGCAAAATGGGACTCAATTCAGCAGACAGTATCAAAATTACAACATTGTTGTATCGTTTACATTTTTGGACCAGTGTTGTAAAACTAGAGTTTGGTCTTAAAACTGATTCCTACTAGAGTCTTAATCTTGTCATGGACTCTACCTTGAGACAGAGTTTGGTCTCATGTACTACAACACTGCAGATACATTTTGTGGTCTGTGCCGACTTGTGCATATGATCTTTGTGCTTCATCACCCCAGGAAAGATTATTTACACTGTCTGAATCATTCAGACCCTCTTCTAGATGGAGATCTTGAGTCGAAATCAACCTACTCAGGTATTGGCCTGGACTCTGACTCGAATGAGCGGGCTTAACTACAACACTTGAATACTGTTGAGTACTAATTTGTACCCTGTTTGTGGAACATACCAGATACTCTCTAGACCCCTTCAGTAAAGTGAGAAGCACTAACAAGTGTTTCCCTAAATGGTTGCCATAAAAATAAATATTGCCCCTCATCTTTAATATCCCATTCTGTGGGGACGTAAAGTTGTCGCTCCCACACACTCATACTCTCTCCCTATATTTAGCACTTACAAACTAGATTAGTGTCCCAAGTGACTAAATTACAGAAACCATACGGTCCCTGTTTCTTTGCAGAGGCTTATTTGGGTGCTAATGCTGTTGATTTGTTATGAACCTGATTTGGTTTAATTGGGCAATTAGCCGGGATTGTACAGGGGAAACAAGAGGGCTTTGCCTCACCAGATTAGAGGTTATTACCATCAGGCAGTTTAGGGACAGCTTGTAGTCCTCTGAGGCTCCCTCCCTCCCTCCTTTGGCTTAATACCTTATTGTCACAGGCAATTGATAGCTTCTCTCATTTACCCGGTAATTGTTCAGAAGCCAGAGGAGAGATAAGTCTTGAAATGTAATTAAACATGATCTTTTTCCAATGCAGACTCCCAAGACTTGAAGACCATATTGTTTGAAAATGTAAATAATGAAAAAGTTAATGAGACTTAAATGGACTGATAATCACCATTTGAGGCAGATTTGTTCATCACGGTTTGGCCTCTACCCAGTTCTGTGACTTTTTCCGGTTAGTTAATATAATCCCAAACCAGTTTTGGCATCCTGAACTTTATGTGCAGATTGCGTTTTATGCTATTGCTAATATTTGTAAATGGGAGGTACTTAAATGGATTTGCTTTAGAACCCACAATAAAAGGCATCCTAAAGTAATACCAATCCTGAAACCAATATCCAATGTAGGGGCTGTTTACACAACACCGTTTTTAACTGAAAACGTATGCATTTTGGCTGTTCATTTACACGACAACAACGTTTTGGGGGCCTGAAAATGCAAACTTTTGAAAACGAGTTTCAAGGTGCAAGTTTTTGAAAACGGTCTCAGTGTAAACAACAGAAACGTGAATCTGTGAAAACATTTTTATTGACATTTTCAGTCTATAGTGTTTCTGTGACGGTGGCAGTATTTTAATCACCTTTATTTATAGAGCGCTTTTTACAATGCCGATCGTTTCAAAGCAGCTCTTCAGTGTCAAACAGGAAAACAATGCAACAGAATTTTATTCGGCTGTACAGCCGCTCTGGAGAAAACAGTCATGTTAATAAATAATTAAAGCTGCGAGCAGCGATGACGGGCCCAAGCCGGTGGCACCGCCACCCCGGTGGCATCAGCTTAACTGTGCACGGCAGGCAACAGGCATTTAAAATGGGAAAACATAAAAGGACTATGTCAAAGTCATCTAACACCACATTAACTGCAGCAGTTGGTGCTGCTATGACCATAAACCACAACAGATACAAGATGGCGCCGCGGATGGCAGCCTCGGTATGGAGCTCTTCAGCTATTGTGTTGTTTTTGTTCGTTTGTTCTGCGTTTAGTCAGTCTTTTCCGATCAGTTTAACCAAAGACAAACTACTGGACATTAGGAAACACACACCAGACAACATTTCTGCAGTTTTTGATTATTCATTTTTGTTTGTTTTGTTATTTTGTTTGATTTTCTCGTCGGAGCCGCAGCTGTGTGTTTAAAACGCGTGGCCAGACGCAAGCGGGGGAAGCGAGCAGGCGCGCTGGTGAAACTCCGTGCGCGCGGCCTCCGCACTGCACTCCCTAGTATTCATCTTGCGAATCTCCGATCACCTCCTAACAAAATGGACGAACTTCTTCTCCTCACCTGCATTAACAAGGATTTTTCAAACTCTGCTGCACCTGGCTGAGTGAAGCCATTCCGGACAACGCACTATATCTGCCAGGCTTCCAGCTATTCCGAGCGGATCGCATCGCGGAACTAACAGGGAAAACGAGAGGTGGTGGATTGTGTTTCTACATTAACGAAAGTTGGTGCAGGCCCGTCGCGACAAGGCAGGCAAACCAAGCAATTGCTTGGGGCCCCGAGCTGGCCTGGGGCCCCAAGACAACGACAGGTTAAGAATAAAATAAAACGACAAACTGTGTGAGCGCCCCTTTGATAGTCAATGCAGTAAAGTGCTATGACACTGTTATCGGGATCCCCCTCAAGGGGGCCCCTCTCAGTAGTCGCTGACAGCAGCCAGCCAACCACGCGATCTCTGCTGCCGCAAAATACAAAACCTCCACGGCAGTCATCATGAAGCGGAATTATGCTTTAGGAAGCCAGAAAAGAAAAAAGAGAAAGGAAGAGGAGGATAAGAAAAAACAAGATAGTGGTAAGTGATAAATTACACTGGATAAAATAGCTCTACTTGTCTTGTACAAAAATGGTGTAATTTTGCAGCAGGTAGGCTAGCAAAAATATGTTTATGTTAGCTAACTTACCTGCCTGACGGCAAATGCTGCTTGTAACGAACAGTTAGTGCAACTTTTTTTTTTTGAACGGACGGAATATGGTTACATACTGTAATATGTTTTTTAACTGGATAAGGAAGACGCAGATCTGTTCCAGAATCACTGTTTATCGTATTTAATGTCATTGCTAAAGCTTTGTATGAACTGATGACATCACCGTTTTCTCCGGAATAGCCATACGGCTGAATAAAATTCTGTTGCATTACTTTCCTGTTTAACACTGTGAAGCTGCTTTGAAACAATCTGCATTGTTAAAAGCGCTATATAAATAAAGTTGACTTGACTTTGTAATAGGTTTTGATGAAAGTGGCATAGTATGTAATACTAACTATTATTTATGCTATGCATAAATAACCTGGAATAGCTAATATAGCATTCTATATTAACTATTATTATAAACATTATTTAACCAGAAAAAGGGGGAGAGGAACATTATTTTTTCATAGCTTATCTTAAAGTACTAGTTTCGGTTTATACAGTAGTGACAGTTTATGCAAATATGACATTATTTTTTATAAGTTACCAATGGATCTTGAACAGTTACTTTATTCTGTGTGGCAATTTTTACATTCTGTGTTACATTTTGAAGTATACAATCAGGACAACCCACATGTTTTACTGGTACTGTTTATTAACTATATAACGGTAAAAAAAATTTCTATGCTCTACCAGACATCGGAGGGCAGCACTGAGTCCTGTTATCAACGGGACAAACGCTGGGCATGATCGGAAAAGAACTGTAGTGCATCCACCATTGCAACATAGTTTGGAAGAAACACTGAAGAATCAAAAATTCTCTCTTTTTTGTTCAAGCGTGTTGTTTTTAAACCGGTCTTTGCACACTCTTCTTCGACGGCTGAACACTGTGCTCAATACTGAGTGTATTGCCACCTAGTGGACTCTTCTGTACTGCTGGCGCATGCGGTGTTGCATGCGGACCGTCCGCGCGGTCTCGAAATTTGGGCTGCACGCGGACGGGGTGTGCGGCCGGCTGCGAGCCTTCCGAATGACGAAAATTACGTCATGCGGACGGTGCACGAATGCGGATGGCCGAAGTATACCCGGGCCTTAAGTGTTAGGAATATATGGTCCGTCTATCTATGTAATGTTTATAGATGTTTTAAAAATGGTTTCTTAAAGGTTTACAAACCATTTTTAATGGTACAGTGGTGTTTTTTGCAAATGTTCAATTGATGAAAATGTTCAAATTTATGCACATTATATGCAACAGCAGTATTTGCACTGTAAACCTTTTATATTCATATAAAGTGTGGGTGAACTTAAACTGTATGGCTATGGTGTGGTTCCTGTAGGCTTTGCGTGCAGGTGAGGGAGGGGGGTATTGGAGGGGGCCTCCATGTCCATTTTGCTTGGGGCCCCCAAATTCCTTCAAACGGCCCTGAGTTGGTGTTCAGATGTAACAACGCTGAAGAAGATGTGCTCTCCTAATCTAGAGGCGCTCTTCATAAACTGTAAACCTTTCTACTCGCCGCGGGAGTTTTCCTCGTTCATTCTCGTGAATGTGTACATCGCTCCAGACGCGTGTGTTAGCGCTGCTCTACTGTAGATCTGAAAATTCAGCTTTTGTCCCCGTTATCATAGAATCACAGGACCGGATACCAGTAATTTGCCAAGAGATCTCTTTTTATTATTTTATATATCAGACATAGTTGAGACATTGAAAAGTTATTGTCTCATGCCAGCTGTATGTTTCTCCATTCCTCCATTTCTCTCCCCTCTCCCTTCTTCATCCTCCCCTCGTCCCTCGTCCATCTCTCATCTCTCCCTCATCTCGTCTCATCTCATCTCGTCTCGTCCCGTCTGAGGCCGAACACTCAATTTGGATATTATATATACTACTAACAGAGGATCTCACTAGGAAGAGACTTCCTTAGAAGGAAGAGAAACATGCGTCCTATGTTTAAAATAGAGCGTATACATCATGCTTACATCAGTTGCACAATCCACTTTCCTTATAAAGAATCAGTTTACAATACATCAGGAACAGATGCATGCTACTGTGTGCATCAGTGGAAACATGTTCTATAAGTATGCACATTCCTGTAACAGATATAGCTCATCCAAGTCTCTCCTTGGGACACAGTGTTCAACACAGTCTGACTTTACATTGTACATTATACAAATAATTATGAAAAATAATAAAACATAATAATACTAAATAAAAATAACATTAAACAATAAAATTTCGATCTTCAGCTACAACAGCTGGCTGAACAAATAGCTGAGACTGAACAAAGGTATCCAGACTCTCTTTTAATCATTCTTGGGGTTTTTAATAAAGCAAATCTCTCCCGTGAACTGCCAAAATACAGACAGCACAATACATGTCCCACCAGAGACAGTAATATACTGGACCACTGTTACACCACAATAAAGAATGCATATCACTCCGTCCCACGGGCAGCTTTGGGGCTCTCTGATCACTGTGTGGTTCATCTTATACCGACCTACAGGCAGAAACTGAAATCAGCTAAACCTGTAATAAAGACTGTAAAAAGATGGACTAATGAAGCAAAGCTGGACTTACAAGCCTGCTTTGATTGCACTGATTGGACTGTTTTTGAAGCTGCTACCACCGATCTGGACGAGCTCACATCTGGACGAGTCTGTTACATCATACATCAGTTTCTGTGAGAATACATGCATTCCTACCAGGACATTCTTATCATTCACTAATGATAAACCATGGTTTACTGGGAAACTCAAACAGCTTTGTCATGCCAAAGAGGATGCTTACAGAAATGGGGATAAAGTCTTTTACAACCAGGCCAGAAACAGACTGACAAAGGAGATCAGAGTTGCTAAAAGAAGCTACTCTGAAAAGCTGAGAAACCAGTTTTCTTCCAACGACCCAGCTTCAGTTTGGTCAGGCTTGAAGAATATCACCAATTACAAGTCACCATCCCCCTGATCTGCTGAGAATCAACAACTGGCCGATGAGCTGAATGCTTTTTACTGCAGATTTGAAAAGTCCAGTCTCACACCACACACCCACTCTGATCTGCAATTCACACGTCCCTCATCACATCCTGCTCCCCCTCTCCTCCCCCCTCCTGTCATCCAACCCGAGCTTAAGGTCTGTGTGGAGGATGTGAGCCGAGTCTTCAAAAAACAGAAGACTAGGAAAGCTTCAGGCTCAGACGGCATCTCATCTGCCTGTTTGTAAGCCCACCCTGACCAACTAGCCCCAGTCTTCACGCAGATCTTCAAGAGATCATTGGAGCAGTGTGAAGTTCCCTGCTGCTTCAAACGGTCCACTATCATTCCCGTCCCCAAAAAACCCAAAATCACTGGACTTAATGACTACAGACCTGTCGCTCTCACGTCTGTGGTCATGAAGTCGTTTGAAAGACTGGTTCTGGCCCACCTGAAGGACATCACTGGACCCTTGCTGGATCCTCTTCAATTTGCCTACAGAGCAAACAGGTCTGTGGATGATGCAGTCAACATGGGACTGCATTATATCCTGCAACATCTCGACAGACCTGGACTTATGCAAGGATCTTATTTGTGGACTTCAGTTCGGCCTTCAATACCATCATGCCTGATCTTCTCTCAGCTAAACTGACCCAGCTCTCTATGCCATCCTCAATCTGTCAGTGGATCTCCAGCTTCCTGACAGACCGGCAGCAGCGAATGAGACTGGGGAAATTCACATCCAGGACTCTCACTACCAGCACTGGGGTCCCCCAGGGGTGTGTTCTCTCCCCTCTGCTCTTCTCCCTGTACACCAATGACTGCACTTCTAAAGACCCCTCTGTGAAGCTCCTGAAATTTGCAGACGACACCACTGTCATCGGCCTCATCCAAAACGGTAACGAGTCTGCTTACAGACTGGAGGTTGAACAGCTGGCTGTCTGGTGCAGTTATAACAACCTTGAGCTCAACACGCTCAAAATGGTGGAGATGATTGTGGACTTCAGGAGGAACAGCCCAGCTCTCCCCCACTCACCATCATGAACAGCACTGTGGAAGCAGTGGAGTCATTCAGGTTCCTGGGCACTACCATCTCTCAGGAGTGAAGTGGGACAATCACATTGACTCCATTGTGAAAAAGGCCCAGCAGAGACTGTACTTCCTTCGTCAGCTTTATGAACTTCCATCACTGTCTGGTTTGGTTCAGCTACCAAATCTGACATCAAGAGACTACAACGCACAATCTGGATTGCGGAGAGGATTATTGGTGCTCCCCTGCCAATCCTCCAGGACCTGTACTCTTCCAGAGTGAGGAAGAGAGCAGGGAAAATCATCACAGACTCCGCTCACCCTGGACACAGCCTGTTTGAACTGTTACCATCAGGACGGCGACTCCAATCACTGGCCATTAGAACATCTAGGCACAGGAACAGTTCTAGCCCCCCCCCCCCCCCCCCCCCCCCAAAGTGCAATACTCTGACTGTTTAGTGCAATCTTCTAAACTCAGGAGAATATTTATATTTATATATTCATACTACTCAAATACTGTAAATATGTTCATAATCTGTAAATGTTTATTCTCACTAAACGTAACTGTGACCATATATGTTTTATAGTATTACTATAATAGTATACCTAACCCAGAGCACATGATCACATACAGAAAGGCTGTAAAAACTGCTAGATCAGCTTATTTCTCAACTCTCTTGGAAGAAAACAAACACAACCCTCGGTATTTATTCGATACAGTGGCTAAATTAACCAAAAATAAAGCTTCAACTTCTGATGATTGTAAACAGCACAGCATTAATGACTTTATGAACTTCTTCACATGTAAGATTGATAATATTAGGAAGAAAATTTTAACCATGCAGCCATCTAGTACAGTATCACATATGACAGAGTATTGTAGTGTCACTGAGGAAAAATTACACTCATTCACTGCTATAGGAGAAGAAGAATTGGCTAAACTCGTTAAATCATCAAAATCAACAACATGTATGCTCGACCCTATACCGACTAGGCTATTAAAAGAGATGCTACCAGAGGTCATAGATCCTCTTCTTAATATCATTAATTCATCTTTGTCATTAGGATACATATTAGGATACATATAAAAATTTTAAGTTGGCTATTATTAAACCACTTATTAAAAAACCGCAACTTGATCCTACAGAATTAGTCAATTGTAGACCAATCTCAAATCTACCCTTTCTGTCAAAAATACTTGAAAAGGAAGTGTGTTCACAATTATGTTCCTTTTTAGAAAGAAATGGTATCTGTGAAGATTTCCAGTCAAGATTTAGACCGTATCATAGCACTGAGACTGCTCTCATCAGAGTTACAAATGATTTACTCTTATCATCCGATCGTGGCTGTATCTCTCTATTAGTGTTACTTGATCTTAGCGCTGCATTTGATACTATCGACCACAACATTCTTTTGAATAGACTCGAAAATGATGTAGGTATCAGTGGAATTGCTTCATCATGGTTTAAATCATACCTATGCGACCGTTATCAGTTTGTAGCAGTAAATGAAGAGATGTCACACCGATCGCAAGTTCAGTATGGAGTACCACAAGGCTCAGTGCTAGGACCGCTACTCTTCACCCTGTACATGCTACCACTGGGAGATATCATTAGGAAGCATGGCGTTGGTTTTCATTTTTATGCTGACGATACTCAGCTCTATATTTCTTCACGCCCTGAAGAAACTTACCAATTCACAAGATTAACGGAATGCATAGCTGATATAAAACATTGGATGACCGGTAATTTCCTGCAACTCAATTCAGAAAAAAATGAATTTTTAATTATTGGACAAAAAAGCTATACAAGTAGTAACCTAGAATACTCTCTAACACTTGATGGCTGCTCTGTCAAGTCCTCGTCGTCAGTGAGGAACCTGGGTGTGCTCTTTGATACCAATCTTTCGTTTGAAAGCCACGTTTCTAGCATCTGTAAAATTGCATTCTACCATCTTAAAAATATATCTAAATTACGGCACATGCTCTCAATGCAAAATGCTGAACAGTTAGTTCATGCGTTCATGACCTCAAGGCTAGATTATTGTAATGCTCTACTGGGTGGTTGCCCTGCTCGCTTAATAAATAACCTCCAGCTGGTCCAAAACACAGCAGCTCGAGTTCTTACTAGAACCAGGAAGTATGACCATATTAGCCCAGTTCTGTCAACACTGCACTGGCTGCCTATTAAACATTGCATACATTTTAAAATCTTGCTTATTACTTACAAAGTACTAAATGGTTTAGCTCCCCAATTCTTGAGCGAGCTCTTAACATATTATACTCCATCACGTCAACTGCAGGTCTCAAAATTCTGGCCAGTTGATAATACCGAGAATATCCAAATCAACTGCAGGCGGTCGATCCTTTTCCTATTTAGCTCCGAAACTCTGGAACAGTCTTCCTAACATTGTTCGGGAAGCTAGGTTGTTAGGCTGCATTAACTAGGTCAGCCGGAACCCGGGAACACTTCCCATAACACCTGATGTACTCGTTACATCATCAGAAGAATGGCATCTACGCTAATGCTAGTCTCTCTGTTTATCCCGAGGTTTATTGCAGTCAGCCGGATTTAGGCCGTATCCAGTTCAGATGGTGGACCTGCGCCCAGAGAAGACCAATACAGGACCCTGAAGTGTCTGTAGATACCGTGTTTAGACTCCCCCTGCAACTGCCTCATCGACACGGCATCTCAATAAACCCGTCTCCGGCGTGTTGACTCCGATTGTTCGAATATTACAATTAAATAATACTTAAATCGATATGTCATCCTCAATAAACCCGTCTCCAGCGTGTTCCCTCCGATCATTCGAATATATTGCACTTTAATAATTATTTAATCAACATCATCCTCAATAAACCCGTCTCCAGCATGTTGCCCCCGGTCCCTCGAATATTCCGATCTATTATGACCTCTGACCTGTAAAGCTGCCAGAATAATAATAATAATAATAATAATAATAATACGCTGTTTGTTAATTGGCCAGAGGAGAACTGGCCCCCCGACTGAGCCTGGTTTCTCCCAAGGTTTATTTTTCTCCATTAGGTCACCTAATGGGGTTTTGGTATCCTTGCCACTGTTGCCTCTGGCTTGGCGTGCTCAGTTGGGGACACTAAATTCTTCTAAATTTTTCAACTAAACATCGAAATAAATCGAATTAATAAACTAAATTAACCATCTAAACTAAATTACTGATCTAATTATTGATCTAAAGCCCACACTGTCACTGTATGATAATTGAAATGAACTGATGACATCAGCGTTTTCTACAGAATGGCTATACGGCTGAATAAAATTATGCTGCATTATTTTCCAGTTTAACACTGTAAAGCTGCTTTGAAACAATCTACATTGTTAAAAGCGCTATATAAATAAAGTTGACTTGACTTGACTATCACCACAAGCCACACCCATGATGTCATTTAAATGTAGATGAATTTTAATGTCATAGACCCTAAAATAGATCACTTTAAAATATGTGAAAGTTATCTTTTCCTGCTCAAAATTGTGTAAGGCCAGTATTTAATTCAAGGTATTTGTATAGTAATTTTTTTACTTATTCACACTAAAGTGAAAGTCATTTGGGTTACACTTTATTTCGATAGTCCACTTTAAACATTTTACTAACTATAAGTAACTTTGCAACTACATGTCAACTAACTGTCATTAGAGTATTATTTGACTGTCAGTAGACTGGTAGGTTATGGTTAGGTGTTAGGGTCCGGGTTAGTAGAATAAGTTGAATTGTAGTTGCCAAGTTACTTATAGTCAGTAGAATGTCTGTTGGGGGACCAACAAAATAAAGTTTTAGTAAATATTAAGCAGACAGTCTACAAATACTCTAATGACAGTTAGTTGACATGTAGTTGCAACGTTACTGATAGTTAGTAGAATGTCTAAAGTGGACTATCAAAATAAAGTGTTACCGTTATTTGTGATAGTCTATGATATGAAAGGGGTAAATTATCATCATCAAGAGAGAAAGGCACACACACAAACTCACAGGGTGAGAGAGAGACCCCCCCACACACACACGCGCGCACACACACACACAAACACACACTCACAGGGTGAGCCTGAGAGTGAGGGGGGAGGGGAAGGACTGAGAGAGAGGCAATCTGCACATTGAACAAGATTCACAAGATTTTAACAACAAAAAGAAATAAAATCTAAATGGTGGGAGAAAGTTTTTTTATTTCATTCTCTGAAAACATTATTTTGAATATATTTGAAATCACAGATGTTGGGTGATGAGAATTGTAACTCAAATATCATTTAGAAAACTAGTCCTGTCTGAATAGTGATATAGTGTCATAGTTTAATTTCAAATGTGAAGTTATCATTTGCTGCAATATAAAGTTAAACCTGCTAAATCGCCACCTTGGAATTATAAGGTTCTATCTGCATTCTGACTGGTTTGGAGATATTGAGCTTTAAAGTTTTTGCATTCCATTTGACTGTGTAGAAAGAATCTTTTTATTTTCTAAATAAAAAGTATAAAAAAAAATGTAAAACTTAAAAAACAACATCACATAATGTAAAGAAGTTGTCACAGAATAAGAATATGTGAATAACTCAATTTTGACAAAATGTCAGATAGAACCTTATAATTCCAAGGGGACGAAATGTAAAATAACTATATCAAAGTCATCTGAATACGCCACATTTATGACTACAAATGTATGAGTTAAACTTTACACCATCAGAATGCTGTTGTATGCTGCAGGCAACGGATATCCACCCACCCCCCTCCACATTTTAACAATTTATTTAAGTCCACTTGAAAGAAATGATTTACAGGGACATAAACATTATGGGCCCTATCTTGCACCCAGCGCAATTGACTTTGTACACCAACGCATGTGTCATTCCTATTTTGCACCCGCGCAAAGCGCGCTTTTCCCTCCACAGAAGCACGTCGCTAAACTAGTGAATGAACTTGCGCTACATGTGCGGTTCAGCGCAAAAAAGGAGGCGTGTTCCGGCGCAAACAATCCCTGGTGCTATTTTGCTGTTCCATTAAACAATTGCGCCACTGACCAGAAAAAACCTAGTCTAAAGTCAGTGGCGCGTTGCGCGTTGTTCATTATGCTATTTTAAGGGCGCATGCTTGACCATAATGTATAGCGTGCACAACGCGCATACACTTTGGTCATGTAATCTACACAGATGCAACAGTTATTTTTGCAAATCATAAATTGTTACACTAAAAAAATATTAACACATGAGATGACGGAAATCATTGTGGTGTGCCACGAAGATGTGAAAAAATAGGCATAGGCCTAAATCTAGCTTACAAATGATTCAGGCTAATTGTAATAATTAAGGATAAGACCTGTTTACCCAATATTGGCAAGACATATATGTATATAAGGACATCTGACAAATTGGTTTGTCCGTCAAGAACCAGGAAAAAAAATCGACTGAAAAACTGAAAAAACTGAAAGACTGAAAAAAAAAAAGACTGTGAAATCACCTTTACCATAATGTACAACATTACAACTTCACTTCTCTGTCTTTCACTGCTCTTACAAGAACATCAGTCTCCTCGGATGTGAACCGCTCCTGGCGTGCGCCTGGTAAATACGCCATAATAATAGCAATCCATAATGGAACTTGCGCACCTGCTTTTAAAGGGAATGTTGGATGACGCTCGGATTGGTTTATTCACGTTACGCCCAAACCACACCTATGAATAATGAAGCTACTTCAGACCAACCCATTTTAGATTTGCGCCGGGCGCAAGAGCCATTTATCCCGCCGGGAAAATAGCAACAGCGCCGAGACCCGCCCACAAAGTTACTTGCGCTTCGAGCTTTGACACTTGCGTTTCAGATCGTTAAAATAGGGCCCTATAGGTGCAGTCAAATTACATGTACAAAATCATGGCCCAGTGGCACACACAGATCTTCACATCTCTCAGGGGTTATGGGTATAAGTAGCAGCGTCTCCTCCATATGTGGCGGCTGCCTATAATAGCAGACAGGGCACAGTACTTCGCCAGCCGTTTGGCCCTCTTTTTGGGCATCCCAAGTTGTTGAAGCCCTCTTACCACCAGCCTATATGTGTGTCCTAAGCTGCCGAATATGAACACCAGTATTCTGCCCCGATAACCGATCTCTGAGATTGAGTTTAAGAGTGGCTGGTATTTAATGACCTTGGTCATAAAGGCTTCCTCCATGCTAGAGTCAAAGGTGCATGCCACCTCCAGAATGAACACCTCACTGAGCTCCTCATTAACCACAGTCACATCTGGTGTGTTAGCAGACAGATGTGAGAAAGCATCAGAGTTACCATTGCCATGCTGGAACATGGATACTTTTACACTAGAGTGTTTATATGTTTTTACTAAAGGTGAGAGATGTGTTGATACGTCTCTGACTATAAGGTCCACTATTCTGTCGTGGCGTGCGATGTACATTCCCTTGTAAGCATGGCAGCCGTTCAGAATGTGTGGCAGTGTCTCAGTGATCTGTTCTGTGGTGTGATGTAGACAGTGAGGGACCTGGGTTGTAGGAAACCAGATGGAAAGGTTGAGTCTGGTAGGAAGAAACGAGTGAGAGACAGAGTGATCAGCACGGGAGAGACAGGCCAGTTTCCCCTGAAGTCTCAGTCCAGTCCAGTGCTGTTTTTGGTGATGTTGGTGTAAGTCCAGGAGAGTTCGCCGGGCACCTGTCGATGTTAGCGGGTAGCTGTGGCCACCATATGTGGCTGTTGCCTTGACATAGATCAGGGGATCAGTGATGATATCCTCTGAGACCCTCACAGTCCCAGAGTCAGACCGCGCCCACTCCAGTGCTACTCCAGTTCGGACACAAAGGTCGTTCAGGTCCGGCCAGTTCGACCAGACACCAAAGCCAGCTGAATGGGTGTCCAGTTTCCCACTTGGTTTCCTTTTGAAACCAAGGAAATGAGGCTCTGAGTCCCTGGCCAACGGCACCTTACGTCTCCTGAGGTCCAGGAACAGGGAGCATCGAGCCAGCTCCCTGACGTCTCTGTTATCATTGTCCAGCATGTTCAGAAGGTGGGAAATCCGCATGCTGGTGTAGATCCAGATCAAGTTTGGTGCTCCCAACCCTCCTTCCCATTGGGGGTGAAAAATAACATCACGGGTGCTATGCGTGTTAAGTCCAAACCACTTTCTCACGAAGCGCACTGTCTTTCTGTTCATGTCCATCAGCACTTTCTGCTGGATATGGACATTGGAGAACAGATGTTGTACTTTAGACAGCGCCACCTGTCTGATAGCCTCTAACTTCATGGTCAGAGGCAGTGGACATTTGTCTATCAAGTCCAACCGGAATATGAACCCTGACCAGATGATGTTTACCTGCTCTTTCCATTCTCCTGCGATATTAATGTTGTGTCCTAGGTAAGTGTAAGTCTCATGAAGAGAGAATACAACTTCCTAAGTTGCTAATGTGAAATCTGGACATTTATCAGTTTTTGAGCGATACCACCTGTTCCCTCCACTCCTCCTCTCAGACAGAACGGCACATTTTGTGTCCTTAATCTCCAGGCCTGACCATTTCAGAAAATAATCTGTCCTGGCCAGCATGTTTTTAATTACGCTCTCGTCTCTGGAGGCGATCTGGACGTCATCTGCATAGCCTTGTACTGGGATAGGTGATATCACACCAGGGGGGGCACATTGACACATCCACTTTAACCATTGGTTGGTGGCAATTATAAAGTTAATCGCACTCCAAGGGCAGCCCGTTTTAATGCCTATCTGAAGTGGTGTTGGGCGAGTGAGCTGTTCTCCACAGATTACTTCAATAAAGGAACCTCTATCCTTCACTATGTCGATGAACAGTTGAGGTAGCTGTATTTCCTCCAATGAGCTGATCATGACATTATGAGATAAAGTTCCAAATGCATCTCTAAAGTCTAGAAAGACTGAGTACAGTTTACATGATTCATGCTTAAAGTCATCTATCCCTGTTTTTAGGCAGAACACATGCTCGTTCATACCTTGCCTATTGATGTATGCCTTTTGCTTGGTGGAGAGGATGTCAGCCTCCACCAACCAAGGGAGAACTCTGGCCAGTATGCATTTCATGAACACCTTATAGATGGTAGGGAGGAGGGATATATCCCTCCATGTCGATGGATCATCAGGGATGTTGTCTTTTTTTGGAATACGATGAATTAGTGCTCCTTTCCATGAATCTGGTACTCTCTTATTTTCCAAACAGACATTAAAGACAGTTGTTAAAATCTGACATGACTGCATAGTTTTAAAAGTCTCATATGTCACACCATCCTTACCACTGGCTTTGTTGTTAGGGAGGTTATTTAAAACAGTCTCTACTTCCTTATTTGTGAAGTGCGTTGTTTCAGGGAAAAAAGTTGGCTTTAACGGCGGCACGTTTAAATGCCAGGGTGGGAGTGGGAAATCCTCATCACGTCTCTGATTTTGGCATTTATTATCATAATAAGTTTGTGGCGCTATAACTTTGACTCACAAAAGTCATATCCATGTGATCGGCCTCTTACAACGAACACACAGCTGAAGTTTCATCCAAATCAGTCAATGTTTGCACAAGTTATTACACACTTCCTGTTTACCTTTTCTCGCCATAAATTCGTTGCTTCGCCACGGCCAAACCGTTTAAGATATCAAAAATCCGTTCGCAATTTAGCATCCTCTGTGTCTTGACTTCATGCTGACCGAGTTTGGCACTGATTGAAACAATGGCCTCGGAGGAGTATATTAA
Source organism: Gobio gobio (assembly GCF_949357685.1). Classification (NCBI taxonomy): domain Eukaryota; kingdom Metazoa; phylum Chordata; class Actinopteri; order Cypriniformes; family Gobionidae; genus Gobio; species Gobio gobio. Next base: position 20,073,677 of record NC_137120.1, read on the forward strand.
ATTCCAGAGCATGTGTTTTCAGAACAACCCATATTAGCTCACTTCCTGTTGGGCTGACACGTAACTTAGAGCACGAAAGTTGTTTGGCCCGATGAGGTCTATATGTGTACCGAGTTTCATACATGTACGTGCAAGTGTGTTTGATATATAGACCAAGTTTTCAGACCCCACTTTAGGGGGCGCTGTCGAGCCCCCCTGCCACGCCCGGATACCAGCTTCAGCCCGGCTCTGATGGCCGCGCATTCCGATGTGTGTGCAAAGTTTCAAGAGTTTTTGAGCATGGTAAGGGCCCCAAAAGTGCCAGAGAAGTCGATAAAATAATAATAATAATAATAATTAAAGCTGCGAGCAGCGATGACGGGCCCAAGCCGGTGGCACCGCCACGCCGGTGGCATCAGCTTAACTGTGCACGGCAGGCAATAGGCATTTAAAATGGGAAAACATAAAAGGACTATGTCAAAGTCATCTGAATTCACCACATTAACTGCAGCAGTTGGTGCTGCTATGACCACAAACCACAACAGCCACATCTATGAGATCAATTAAATTTATATGAATTTCATGTCAGATTATGTCAAAGGTCAAATTGGAATGAGTTCAGAATACCATTCGAATGCTGATGTTGTTTTATTCTAACACTTCTCTTCATGTGTTTTTGAGCTACCTTAGCTACCGTTTGTGCACCAATCTTATGCACCATAAAACATGCTTTCATTTCAATATGGGTGGTCCAATAAATTCTTTTTAATAAAAAATGTATTAAATGTATTAAGGGTTAAATTATGATCAAAAGAGAAAGTCACACACACACACACAATGATAGAGTGAGAGTGAGGGGGAGGGGAAGGACTGAGAGAAAGGCACACACACAAACTCACAGGGTGAGAGAGAGACCCCCCCCACACACACACACACAGATAGAGAGGGGGAAGGGGAAAGACAGGCAGATGGCATTCCATAGACTTAATGGTTTGTATACTGTAAAAACTGTACATTCTATCCCCCTACACTACCCCTAAGCCTACATATCGCACGCACACACACACACACACACACACACACACACACACACACACACACACACACACACACACACACACACACACACACACACACACACACACACACACACACACACACACACACACACACACACACACACTACCCCTAAACCTACCATCACAGAAAACATTCTGCATTTTTACATTTTTATTAAAAAATTGTTTAGTATGCTGTTAAAGCTATTTTTATTTACGGGGACACATGAAATGTCTTCATAAACCATGATTATGTTGTAATAAACACCCCTCCAACACACGCATTTCTGAGGCTTTGCCCATTTCCACTGACTGACATCTCTGATGTGTGTGTTGAGTTTCAAGCAATTTCAAGCATGCTAAGAGGAATTATACAAATATTCACGTTCAAACCAAAATATCTGACTTCCTGTTGGTCAGAGCTAATGACTGTAAAGTAAAAAATTAACTAATTAATCACATTTTTTTCTGTAATTAATCACGATTAATCGCAAGTTTTTAATATTTTAAGTTTGTAATATTTTGATATTGTAATAATTTCAGTTACTCTCCAAATTAATTTAGAAACAATTTAAAGACAGCATTTTGTAAATATGTGTTGTATTGTCATTTTTTATGAATGAAGGCCAGTATCACTGATACTAAATTCTCTATGAAACATTAATGACGTTACATTACAGTATAACTGAAAGCTCCCAATTTCAACATTTATTAGTCTTTAAAAAACAACTTTTAATTTAAGTGAACTTAAAAAAATCTTTACATAAACCCAAAATAATAAATGTTATATTTACCCATGGCCTTCCCTGTTATACAGAAATGTAATAGTTATCAAACCTTCCTTAACTGCATAAATAATAAATGAAATATAGATGAATCATCATTAAAGCTACAATTTTCTCTGTTCCCGTTGTTCTTTGATGAACATTAATGACAGGCATCATCAGTGCTCCTGTCACTTTAAGAACAACCGCGGATCTCACGCGCGGTCCCGCGCATCTCATTTCCTCACAACTCTTTAAAGTTCATTTAAGACGTTATTTAACTAATTTAAGACTCTAATATGAGAATACTCAAAATCCTCTGTGTTATTGTTTGTTCAACAGCAAAAGAGAACTCGATGTGAGCAGGAAACTGACGCGAGTCTATCTATGCGTCGAGTGTGTGTGTGTTTGTGTGTGTGTGTGTGTGTGTCAGTGTCCCTTGATTAGCTGACATGAGACGGATCCACACAGACAGGACACTGACACACACACACACACACACACACAGACAGGACACACACACACACACACACACACACACACACACACAGACAGGACACTGACACACACACACACACACACACACACACACACACACACACACACACACACACACACACACACACACACACACACACACACACACACACACACACACAGACAGGACACTGGCATACAGCGCGCTCTCTTGTGTCTTGTCGCGCTTGGAAGCATTTACATGAATAGGAGCGTGATCATGTAACGCTAAGCAAAAATGGATATAAAAACGGACGCTGTGTTATTTGCGTTAAATATTTTTAATGCGTTAAGCTTCCGTTTCACGTTGACCGAGTTTGGTGGAGATTGAATAAATCACCTACGAGGAGAACGTAAAAACTCAGACCCTGAATTATACAAATATTCACGTTTAAACAAAAACTTTCTGTGAAAAAAGACACTTATAAACAGACACTTGTAGAAAATAATGTGAATTTTTTTTTTAAATAAATTTGAACTATGTCAGTATTTATTTAAAGACAAATGTGTCAAAAGTGATCTTTGCAAACACAGCACATGACCTTCTGTAAAGCACATGTATAGAAAACACACTCACACTCCTCTGTTTTAAAAAAAGAGTTCTGTCTGAATGAGTACATGAAATCACGGCTGTCAGGTGATAAGAATTGGAACTCAAATGTCATTTAGAAAATTAGTCCTGTAGTGATATAGTGTCATAGTTCATGTCCACATTAACTACTACGTTGTAATACCAGTGTATGTCATCATACACATTTGTGTCCTCATAAATCACAAAAACAAGCACAGAGAGAGAGAGAGAGAGAGAAAGGGAGTTTCAAAAATAATACAACACTGCCACCTTTTGGTGATAGAGGGGAGGGCACACAAACAGCCAAAAACATTATTAAACTTTGACACGTTGCCATGGCAACAGTATTTGAAATTTCAGGAATCCATTTCATACGTCTCTATCTGTCATGTTTTCACATTATACTGATGAAGTTTGAAATAAATCGGGTCAAAATAAGATGGTGATTCAAAGCATTTTTGAAAGTGACACACTTCCTGCTGCCAGTTGGTGGCGCTATAACTTTGACTCACAAAAGTCATATCCATGTGATCGGCTTCTTACAACAAACACACAGCTGAAGTTTCATCCAAACCAGTCAATGTTTGCACAAGTTATAACACACTTCCTGTTTCCCTTTTCTCGCCATAAATTTGTTGCTTCGCCACGGCCAAACCATTTGAGATATCAAAAATCCGCTCGCAATTTAGCATCCTGGATATGTTCTCTTCATGCTGACCGAGTTTGGCAATGATCGAAACAATGGCCTCGGAGGAGTATATTAAATTCCAGAGCATGCGTTTTCCGAACAACCCATAATAGCTCACTTCCTGTAGGGCTGACGCATAACTTAGAGCACGAAAGTTGTTCGGCCTGATGAGATCTATATGTGTACCGAGTTTCATACATGTACGTGCAAGTGTGTTTGATATATGGACCAAGTTTTCAGACCCCACTTTAGGGGGCGCTGTCGAGCCCCCCTGCCACGCCCGGGTACCAGCTTCAGCCCGGCTCTGATGGCCGCGCATTCCGACGCCCGTGCGAAGTTTCAAGAGTTTTCGAGCATGTTAAGTGCCCCAAAAGTACCCGAGAAGTCGAAAAAAAAAACAAAAAAAAAAAAAACAAAGAATTAAAGCTGCGAGCAGCGATGACGGGCCCAAGCCGGTGGCACCACCACGCCGGTGGCATCAGCTTAACTGTGCACGGCAGGCAATATGCATTTAAACAGGAGAATATTTTAGAATCGCTCGAATATGCCACATTTACCGCAGCAACTGGTGCCACTATCACCACAAGCCACACCCATGATGTAATTTAAATCTAGATTAATTTTAATGTCATAGGATAAAATAGATAAAAGTTATCTTTTCCTGCTCAAAATTTTGTAAGTCCAGAAGGCCAGTATTTAATTCAAGGTGTTTGTAGTTCTTTTTTACTAATTCACACTAAAGTGATAGTTTTTTGTGATAGTCTATGATATGAAAGGGTTAAATTATCTTTCCCAGAGAGAAAGGCACACACACAAACTCACAGGGTGAGAGAGACACCCCCCTCCCCCCCCCACACACACGTGCGCGCACACACACTCAAACACACACACAGGGTGAGCCTGAGAGTGAGGGGGGAGGGGAAGGACTGAGAGAGAGGCAATCTGCACATTGAACAAGATTCACAAGATTTTAACAACAAAAAGAAATAAAATCTAAATGGTGGGAGAAAGTTTTTTTTATTTCACTCTCTGAAAAAATTATTTTGAATATATTTGAAATCAATATGTGTGGTCCAATATAAAAATTAAATGACAAAATTAATAAATGGAACCAAATCACAGAAACAGCAAAGATGATTTTAATATCAGTGTTAGGTAAGAGTAAGATGCGTGTCTACATTTTATGGAAGTTTATTATAAATAGCCACTTTTATAAAATCATGTGAAATGTATGTTTTAATACATTTATATTATATCAGTAAATAATTAATTTAAAGACATATGCATCATCCGTGATCTTGGCAAACACATCACATGACGTTTTTATTTCAAGTGAAAGTTATTTGTGATAGCCTATATAAAAAGGGTTAAATTATCATCATCAAGAGAGAAAGTCACACACACACACACACACACACACACACACACACACACACACACACACACACACACACACACACACACAAACCCCTTAAAGCTATTTCATTTATGGGACACAGGAAATATTCTTATAAACCATGTTTTCATTGTAATTTGTAGTATATTTTTAAAGCTACTTGGTTACATTTTAATAATACATTATTTAGTATGTTTTTAAAGATATTTTTATTATGTGGACACATGAAATGTCCTCATTAACCACTACGTTGTAATAACAGTGTAATACCCATGTCATTATACAAATTTTCGTCCCTAATAAATCACATAAACAAGCACACACACACACACACACACACACACACACACACACACACACACACACACACACACACACACACACACACACACACACACACACACACACACACACACACATACACACACACACACACACGGAGAGAGAGAGAGTTTCAAAAATAACAACACTGCTACCTTTTAGTGAGGGGAGGGCAGACAGAGAATAAATATTCAGAAGAAATATATTAAATAAAATAAATATATTGATCTGAAAAATAGTATGATTATTTTAAAGCTATTTGGTTACATTTTAATAAAACATTGTTTTAGTATGTTTTTAAACACACACACATACACGTTGTAATACCAGTGTAATACCCATGTCATTATACAAATTTGTGTCCTCATAAATCACAAACAAGAGAGAGAGAGAGAGAGAGAGAGAGAGAAACAAGTTTTTTTTATCCTGCTTCAAAACTAATACAATGCTGCCATCTTGTGTTCATTGAGGGGAGAGCAGCAGACACAGAGAATTTCTGTTCCCCTTTTTTGTCCTTATTTAATCCCTTGCCATGGAAACACCGTTTGAGATATCCAATATCCGTTCACATTTTAGCATCTTCAGTATCTTTGTTTCATGTTGACCGAGTTTGGTGGAGATTGAATAAATCGCCTACGAGGAGAACGTAAAAACTCAGACCCCGATTTAACCAAAAATGTACCTTCAAACCAAAATATCTGACTTCCTGTTGGTCGGAGCTAATGACTGTAAATTAGAAAGTTGTCCGGCTCGATGAGGTCAATATATATATACTGAGTTTGGTGATTGTAGATGAAACGAAGCCCTTCACTTTTGTCAAAAGGTGGCGCTAGAGAGCCCCTCATCCCCGCCCGTTTCTGAGGCTTTGCCCATGTGTACTGACTGACATCTCTGATGTGTGTGTTGAGTTTCAAGCAGTTTCAAGCAATTTCAAGCATGCTAAGAGCCTCAGAACAGCCAAAAGATTATTAAACTTTGACACGTTGCCATGGCAACAGTATTTGAAATTTCAGGAATCCATTTCATACGTCTCTATCTGTCATGTTTTCACATTATACTGATGAAGTTTGAAATAAATCTGGTGAAAATAAGATGGTGATTCAAAGCATTTTTGAAAGTGACACACTTCCTGCTGCCAGTTGGTGGCGCTATAACTTTGACTCACAAAAGTCATATCCATGTGATCGGCTTCTTACAACAAACACACAGCTGAAGTTTCATCCAAACCAGTCAATGTTTGCACAAGTTAAAACACACTTCCTGTTTCCCTTTTCTCGCCATAAATTCGTTGCATCGCCACGGCCAGACTTTTCGAGATATCAAAAATCCGCTCGCAATTTAGCATCCTGAATATGTTCACTTAATGCTGACCGAGTTTGGCAATGATCGAAACAATGGCCTCGGAGGAGTATATTAAATTCCAGAGCATGCGTTTTCCGAACAACCCATAATAGCTCACTTCCTGTTGGGCTGACACATAACTATGAGCACGAAAGTTGTTCGGCCCGATGAGATCTAAATGTGTACCAAGTTTCATACATGTATGTGCAAGTGTGTTTGATATATGGACCAAGTTTTCAGACCCCACTTAAGGGGGCGCTGTCGAGCCCCCCTGCCACGCCCGGGTACCAGCTTCAGCCCGGCTCTGATGGCCGCGCATTCCGACGCCTGTGCGAAGTTTCAAGAGTTTTCGAGCATGTTAAGTGCCCCAAAAGTACCCGAGAAGTCAAAAAAAAACAAACAAAAAAAAAAAAAACAAAGAATAATCTGAGGAAGAACAATAGGGCTCTGCGCCCTTTCAGGGCTTGGGCCCTAATAATAAGAAACAGAGGAAGAACAATAGGGCTCTGCGCCCTTTCAGGGCTTGGGCCCTAATAAGAAACAGAGGAAGAACAATAGGGCTCTGCGCCCTTTCAGGGCTTGGGCCCTAATAATAAGAAACAGAGGAAGAACAATAGGGCTCTGCGCCCTTTCAGGGCTTGGGCCCTAATAATCTTAAGGAAAACAATAGGGCTTCTGCGCCCTTTCAGGGCTTGGGCCCTAATAACCGTTAGAAGAACAATAGGGCTCTGTGCCCTTTCAGGGCTTGGGCCCTAATAATAATCTTAAGAAAAACAATAGGGCTCGGCTCTGCACCCTTTCAGGGCTTGGGCCCTAATAATAATCTTAAGAAAAACAATAGGGCTCTGCGCCCTTTCAGGGCTTGGGCCCTAATAATAATCTTAAGGAAAACAATAGGGCTCTGCGCCCTTTCAGGGCTTGGGCCCTAATAACCGTTAGAAGAACAATAGGGCTCTGCGCCCTTTCAGGGCTTGGGCCCTAATAATCTTTAGGGGAACAATAGGGCTCTGCGCCCTTTCAGGGCTTGGGCCCTAATAATCTTTAGGGGAACAATAGGGCTCTGTGCCCTTTCAGGGCTTGGGCCCTAAAAAGAATAATCTTTAGGGGAACAATTGGGCTCTGCGCCCTATCAGGGCTCAGCAGCGATGACGGGCCTAAGCCGGTGGCATCGCCACCCCGGTGGCATCAGCTTAACTGTGCACGGCACGCAATAGGCATTTAAAAAGGAGAGCATTTTAAAAATCACTCGAATATGCCACATTTACAGCAGCAGCTGGTGCCATTATGACCATAAGCCACACCCATGATGCAATTTAAATATAGATGAATTGTAATGTCATAGGATCTAATAGGTCACTTTCAAATATGTGCAAAGTTATCTTTTGCGGCTCAAAATTTTGTAAGTCCAGAAGGAGAGTATTTAATTCAAGGTGTTTGTATAGTTTTTTGTTATTTTTATTTTTTTACTTACGCCCGTTTCACACATACTCCATTTGCAGTGCGTATGCGGTGCAAATTTTTTTCCGTACCCATGTTAACGGATTACAGCTTTCACACTGCACGCGGATGCGGTCCGTCAGTCCGTTCCAGGTGCGGTGCGTCTGCAGCAGTCCGGCGACGGTTTCCGTACCGAGTCTATTTTTTATTTTTTTTGCTGTGCTGCACTGCTGAATTAAAGTGACAGCACATTGTTTGCATTAAAATAAACATGAACTGACGCGGAAATTTAGTAATTTTACCACAGATGGATATAATTTAAAATATACTCTGTTTCAAAGTCAACACATGGATTTTTTTTTCTCGGGTAAAGCAAGGAAACGACACCTTACCTGGCATTTAGGTAAAACAATTAAAATAATGGATAGCACTCGTACATTCTTGGAGGTGGAAAAACAAAGGTCTTTATGACCTTCTTTTAAAAGGGTTTAAAAACGAAAGAAAAGACGAGAGTTGGCTGTTTTTGTATAGCCTATTGTAAGTTTCTAATTTAAAATGTTTATAGGCTATAACCTATGTTTAAATGTTTTGCCACTTGTGTGAGCTAAATCTATATAAATATAAAGTAATGAATTGAATAAAACGTTGTTTTAATGTACTACGTTAAAACATGACATCTATGAAAGTGTAAACAAAGATAATTGCAATTCTGACAAGCCATGTTCAGTAACAACTTTTGGATTTGAAATAAAAAAATAATGAATAAATGCTGTGTTTGTGGTATACAACCACGGATCAGTTGCGTGCTGCAAACGCAGCATATATGAAAGCACAACAGCGCGTGCTGCTCCTGCACCGCATCCACACCGCAACACACACCGCATACGCACTGCAGACAGAGTATGTGTGAAACGGCCGTTATTCACACTAAAGTGATAGTTATTTGTGATTGCCTATGATATGAAAGGGTTAAATTATCACCATCAAGAGAGAAAGTGACACACACACACACACACGTAGTGGGAGAGAGAGAGAGGACACCCCACCCCATCCCCCCACCCCACACACACAGAGTGAGCCTGAGAGAGTGAGGAGGAGGAGAAGGACAGAGGCACAGTGAAATGCAGAAGAAATATTTTAAAGAAATAAATATATTGATCTGAAAAATAGTCCATTCATTTTAAATTCATCCAGGTTAAATTACCGAATATACAATCTTAATTTAATTTAAATCGAACTATGATTTTACAAAATGAGACAATTTCTGTTTCCCTTTTTTGTCCTTATTTAATCCCTCGCCATAGCAGCACGGTTTGAGACATGCTATAATCATTATCAATATAGCATCTTCATTGTCTTTGTTTCATGTTGACCGAGTTTGGTGTCGATTCCATGCATCTCCTACGAGGAGTTTATAAAAACTCAGAGCCTTTTTATTCAAAATTTGAACATTAAAAGCAAAATATCTCACCTCCTGTTGGTCGGAGCTAATGAATGTAAATTAGAAAGTTGTCTGGCTTGAAGAGTACAATATATATACAGAGTTTGGTGACTGTAGATAAATGATTTCCATTACATGAGAGTAGATGTTAAAACTTCATGCTGATTTGAACTCGGCTCTCGCCAAGATAAGCACCAACTAAGACGTAGCTTTACAGTAAACTAATCCATATGTGTCTCCATCCATTTACATTTCCTTCCATATGATGATGTACATATCCTTCTGTCTGATGTTAATGGCTGAAGTGTAATGCTGGCTCCAGGGATCAGCTTATTTTGCCTCCCTGGCGCATCATCACACACAACGGCTGTGATGTTGGCTCCGGGGATCAACGATAGTGCGGCCTCCCCAGCGCATCAGCATGACAACCGTCTGGATTGAGCTAAGTAGGGTACATCTCTGGGGTCTTCAGGTGGGCACCTTCCATCCTCAGTGTTTCGTCGACTAGCCCACGACACCTCAAGAAGGCTCGACGGTGATTCTGGCGTCCCAGCATCACCCCCCTCCGTCCCCCACTCAACTTAGCCCAGCTTACTTATCTGTACATCAGCGTTTCTTTCTATTGTGCTTGAGATCCCCAGGAATCTTTCCGTCTCAACCACAGCCAGTTGCTGCTCCTCTCTGCTGCTTCAGATAAGTTCTTCACTGTACGACGCAACTCTTGACCACTGAATCCGACGTCTCTGAGAAACCAGGTTGTAGAGTGTGCCACAAATCCTCGACAACCCACTTCCACTGGGTAAACCTGGACTCTCCATCCTCGCTGTTCCGCTTCAGTGGCTAGTTCAGCATACCGCAGTTTCTTCCTCTCATACACCTCATCTACAGCATCCTCCCATGGCACTGTTAACTCTATCAGGCGTGCTGATCCAGACCACAAGACAATATCTGGTCGAAGGTTAGTGGTGGCAATCTCAGGTGGAAAAATAAGCCGTTGACCAACATCTGCCAGCATTTTCGAGTCTCTAGCAGCTTCCAGTTGTCCTGGGCGAGGATTGGTTTTACCACCTTTTCTTGGTGGTTGCTCTCCTGGGCGGAGGAATGTTGTCTTTTGTGTGTAATGTTTTAATGGGACAGGTGGCAACTTATTGGTCATGTTACGCTTGTCTTCCAATGCTAAGGCCAAACATTGCAGCACCTGGTCATGGCGCCAAGTAAACCGACCTTGGCTAAGAGCCACCTTACATCCTGTCAAAATGTGCCTTAATGTTGCAGGTGATGAACACAAAGGACATGAGGGATCCTCTCCTACCCAGAGGTTTAGGTTCTGTGGTGATGGGAGAACATCATATGTTGACCTGATGAGGAAACTGATCCTGCTCTGTTCCATTGACCATAGGTCTTGCCAGCCAATCTTGCGTTGTTCCACACTCTCCTACTGCATGAAAAGTGGGATTTTCGTCAGTATGTGGCACTGTAGATTGCCGTGGAACTTCAGGTTTACGACTGTGCACGGCAATTTGCAGGCAACACCGAAAACTGCAGTAAATTGTCGGAAATTGACGTGGGCCTTGCTTGGCAGTTGTCCCCTCATGACCCGCCCTCCCCTTTATTCTAGGGGAGGCTTTATCATGTAAATGAACATGCTGTGAGCTACACAAATGCAAATCAGAGTAGCAGCAGGGGGAGTTTTATCTAGGTTCTGAATTTTTTAAACTAAAACAAGTTTAAAGTTTAAGTTAAAATGTTAACTTAAATTTAAGTTAAATGTACTTGTTTTAGTTCACTTTACTACATTTTTAGGGCAACCAGTTTGCTCCAATTTTTAAAGTAGATTCAACTTGTCCGGGCTTACAGTGTAGATAAATTACTCTGTATGTCATTAGCAATAACTAATGTTATGTAAAAAAAAACAAAAAAAACAGGACAGCAGTTCATGTCTTCAACCTTTAGAGAGGTTACGTGATGCAACAAGACAATGAACCAAAGCACACAAATAAATCAAGTAAAGCATACAGTTTACATACCAAAATAAATGTTTCCACCCTGCACTGTGAATGATTTCTAAATGGCTATTAATCAAAACGTGAAAAGTACAAGTTTGTGTGTTAATAGTTAAGTCAGATTGTGTTTTTCTGTAATTGTCATTTAAATTGAGCTCACACCACATTTTATGAATTATCAATGCAGATTTTCAAGAGGTGGTTTCCTGGACAGGGTTTAAATTATGCCAAGAGTAGGCCTTAATCTAGTTAATCGTGAGTTAAAAAATTGTTGCCTGGAACAAAGATTAAGCACAGATTACTAACACCTGGACTATGAGTCCTGAACTAAAATAAACTGGATTCATTTACAGTTTTATCTAATTGCTTACACACAATTTCTGAAAATATGGCTCCATTTCTTGTAACTGTACACACAAAACACACAACATGCAAAACATCAGACATCGCTTGCAAAAGCAACACTTTGTGCAAAACTATTTTAACTCTTCCAAAAATGTTGTTTTTGCATATATCTAACAACACACAAATATGCACAACTGAGGAATTTTACAGTTGAACTGAAAGACTGCTGCCCCTGCGACCCGGCCCTGGATAAAGCGGAAGAAGATGGATGGATGGATGGATATGAAACAAATATTGTTTTAACTAATATTTATTTTTGTTTTATTATTGTTCCCCTAAAGATTATTAGGGCCCAAGCCCTGTAAGGGCGCAGACCCCTATTGTTTTCCTTAGGATTATTAGGGCCCAAGCCCTGAAAGGTCACAGAGCCCTATTGTTCTTCTAACGGTTATTGTTATTAGGGGTTCAAGCTTGAAAGGCTGAAACATTATTGTAATTGTTAATTTTCCCATGATGCATCATTCTGCATCTAAAACTGATCAGGCAGACCAAACCGTAAGTCGTAGAGACATGAAAATTTCAGGGCTGGTAGTATTCACAACGACTACCGAGGCATGCCCCGATCGGCCTGACGGGGGCGCTACAGCAAGCAAAAGTACGAAATGGCTCATAACTCCTAAACCGTTAGGCGTGGGCTCAAGTGTCTTATATCCTTGGAATCCTTGGCTCAAAGTGGACAAAACACATGCCTCAGATTGGCTCGCCCTTTGGCGCCAATTTCGAGAAATTTTGGTTTATTTGAAAAACCTACTTTTGCAAACTACTCCCACGTTTTTTCCCTGATTGGAACCAAACCACCGTAGAAATGTTCTTTGGAGAAAGACTATCAAAAATTGTGGAAAAAAAAATCAGAATTTTTGATTCATGGTCACTAAGAAGAACCAAAATGTTCAACATGTCAGGGGCCACTTTTACTAAAATGACTATAACTTGTGAACCGAACAAAATATTTTCGTTAAACTCAGGTCACATGTCTATGAGTTCAAACTTCGGTCAAATAAAAAAAATTGCGACAATTGGCCACTTGGTGACGCTGTAACAGGACAAAAGTCATGAAAATGGCTATAACCTCACCCAACCATTAGTCGGAAAATAATTGGCATGCAGTATCTTTGTCCAGGGTGCCATGATAGTCTATGAGAACATTGGCGTATCTCAAAAAACTCAGTTTGCATCATCAGCACAATGCCTTGAAGGAGCCTAAGAAGTTTCAAGCCGGTGTTTTTCACGGGAGTCACCTCCTTTGACTCCTGAATCCTTGCCGAGTCCAAAGATGCCAAACATGGCAGGTTTTGCTTTATGGTTTGTGTAACGATGTCATTTAGCACTTAGAAAACTTTTGCGCTTATCTTTGAAACCGCTAGTCCGATCGAGACAAAACCACCACAGGAAATTTGATAACATAGGTCAATAGCTAATCAATAATGTCCAAATGTCAAAACTATGATAGGAAGTGAAATCCAATTAATGATGCCCATTAGTCATTTTTATACTCTCAATAATATACTGTAAGTGTCTATAACGGGGTGTCCAATCCTGCTCCTGTAGGGCCACTGTCCTGCAGACCTTTACCAGTTAATCAAGGTCTTATTAGGCATACTAGATACTTTCAGACAGGAGTGTTATGGCAACTTGGAGCTAGACTCTGCAGGACAGTGAACCTCCAGGACCAACTTTGGACACCCCTGTTCTATAACTTCAAAATTAAGTGAGATATTTATAACAAATTTGACACACAAATGTATGGACACACTCTGAGGACATCTAAAAAAAAGTGGTGGAGATTGGGCAAGACGTGGTGCTATAACTCCCAAAAAACTTTAAAAATTGAATTAAAAAAATATTCCTTATAAAATTTACTGTAAATGATCTTTTTTCATCTATAAGCTAAGTTTATTTACTTATTTGGATCCCCATTAGCCAATACCTCAGCAGTGGTTACTCATCCTGAGGTCCCAACAAGTAAATGAAATACAGTAATCCACAACAATAAAAAGTCAATGAAACATACAAACCCAAAATTCATTCCAAATATCAAAATCAACAATTTACTATATATTTTGCCATTAAATGTTCCTTTAAAGATTTTTATAAAGTTTAAAAAAATAGTTTACTTAAAATATGTAATATCCAATAGTAAATCATTCCATATTTCCATTCATCTATACGTTGCAGTCCGTTGTTTTACAGTAGTTTTCGAAACAGGAAGTAAAAAAAACATCCATTTGATGCATGCCTGGTGTTGAAATGATGACTAGTACTACTATAAAAAAGTTGACATTACAGGACATTAGGAACTCTAGACAAATAAATATTTCTTATAAAACAAAGCAGAGAGACTTTCACCAGTGGCCAACCTAAAGTTTTGTGCATTCTTATTATTATACTAGCCCTTCTATTTCTATTACAATTTGTGAGTCGTTTGGCTCTGTTCTGGACTGATTGTAATTTTTCCAAGTCTTTACTTGATGTACTCAAGCACACCACTGGGTAATAATTTAAGAACCATTGTTTGCACAATTTAAGAAAGTGTTGTGGTAAAAAGTTTGTTTGTCCATAACTGTTTGTAACCCGGGTAACCCTGGCCACCAGTAAGTGAATTAAAACTTCAGAGTTCAGAACAAAAAAAATAAAAAAATAAAAGTGTTCTAGAAGAGTAAGAGATTCAACCAATAAATGATTGTAGACTTGGACACACGGGGTTGAATGCTTCATTGTTCATAACTGGAATACATGAGACTGGTCTGTGTGAAAGTTTTGGGGAGAACGAAACGGTGGAGCATGTGATATATGATTGTAAAAGATATGACGAAGAAAGAAAGGAATTAATGTTATATTTAAACAAAAAAGGAAAGGTAAATAAGGATTTGGAATATCTATTAGGATATGATTTTAATAGAGATAAAGTAGGATACAGGACATTAATGATATATTTATATAATACTGGGTTAAGTGAAAGGATTTAAAATTATAGAACGAAGATGATCTAGTCTATTCTGGATCTTAGGAGACCACAAAATTAGACTGGAGGAGCTGAACACTCAGCGCCAGGTGGGTCCTGGGAAGAAGGAATGGGATAGAGCATTGATAATTTATATAATGAGTATTTGTTTAGTTATGTAAGTATGTGGGGAAAATAGAAAAGAATAAAAACTAGAACAATTTGATAAATAAACTGTGACTGCATAACAGCAAATGTAGGTGGCGATATGCACATAGTATGCAATGCGCCAGGAAACAGAAGAAGAAGAAGAAGAAGAAGAAGAAGAATCAATGATTGTGCTGCAGTGACTGACACTCCTGTGAGCCAATTAACGGTGCATTCACGTGCTGCCGGCACCGCCGCTGAGTCAGATAAGACCAGATCAGTGAGCAGACGAGAGAGCACTTCTCCAGAAACTCTGCACTGAAAGTTAATCTAACGAAAATTGTGATTGAGAGCACATGGAAAGTTGGACTTTGAGGGCCCTATCTTGCACCCAGCGCAATTGACTTTGTACACCGACGCATGTGTCATTCCTATTTTGCACCCGCGCAAAGCGCGCTTTTCCCTCCACAGAAGCACGTCGCTAAACTAGTGAATGAACTTGCGCTACCTGGGTCAGCGCAAAAAAGGAGGCGTGTTCCGGCGCAAACAATCCCTGGTGCTATTTTGCTGTTCCATTAAACAATTGCGCCACTGACCAGAAAAAACCTAGTCTAAAGTCAGTGGCGCGTTGCGCGTTGTTCATTATGCTATTTTAAGGGCGCATGCTTGACCATAATGTATAACGTGCACAACGCGCATACACTTTGCTCATGTAACCTACACAGATGCAACAGTTATTTTTGCAAATCATAAATTGTTACACTAAAAAAATATTAACACATGAGATGACGGAAATCATTGTGGTGTGCCACGAAGATGTGAAAAAATAGGCATAAATCTAGCTTACAAATGATTCAGGCTAATTGTAATAATTAAGGATAAGACCTGTTTGCCCAATAGTGGCAAGACATATATGTATATAAGGACATCTTACAAATTGGTTTGTCCGTCAAGAACCAGGAAAAAAAAATCGACTGAAAAACTGAAAGACTGAAAAAAAAAAAGACTGTGAAATCACCTTTACCATAATGTACAACATTACAACTTCACTTCTCTGTCTTTCACTGCTCTTACAAGCACATCAGTCTCCTCGGCTGTGAACCGCTCCTGGCGTGCGCCTGGTAAATACGCCATAATAATAGCAATCCATAATGAAACTTGCGCACCTGCTTTTAAAGGGAATGTTGGATGACGCTCGGATTGGTTTATTCACGTTACGCCCAAACCACACCTATGAATAATGAAGCTACTTCAGACCAACCCATTTTAGATTTGCGCCGGGCGCAAGAGCCATTTATCCCGCAAGGAAAATAGCAACAGCGCCGAGACCCGCCCACAAAGTTACTTGCGCTTCGCGCTTTGACTCTTGCGTTTCAGATCGTTAAAATAGGGCCCTGAATGCGTCAGCTGAACTGTTGTTGTCGGAGAGAGAGGGTGAAGTGAAAATCGGAGCAGTAGATTTGATTGGATTCTGAGTTTTCTTTATGAATCATCTGAAATAGTGATTCTATCTGGCTTTGGTGAGTGCAATTTCCGATATTACGTCAAATAAATGTAAACGTTTCTAAGATTATTCGTTCTGGGCAGAGTTGAGTAACTTAGGCTGCGTGCACACAGCGTGAGCTGAACTGATTAGCACACAGGCTAAAGCTACTACGTGTAAAAATGCAATCCAAAAGTGATTTATGACTGTAAATGTGTTTAATAACCGTTGAAAAGTTGGATTAATGTGGCATTTGAGCGGTGTGTAATGCTTGAATGAAAGTTGGTAACTATTGTGTTTGCCTTATCTTTTGCAAGGCTGTTTTCCCTTGTTCTATCTTTCTTTCTATGTGATCATCTGCGAGACAGGAAACCTGTTTTGTGCATAATAAGCTGCGTTTCCAGGAACTTTGGGGTGGTACTCTGTGTGTTTCGACCGCAGGAACCAGGGTCTAAATGAAGTTCCGGGTAAATATTTCCCCCTCCAAACGGCCCTGCTCCCGGGGTAGTACTTTTTCAAAGTTCGGGAACTTTCGGGGGTGGGACTTGGGCGCTGAACATGCTGATTGGTTGAACTCACACAGCATTTTATTTCAACCAGCATTTTAAAAAGTCTTTTTCGTTCTGCGTTCAGTAAATATCAGTCTTGCTCTTTCTGTCTGATGGCACGCGTTCGTCTCAGCCATCTCACGGTCAATGTCCGTAATAGCTGATAATAACATACGTTGTCTTATTTTAAATCTAGCTTTACGAGCTTTCAGAATACGCTTTAGTATCAGTGCTTGTCTCTTTTCCGCCATTTTGTTAATGACCTCTTTATCAAAACAATACATAACTACCAAAAACAGCGCTGCTTGCATCTCCTCGTTATTGTTGCAGACAGTATCGCGCAAAAATGATTCCTGTCCGTCTCTGACTGAGAGGAGCAGGCGCGCACAGTCCTACATCACCGGACTAATTTGCCTAATCTTCCCGGTACTTTAGACCGCAGTGGAAATGCAGACAGCAGCAGATCTGGGGGGAAAAAAGTTCCTGTAAAAAAGTTCCTGGTACAAATTGTTCCGGGTAATTTCGGTTGAAACGCGGCTATACAGTCATTTGGAGAGGAATCGTCTGTGACTGTGTTGGACGCGATTAAATGTGCGAGCTGCCCACGGATCTTTTCCCTTTGAACTGTGATTTTTGAAATCATCAATTGGTAGGAGAATTCCACAATTTTTTGTTTTTTCAGCACAATATACTTTATTTCGTTGAATCTGTTTGATTTTTGCTTACGAAAAGGAGATTTTTTTTTTTACTTTAACTGATCGAAAGACAGTTCAACAACGCTTTGAACTGAATCATTTGATTCGCGAACTCTTTCGCTAATTCGTTCAACTGAGTCGATTCTTTTATGGATTTTCTTCAACCGAGTCAATTCATTTGTTTCTGTTTTTCCAATTCATATTGTTTAATGTGCTGTTTACTCTCTGAAGGGAAAGTAATTTATTGGAAGGAGTTCTGAATTATATTCTATATTTTGGGTCAAATCAAATATTGAATTACTTTTGTCATTTTACATTTCGGTTATTTAATATTTTATTTAGTTTGAGGGTTTATTGTTGTAAATTACTTTTGTCAAATTGAAAGAGACATACACAGTGTGTGTTTTTTTTTTGAGAATCTACTTTACACATTGTGTGAAAAGTGTGAAACCCCATCAATTTAAATTCAGAGCTGTTAAACTGTTGAAATCTTGTCCTAGAAAAAGCAACAGAACAATTGACAAATGTTTTGATTTACTGAACTCATTAATTGATTTTTCAAACCTGTTATTTATCTGATTGAAACAAATTACAAATAAAATATATATTTTTAATATTAATATAATCTTCAATCTAAACCAGAACAAAATTGATTGCGCTTCAGTACCGACTTGGTATTGGTACTTTTGACAACACTACTATTCACTCATCTGTCGCGTCTTTACGTCCCTCCAGTAGTAGCCTTTCCTTGCTTCTGATTTAATTTAATGAGCCCAACCAGTCTATTTAATTTAATTTCATATATGAGTATGAAAATTCGATAGACGCATTCAACAGCCCAATACCTACAAAAAAGTCCCTGGGTGTCAAATCTGAAAAACCAACAGGAAGTGAGATATTTTGAATTTTCTTTCCTAAATTGTTGCAGTTTTTTGCCATTGCCAGATGTTGTACTTTAACAAATTCCTCCTAGAGATTTAATCAGATCAACATCATATTTAATCAGTCTAATCTAAAGGCCTTTGCGAAGTTAAATTGCAAAGATCTTGAGTTTTCGCTGAAGGGCGTGTCCGTGGCGGCCTCACAAATTTTGATGTTTCGCCATGACACAGGAAGTTGTTGTAACTCGGGCATACAATGTCCGATCTGCCCCAAACTTCACATGTTTGATAAGATTCCTGGCTTGAAGACATCTACATGCCAATATTCAAAGTTATAGTGCCACCAACTGGCAGCAGGAAGTATGTCCTTTCAAAAAAAATTAAATCACTGTCTTATTTTCACCCGATTTATTTCAAACTTCATCAGTTTAATGTCAAAACATGGCAGATATAGACATATGAATGGATTCCTGATATTTTAAATAATGTTGCCATGGCAACACATCAAAGTTTAATAATCTTTTTGGGTGTTTTTGACACTTTTAGCATGCTTGAAATTGCACGAAACTAGACAGACACATTAGAGATGCCGTCCAGAAAATGTGGGCAAAGACTTAGAAATGGGCGTGGTGGATGGGCTCAGTAGCGCTATCTTTTGAACAAAAGTGGGGGGGTTAGTTTTGCTTATCTTGGCGAGTGCCAAGTTCAAATCAGCATGAAGTTTTAACATATACTCTCGTGTAATGGAAATCATGAAGATCTGGATACGTCCAGTGACTGCTGTGAATAGTACAGCTGGCAACAAGGGAAAGACCTTGTGACAGCCTTGAGAGACAGCTGACAGGAGGAAAGAGACCCCATTGGGGCTGGTAAGGGTTAGCTACCCTTGTCGGCATGTCTGTGTTTACAGGATGCTGGAGACACCCGCCCAAGGCTTCTAAGAAATTTAAAGAAAAATACCCCTAGAGTCTGCGAGAGCAGGGGCGGAAGATGACTCAACGGTGGACAACACGGTTAACAACTTAGGAACGGAAATGGATATGAGTATGGAGAGTACTTCACAAAAGACTAGTTCAAGATCTGCGGTTAGCAAAGACATGGAACTCCAGGTTTGTGTCTGCGGCTGGAGCAAGGCGACAACAGTCAGGGGGTTGAAGATTCATCAAGGGAGAATGAAATGCTTGAGGGAGAAGGGACAAGGGCCTCGCATTGATCAGTACTTCTTCCGAAGTCAGTCAAGTCAGTCGAATGAAATCCAGCGACAGGAAGCAAACCACAGTTCGCAGGATATCAGCACCCCTGTCATAGACGTGAGGAGGACTTGCATGGACACAGTTAGTGATGAACCTAATGATCCTTGTGAACCCGGTCAGACAAACCAGCATAAGAGAGAAAAGAACCTCTACGGGCACAAGCCTGGAGTTAAATGGCCAAGAGCTTGTGAGAAAACTGCATGGGACACAGTAAACACAGATCTCTGCTTTGCATTGGAAAGATTAAGTGGAACAGTTGAAAAGAAGCTGGATAAATTTGGGGACATTTCTACGCATATGGAAGTGAGAGGTTTGGAGTTGAAAAAAGGAAGGAAAAAGTACAAACTATTCCTGGAAAGTCCAGACGGCAGCAGGAGATTGAATGCTTAGTTAGAGAAAGGAGACAGCTGAGGAAGCAATGGAGAAGAGCAGAACAAAGTCAGAAGGAGGGACTCAATCTCTTACAAAGGGTCATAAAAGATAAGCTTGCAACATTGCGCAGAGCTGAGCGCCTATGGAAACGCTACAAAAAGAAGGAGCGTGCGAGAGCTAACTTTTATAAAGAACCATTCAAATTTGTAAAGAAGTTATTCACCAGTGAGAAGAATCCAAGGTTGAGCTGGAGAGATATTTGGAGGAAACACATACAGATTCAAAAAGGCAGGAGCCTATGTCAATTCCATCAGACATCCCACCTATCAATCCACCTGAATACCAAATCGAGGACTGTGCACCTAAGTGGAAAGAAGTAGAGCAAGCTGTGAAAAAAAAACAAGGGCTTCATCATCTCCAGGGCCTAATGGAGTTCCGTACAGAGTGTACAAGAGTGCTTCAGGAGTTCTACGAATTCTGTGGAAATTGATGAAAGTGGCATGGGCAAAACAGGTTGTACCAAGAGCATGGCGCCGAGCAGGTGGAGTCTTTATACCTAAGCAGAGATGCCCAGACTTCCCTCTCCCTAGACACTTCCTCTAGCTCTTCCGGGGGTACACCGAGGCGTTCCCAGGCCAGCCGGAAGACATAGTCCCGCCAGCGTGTCCTTGGTCTTCCCCGGGGCCTCCTCCCGGTTGGACATGCCTGAAACACCTTCCCGGGAAGGCGTTCAGGAGGCATCCGAAACAGATGTCCGAGCCACCTCAGCTGACCCCTCTCGATGTGGAGGAGCAGCGGCTCACCTCCGAGTTCCTCCTGAGTGACTGAGCTTCTCACCCTATCTCTAAGGGAGCGCCCAGCCACCCTGCGGAGAAAGCTCATTTCGGCCGCCTGTATCCGGGATCTTGTCCTTTCGGTCATGACCCAAAGCTCATGACCATAGGTGAGAGTAGGAACGTAGATTGACCGGTAAATCGAGAGCTTCGCCTTACGGCTTAGCTCTTTCTTCACCACAACAGACCGGTACATCGACCGCAATACTGCAGAAGCTGCACCGATCCGTCTGTCAATCTCCCGTTCCATCCTCCCCTCACTCGTGAACAAGACCCCTAGATACTTGAACTCCTCCACTTGAGGTAGGGACTCTCCACCAACCTGAAGTGGGCAAACCACCCTTTTCCGACTGAGGACCATGGCCTCGGATTTGGAGGTGCTGATCCTCATCCCAGCCGCTTCACACTCGGCTGCAAACCGTCCCAGTGCATGCTGAAGGTCCTGGTTAGAAGGGGCCAACACGACAACGTCATCCGCAAAGAGCAGAGACGAAACCGCGTGGTCCCCAAACCTGACACCCTCCGGCCCCTGGCTGCGCCTAGAAATTCTGTCCATAAAAATTTTTAACAGAACCGGCGACAAAGGGCAGCCCTGCCGGAGTCCAACATGCACCGGGAACAAGTCTGACTTACTGCCGGCAATGCGGACCAAACTCCTGCTTCGGTCGTACAGGGACCGGACAGCCCTTAGCAAAGGACCCCGGACCCCATACTCCCCGAGCACCCTCCACAGGATGCCGCGAGGGACACAGTCGAATGCCTTCTCCAAATCCACAAAACACATGTGGACTGGTTGGGCAAACTCCCATGAACCCTCCAGCACCCTGTAGAGGGTATAGAGCTGGTCCAGTGTACCACGGCCCGGACGAAAACCAGACTGAATCCGAGGTTCTACTATCGGCCGTATTCTCCTCTCCAGTACCCTGACATAGACTTTCCCGGGGAGGCTGAGAAGTGTGATCCCCCTGTAGTTAGAACACACCCTCCGGTCCCCCTTCTTAAAAAGAGGGACCACCACCCCGGTCTGCCATCCCAGAGGCACTGTCCCCAACCGCCACACGATGCTGCAGAGGCGTGTCAGCCAAGACAGCCCCACAACATCCAGAGACTTGAGGTACTCAGGGCGGATCTCATCCACCCCCGGTGCCTTGCCACCGAGGAGTTTCTTGACCACCTCTGTGACTTCAGCTTGGGTGATGGACGAGTCCTCCTCTGAGCCCCCAGCCTCTGCTTCCTTGATGGAAGACGTGATGGCAGGATTGAGGAGATCCTCGAAGTATTCCTTCCACCGTCCGACGACATCCCCAGTTGAGGTCAACAGCCGCCCATCGCCACTGTAAACAGCGTTGGTAGGGCACTGCTTCCCCCTCCTGAGGCGCCGGACGATTTGCCAGAATCTCTTCGAGGCCAGCCGATCCTTTTCCATGGCCTCACCGAACTCCTCCCAGGCCCGAGTTTTTGCCTCCACAACCACCCGGGCTGCAGTCCACTTAGCCTGCCGGTACGTGTCAGCTGCCTCAGGAGTCCCACAAGCCAACCAGGCCCGATAGGACTCCTTCTTCAGCTTGACGGCATCCCTTACTTCCGGGGGTCCACCACCAGGTTCGGGGATTGCCGCCTCGACATGCACCGGAGACCTTACGGCCACAGCTCCGAGCGGCCGCTTTGACAATGGAGGTGGAGAACATGGTCCATTCGGACTCAATATCTCCAGCCTCCCTCGGGATCCGGTCGAAGTTCTGCCGGAGGTAGGAGTTGAAGATCTCTCTGACAGGAGACTCGGCCAAACGTTCCCAGCACACCCTTACAGTACGCTTATGTCTACCAAGTCTGTCCAGCTTCCTCCCCCGCCATCGGATCCAACTCACCACCAGGTGGTGATCAGTTGACAGCTCCGCCCCTCTCTTCACCCGAGTGTCCAAGACATACGGCCGCAGGTCAGATGAAACGACCACAAAGTCGATCATTGACCTACGACCTAGAGTGTCCTGGTGCCATGTGCACTGATGGACACTCTTATGCCTGAACATGGTGTTCGTTATGGACAATTATATTATATTATATTATATGCTCACGCTTACCCCCCTTCTGCTTAATCTTGCGCCGCGTAAGGCGCCTCCGCTGTGGGCCAGATGCAGTACTGTGGGTCGTGATGTTGAAGGCCGACCAGGCCAGTTCAGCCCGAGCTTCGGCGTGTGTGAGGTTTATCTCAAAAGATGTTACTCTGCCGATGTTGAGCAGAAACTCATGACTGTATGCACATTTTAGAACAGATAGACGCGATGAGGACGTACAAAAACACTGACTCACAAGACAGAAAACACGAAAACACCGTTCTGTCGGGAGAGAGAGAAACCGCATTGTGTGCACGAATAAAAAATAATTAGCTACACATCAGAAATCACTGATCACAGATCAGAAGGAACTGAAAAAAGACTTATATTTTCATTTGTACATCCAAACACTGAGAAACTGCCAGCGTTCACTCGTTCACAAGCAATGATCTCTCGAGCGTTTGCATGGGCGTGCCAGATTCTCTGGGTGGAGGAAAGGGAGGTAACCGTTCCTGCTTGGACGTCAAACCAGGAGACTTCAGGATTGGCTCGTCTGGCCTGTCATTTTTTCAAAGGCAGAGAAAGACAGCCAGAACTCGGGTTTACACCGATCAACATTTCTATCCACTTGGGGACAATATTCAGGCTAGGGGAACTCATATTAATGTTGAAAAACCTCATAAAATGAAAATTTCATGCCATGGGACCTTTAAAAGAAGTATATTCATAAAAGAAAATATTAATATTATACAAATAAATATTTATATCTGGTTATTAATGTGACCAATAGCGTTCAATTTTGAACTTGAGATGAGTCAATGAGAGCGCAGAATGTGGCGCAGCGGAAAAATTGATTTCCGTATTTTGCACGAGGTTTATGCGTGGAGTTAGAGGCAGCTCTCTCTCTCGTGAACAGATGACTGATCAACGCGGTGTTTGTTGACTCCGTGGGAAATATAAAGACAGAAAATCATCTAGATGAATTCTGTCGATGGATTGATGTGAGTGAAATTATGCATTTTATTTCCTATTGGTTATTAGTGACATTAATATTGAAACGGACATTCAGTTTATTAATATAAAAGTGTATGGTGATTAAAATATAAATATATATATATATATATATATATATATATATATATATATATATATATATATATATATATATATATTTATATTTTTATATATATATATATATATATATATATATATATATATATATATATATATATATATATATATATATATATATATACTGAAATAGCGACAGAGTGTTGCTAAAGTGTTTATGGATTGTATTTTTGCTTAAAAAGGTTAGTGAAAAGGATTTAAAGGGGAAGTGCTATTCTGGAATTTTCTGAGTTGAACGATCTCCTTGGTAAGTCAAATTGCCTTGTTAATTGTCACTAATTAAATCGTTATTGTTGTTTAAGTGGGAAAAGCAAGAGAAATGGAATTTGTAAGTTATTTATGCATATAAAAAAATGTGTAATGCTGTATTTGGTACATAACAGCTAACTGTGTGCTGATGTATATGATGAGAAGTGGTCAGTTATATATTAATTAGTGTGTAAATTGGAAAAATAGTCACAAACATTACATATATAAAGGATATATATTCTTTATTTGAAAAATGCATTTACATATGTTCAGTTTCTGTGTAAAATGTATGATTATCCATTTATTTTCATGAGTTAAAAAATGTTTTATTGTATGTTGTTACAAAGATATTAATGATATTTTTGTGACCTTGTCTGTTCAAGGTCAGGTTTTTTTCCCTTGTTGTTCTGCCCTTTTCGGAGTCCTCTGTGTTATGTGACGTGTATTCTGGATTTGTCCCGGCCTTCCAGTGGATCTGAGGGGGGTTTGGACTGGCGAGCCTCCCTTGAGTCTAGGTCTTGAGTTCTGGGTTTCTGTGGAAACAAAATACAAGTTTTCTGAACTCTGCGAATGGTAGGAAATCAAATGACTTTTCCCATCTGTTGTTTTTTTCCTGGGATGAAGTGATTTTCCCTCATCAACAGATAAAAGGACAATTGAGTTTTTTTTGTCAACGGACTATTTGAAATCGAAGGACATTGTTTTATTTCTTTGAGAAGTGTAAATGTTCTTTTGGGGTTGAAAAACGGTGATACATTGTTTTGGGTTTGATTTAAAGAAAAAAAGCAGAGTTAACAAAGGTGATATAAGTGTTTATATTTAACCTTTGGTGAATCAAACACTGACCCCCAATTTCCACCGGCTGCGTTACAGCTCCGTCACGGCGGCGGAGTCAATAGGTTTCCATTAAAGTCAATGAGTGTATTTCCACTGAATGCGTTACAGCTGCGTTCCGACTCCGGCGATCCGCAGCCCTCCGCATCAAATACGCAGAGCTTCTATTTTTGCCAGATGCCGGAGCGCTCCGCAGCACTACAGGGCAGAGTACGCAGGACAGGAAGTCGAGTGACAAAACAGAACAGCCAGAAACAAAATAAAAGATCCGTTTAATTTTCAAAATAAAATACACCGCGCTCATATTTCCCTACACTACACCTTGAAAACGTCATAATGGGCGGAGACAGGCTTGTTTTAACCCCGTTGACACGATGGATGAAGAAATGCTAATTATTGAGGTACAGAATCAACCCATCATCTATGACCCCTCACATCCTTTTTATAAGGACAAAATTAAAAAGGATGGAAAACTTCCTGGTTTGGTAGTTCTGTTTATAGAAACTACATATCGCGCGATCACACCAGAATTCGCGAGATTACATGGGGCCTCGTGACGTCAGCTGTCAGTCATGACCGCAGCCGTTCCACAACAAATCCGGACCTGGTGGGTATTGACGGACGACGGAACACGGAGCTGTCACGCAGCGGAGCCGTTCCGCAGCCGTAACGCAGCCGGTGGAAATTGGGGGTTAGTTGAAGCAAACGAACAAAGAACTTACCTTGTTGAAAAGGTTAATGACACCTGTGAAAGCAAAAGAGTGATACAATTCAGAAAGAGAATTTCAATTGTGAAAATATTTTTTATTATTATTTCTGTTTTAATTTTCACATGGATTTTAACTTACTTTCTGATTGCTGCTAACAAAATACACATTGTGTGTTCAATGAAACTGTTCTCTCTCACTGTTGTTGTTGCATCTTTCTCAGCAGCGAATCTATTCTTCTGAGACGCTGGTCCATAGATTGGCATATAACTAGTCATTTATAGTTGCAAGTTATTAGCCAGAGAGTGAGCGTTTCACCTATGTCCTTCTATCTTTTTCGGACCTCAAAAGCAGAAATTTTAAAAATAGTCCTGCACCCGCTCCTTCCTATAATGGCAGTGGATAGCAACCAGGCTAAAACATAAAAAACAAATATACAAAAGTATCACGAAATGATACAGTGAGACGCGCGCCATATATGGAAAGTGTTCAGGAGGCATACTATAAGGTTTTGCGATAAATAAACCATATTATTCAGTCAAAATACTGAGCTTGGCCGTTACTCTGAGCGTGCTCCTGTGAGAGTGCGTAGTTACGTGCTAGCCGTCAGCACTGACTCAGCAGCCCCTCACGCAATGTTGTCATGACAACGGCACACAATATTCACTTCAGGAGGTTTTATTAGTAGTATTACTTCTTATCATATACCTTATAGAAAAGACGAGAGTCGCGTTTGTTTCTATTTAGCCTGATTTCTCAAAATGGTGTATGTGTGCATGTGTGTGATGAGTGCGAGCCGTCAAAAGGCGCCACATGACACATGATTTTGCAGTTAACTTTTTAACGAATTGCGACCAACATTACAGAGGCCAACGAGCCATCACGGAGCATTACCGGTCATCTTCAAGTGACTAACTTTTTTTAATTTTTAGGCAATTTATAAAACAGGCTTTAACTATTCAACGGAGCTTATCAGATATTTCAATCTCTGCTGCACTGAAATTAAAAGCGCACCGTTGTTTCTCCATTTTGATTTTAGGTTTACCTCAGAAGCAGTTTACGCGTTGTTGGATGCTTGATAACAGACCTGACAGTTGATTACCGAACACGATGGAGCAGTTTAAGATTTCCTAACTACAAATAAAATGAGATTTTTTAAGATGGGATAAGAATCCTAAATCAAGTTAAGATTTGCTTCTGTAATACGAAATAGTGGAAAATCCTAAATTAACTTAAAGCTTAAGTTAAGACCTAAGAGCGAATTTTATCTTCCACAGGCTCAAGACATTTAGGCTATGTTTGATTTTGTGCTGCCAGAAAAAACTAAACTAAAATCACTGATGTGTGTGAAATGCGCTAAAAAATAAACTTGACGCGCCTTACCAAATCTAAAAACAAGCACAAACTGTATTAAATAGAATTTGAAGTAAAAAGGTATCTGTCCTACAGTGTTTTTTTTTTTTTTACTTTACCACAGTAAAGGATGCAAATAGGTATAACAAACCTAATTATAAGCAAATGAAAGGAAGACATTTTTATAATCCCTTGCGAAAATGGGTGAGACGCAAGTGAAGATTTGGGAAAAGAAATGAGATGTCCATGTCCAGTGGAATAAATTAAATCTATTGTTAAAATTCATGGAAAATTGAATGACAAGATCTCAAAACAGAATAAAAAAATCTGACAAACCTTAAATTGGGCTCATAGCCTACCGCTCTCATTTGGCATGAATCCATATGTTTCCATGGTTGCGAAGTAACATTTAATTGCTAACCTATTATTTATTTTGTAAACAAAACTTTGTGCTTCACTCCTGTGATAATATAATAAAGCAGCATTCACATACAAAAAAAAAGGTAAAGTTTACCAGCACATCCCTAAGTGTTTCATTGGCATTTAATGGCCTGGCCGCGGAATACAGCATTTTTTGTAATTTTTGCGGATCCGTGTGAAGGGGGATAATCTTGAAGATGGGGTTGTCTTTACACAGAAAACTCAAAGGAAAAACATCTCTGTTTTAAGCATATCGTTGTTGTTTAAATGTACCTGTAGTCAGTGTATTTTTTTCTTTCTCCAGGGTTGATAGTAATAGTGACAGTATTTTCACCAAAATTCTGATGAGATGCACAACCTCTGATGTTAAGAAACAGAGCAGAAAAGACCTTTTGGATTATGACCCACTTGTTGAGAACCACTGGAGTAAAAGAATCCAAATTAAAACACTTCAGCTGTTCTGCCAGGATGGAAAACCAGAGAAATTGCGTCATCATCTGCTTTCTTCAATGTGTATCAGAGATGACAGGTCGAGGAATAATGTGGCGTCTCCAAAAGGATTAAATAAATCAACTGTGCATCACTGTCGGTGAGTTTTGGCTGGGAAGCATTTGTTCTGACTCCTGTGTTCAGTGAATTTGCTCAGAGGGACAAAGAGTCAGAGACAGAGAGAAAAATAAAGAAGATGAAAGTTCCCAAAACGATATAGCCTAGCTGGCCCCAGGTGCACCACTGTTTCATTCTCCAGCAGAGAGCAGCAAGCAGGAGACAGAACAATGATTGCGGCCTGCAGATGGGTGCTATTATGGCCGTCGAAAAAGGAGGTGTGTGTCGGGGGGAGGAATTACATGATCAGGTTTTCAATGAAAGAGGAGCCAGTAATTTGCAGAGTCGGATGAAAGGACGAGGGAGAGAAAGGGAAGAAAGAGAGAATGTCAGTTGGAATATACAGCCAAAACGGGCAGAAATGACAATCTGTAAACATTTCCATTATTGCCCAAATCCCCAAGCAAATCATAAAGCCCCTGGCTAGCGGTTGGAGTGATGGCTTCGCCCGTCAATTTGGCGCAAGAGGTCGGCTACTTTAATTGCAACCGGCTCTGTTGCTTTGAGTTATTACTCAATTACTAGCAGAGGGTGTTGACTGTTGGCCTCCGTCAAGGCTGCTCAGGGAGTTTGTAGTTCCCACATAACCATAACATCCAAATGTTGGTTATAATGTCAGACTGAAATAGGATCTATTTCGAGACAGAGGTGAGGAAATCACTGCATGGCAAGATTAAATCCTTTTCTTTAAATTTGCATCTAAAAAACAGGACTTTCCACCTCTACGCTTCTCAAAGCCAGAGGCTAGAGACCATCAATATATACATAACAGTAAATGTAAAAAGATGCAAGATTCTGCACAACAATCCCAGAAAATCCAGATAAGCACTATATATTTCCTTTTTGTGTTGGGTTGAGAACTGTTTGGTGTTCTGTCATGGGGAATTTATTTACTAGCCCCTGAAAGAGAGTGCCTTAGCACCTCCGTTCAGAGAAATGTTTGACATTTAACTTGTATATTTGTTTGGATCTTCTATATCTACGTGTTTAAGAAAGGCCAGACACCTGCTGTGAACCTTTGGCTTTTAAAAAGGGCGAGAGTTCTGAGACCGAACCGAGATGAGGGGTCTTCTTTTCCCACGCTTTTTCAACAAATGTGGAGGAGAAGCGTGGTGTGGTTTAAAGTAAAGAGGTCAAGTCAGTCAGACATTCTTTCCTCCATCTTCCAGCGCCAACCGCTGAGCCGCCCACTGGATGATTCACCCCACAGGGGACCGACTTTACTGGAGCCGATCTATAGTGTCACTTTTAAGTTGGATGAATCTGAAAGGTGCTTTGAAAGAAGCTAAAATCTCGACTTAAGGGCTGTGGGTTTATCTTGCAACACTCAAGAATTATATAACCATTGGGCGCCAAGAAAACAACGAGGGCAGGGGGTGTGATGGAAGCGGGACAGAAGAAAATATCCCAGGGTACCTGTGAAAAAAAGCCATCTTTCAGATACAGTATTTGGGTCAAGATCGGCAGACAATAAATAATTTGATGTGGCTTTGAAACAAAGTCTTTCAGAATTTACTGTCTGCTGAATTATAGTCTTTCCTCATCAAAGACCCACTCACTTTTTCAGCAGTTCAAAGCGAAGCCTGAGTCATATAAGTCTGTAAATACAGTATGCACTTCAAGCCAAGTTGAGGAAAAAGAAACAAGTTAGCCTAGTTTTTGTGTGTTGAAAGAGTAATTAGGACATTTCCTGAAACAACGCAGGGATGTTTTAAAGAAGATGAAACAATTACTGGTACAAATAATAACTGCAACTCTTTAACCTTTTAATGGTGGAATATGAAATTAATATGGATCTGCCTGAAATGAGTTATTGTTGTTGATGAGAGAAGCTAGCTTTGGGAAGGGCTGTCTAATCCTGAAAGGCCACTGTACGGCAGAATTTAGCTCCAACCAATTTTAGTTGTTTTGTAGGATAAAATAAACATTAAAGAAACAAATTACATTTATGGATTTGAAATTTTAGTAAAATAAATTTAAACCAAATATTTACAGATTTAGCTTAAATTAAATGGGTCATGAACTGCATTATTTTATTATTTTATAATGTTTCCTGGGGTGAACTTATAGGTCCCTATTTTAACGATATGAACACATGATCTGAAGTGCATGGCATGCAGGTGCACTTAGGACATGTCTGAATCCACTTTTACTAGTTTAACAACTAAAAAAATGGTCGGCACGCAGTGCGCCAGGTGCATGGTTCAAAAGAGTTGTACCTAGTCTCTTAATGAGTCATGGGTATGTTTTGGGCATAACAGAGTGTACGCGCATTGTGCACCCGCCTATAGGCGCATATTACTAACCCACCGTTTAAATAACACAACAAATACTGCGCTATTGACTTTAGAAAAGCCTTTTGTTGGTCACTGGCGCAGTCGTTTTCTATTGCCTCAAAGTTGCCACTGCGTCAGGCTGAAACTAGCAAAAGTTTTTTTTGCATTTGGCATTTTTTATACCCTGATTTTAGCCATTGATTTGAATGCTCTGTTTGAAGGGGTATGTCTCAAGGTTACACTTAAGCTCTGGGACCATTTTTGGTATTTCCGCCTGGATTTGGCCTACCCAAATTGAAAAGCTTTCCATACCTACATACAGTGGTCTAAGTACACAATGTTGGTGTCAATTTACAGGAAATTGTAGTTACATAAACCACTGCTAAAAGTGATAAACATGTAAGTATATGTTGTCTGAGCTGTAATTGTCTGATTGTTTGGTTATAAATTCAGTTTTGAAAGTGTGTAACTCAGGCCCTGTGTGCCCTGTGTGATACATAGGGCAACTTTTTGAGCAATGTTGCTTGGGCACTTTCCCATTGGGCAACAAATTTCTATCTGGATACTTTAGATCGATCGTGGGCCCCGTGTCTCATCTGATTGCCCGTTGATGGCAACATTGCTCAAAAAGTTGCCCCATGTATCATCACCTTTACAGGATATTCTTGATTACCTCTCATATTTCAAAAGCTCAAGGAAAATTAGATTTCACAATTCATGAGCCCTTTAAGCTTAATTTTGGGACTAAGTGACAATCTTATTTCTTTTCCCAAGGAACTTGCGTTGGCTTGCAAAAATCTTTGATGACATTTTTTTCATCACCATTAATCCTTAGGGATTGAATACAGGGTTGAATAGTTGAGGGGCTATTTACACAACACCGTTTTCAACTAAAAATGATGAACTTTGGCCGTTCATTTACACGACAAATGCAAACTTTTGAAAACGGGATTCAAAGGGCAAGGTTTTGAAAACGATATTGTTATCGTCTGCGTGTAAACTACAAAAACGTGAATTTGTGAAAATTCTGATGTCATGCGTATAAGGGCCCTATCATACACCCAGCGCAATGTGACCGTGTTTTTTGCTATAGTTTCAGCTCGACGCAGTTATCATTTTCACGTCCAGCACCACATTTTTTAAATAGCAAATGCACTCGCACCCATCTGTGTGCCCATGGGTGTGCTGGTCTAAAAACAAGGTGTGTTCAGGCGCATTGTTGGCGCGTTGCTATTTTGAGAAACTGAAACCGACTGCGCCATTGACCAACAAAAACCTGGTCTAAAGTCAATAGCGCAGTATTTTTTGTGTTATTTAAAGAGAGCATTAGTAATATGCGCTTATAGGTGGGTGCACAACCCACGTACACCTTGCTTATTTCACACAGGGTACCACGCGTAGCAGCACACTAACATGCCAAATATTAAAGCTACACCGTGTAACTTTTTTAGTTTATTCTTAGCTAAAAACACTTAGGTCTTTCAAAAATATATGTGCTCATTAATGTATATTTACTTCTTTCACGTAATAAAGTATTTTTGTAAGTTTATAATATGCCATTTAAAATACATACGGGTAGGGGTTCGAATGCAGGTCGCCATGTTGCCCCTTCATCTTGAAAGTACATTAGCCAAAGAGGAACATACCCGTAAATTCAAGCTTCGCCTTTCGCGTTTTAACACTTGATGGCACTGTACAAAATTCACTGCCTCGTGCATGTGCGCATCAACTTGTTCAGACTTGTCTGGTGCATGCGCAGAGAGTTTTCATCTAAGCAACGTCCAGTAACAGAGTTATACTGAGTTTTCCTGGCTTGTTTATTCCTCAAAAGTCTGTTTTTTCCATGTGTGGTTTTTCTGTGTGTTAATAACTCCGTAAGTAATAATAGTTATTGTCATTGTAGATGTGTTTCAGAGTGTGTCATCGCGTAATTCAGTTGATGTCACCTCAGAAGTATTTTTGTGTCAACATACAATAGCGTAACAATGTTTATTCGTTTATAGAAAATATTTGCTTGTAATGTATGTTGATGGAAATGTGTATCAGGTCTGATCGGCATATTAACAATTGTTATACAGAGCGCACTGCAGTGCTAAAGCTGCGCACACACTTTTGTAATCCGACACCGCTTGTTAGCAGCAGCGGCGGTAGCTCCGCTCCTTTTAATGCAGCTGCATTTAGCGCCTATATATGGTACAATAAGCTCTGGTTTACGGTTACATTATACAAATGTAACTTATAAGTATAGTTATACAGTTTTTAACTGTGTATCTTCTGTCATGTCATTATCATGTATATTTACCATCCTTATTTGTTCTCTCACAGAAACCACATTTATGTACATATCCACGCAAACCTGTTTATGCCTTACAATTGGATGACTGAATAAACATTACTATCATCAAAGTTCACTCTGGATTAGCTGCAGTTCTTTCTAGCCGAATAATTAGGCCAGTTGAGTTCCAACCATCCCACTGCGCACAGAATATCCCACAGGCACCGTGTCGAATGTGGACGAGGTCGAACTGGAAGCCATGTTAATCTTGGACTAAATCGGCCACCGTAGGAGTTAAAACGAAATCGGAATTGAGAGGAACAGAAACTAAAATTCACTGGATGGTCATATACCTTTTCACTGCTAGATGGGGGAAAATATCACACAGTGTAGCTTTAAAAATAAAAGGATTCAGTCTCTGATTCTGGTGTTCAGTCTTTCCACTCGCAAATACCTTCATGTAAATAGCGAATTCGCCATGGTGCAAGTGCAACTAGCTTTTAAAGGGAATGGGAGATGAGACGCTAATTGGTTTATTGCACGTAACGCCCAAAACACTGTACAACCTGGTACAACTCGGTACAACCCTTTTGGACCATGTGCCTGACGCACCGACCGCAAAACCAACCAGAGTGCACCAACCACACAGCCCTTAGGCAAAATGGACTCGGGGGTGGAACCCTCCCCTGAGGAGCTGAACTGACGAGAAAGCGCTTAAGGCTCTTAGAGCCTGGTCTGAAAGAAATGGTGAAGTCAAACCGTCCAAAAAAAAGCGACCATCGGGCTTGGTGCGAATTTAACCTCTTAGCAGAATTAATATATTCGAGGTTTCTGTGGTCGGTCCAGACGATAAACGGAATGGCCTTCCCCTCTAGCCCTCATACACACATACTGTTTAGACAAGATTTATTTGGCTTGTTTTGGACAGATTATAACATGTTTATTGTAAAAGAGCCTAGTGTCACATCAATGTAGCTTTTATTCACAAATGTCTGCTCAGATGCTATAAATATAGTATCAGTCAAACGTATTTTGCTTCATATTGATATTTAAATACTATAGCCTAATGGTATTTTTTTAATTTAATATCAAAGTTCGTCAGAAATGATTCTGGAGTTTTGTTTTGTAGAAAGAGAATTGCTTTCTTTAAAGTCAATTTTGTTTTGTATAAATTATATCTTAATTTTAATTATTTATTATTAATTTTTTTTAGCATGAGGCTACTTTTAAAAACATAAAAATAGTACAAAAAATTTAGAAAAAATGCTCTTCTTAGTCATTTTTGTCTTGTTTCTAGTCTAAATATTTAAACATTCTTAAATTAAGATATATTTACTAGATAAGTACAATTTCAACTAAATAAGAAGAGCATTTTTTTGCTCTCTCAGTCAGGTATTAAGCTCATTCATTATGCAGCTCATTATGCATCTCATTATGTTGTTTCAAAAATCATGCATAAACATTTTTCTCTCAAAAATACAAGCATGTACATACATGTTGCTCACATATTATGGTAGCCCAGTTTGTGCTGAATACAGTGTAAGTACACTTTTGCCATTAATGTGTCTATATGCAACTGAAAAAAGCACAAATGTAAGAGCATGTCAAAACTTCTAAAGGGCCCCAAACAGCTCAGACTCCTAGGGGTTAAGCATATCTCTCAAAACGTCATTTACAACCACCTGAAAAACTGCGGGAGCATTTACCAGCCCAAAAGGTAGAACGTGGTATTCAAAGTGGCCTAAAGGGGTATTGAACGCAGTCTTCCACTCGTCTCCCTCCTTAATGCGTACTAAATGATATGCACTGCAGATGTCCAGTTTCGTGAAGATTCTCGCTCCCTGCAAGATCTCAAAGGCTGACGACATCAACGGTAACGGATACCCATTCTTAATGGTGATGTCGTTCAGCCCTCGATAATCTATGCAGGGCAAGCCGTCCTTCTTCTTCACGAAAAAGAACCCCGTCCTGGGAGGAGAGGACGACTGGACAATGGTTCCGGCAGACAATGACTCAGACAAATACTTCTCTAGCGCTTCGCTTGGGTGCAGATAGAGAATATAACCTCCCTCGAGGTAGGGTCGTACCAGGGCGAAGATCGATGCTACAATCGTATGGTCGATGGAGAGGGAGAGAGGTGGCCTGTGAACGACTGAACACTGCCTGCAGATCATGGTATTCCTCAGGAACCCTAGAGAGATCAATAGAATCCTCCTGAAAAACAGAGAGAGAAGAGGCAGCAGGGACAGCAGACACAAGACACTTGACATGACACAGTAAACTCCAAGATAAAATAGACCCCTCCACCCAATTAATCTGGGGATTATGCTGTTAATAGGGGCCAAAACAATAGGGGCTAGTTGGGAATGAAAAGTAAAAAAAGAAATAGTCTCTTGGTGATTACCAGAAATAGAGAGACTCACTGCTACGGTGGCTCGACGAATATTACACAGCACACGGCCATCTAATGCAAAGGCAGTGGGAGGATCAGACAGTTAACGTAAGGGAATACCATGTTCAATAGCCCAGCTCTCATCCATGAAGTTTCCCTCAGCACCGGAGTCAATAAGGGCAGAACAGGGAGTGATGAGCCCCGCCAGCGCACGACAGCGCCAGAGCCGCCACAGTACAGACAGAGACCCTCCTGAATGGGAAAATGGGAATGGGAATGGGAATGGGAAACTGAATAGGAAAATCAGTAGCGGAACGCTTACCCTGGCGCAAGGCAGCAAGCTGCCGAGAAGCTTCCTTTCCGAAGACGGAGCAATCAAACACCCTTATCATCTCCTCCTTAAAGGTAGCGAATTGCTGACAGCACTAGGAACCAGCCTCCCAGAGAGCTGTCCCCCAGTCTCGATCCCGTCCCGTGAGAAGAGAGACAACGAAGGCAACTTTGGAACGTTCCTCCGCATATTTGGTAGACTGAAGAGAGAACACCACCTCGCATTGTATTAAAAAGGCACGACACCCAGAGGGCTCACCCGAGTAACAGGGAGGATTATTGATCCGAGGGTCCACGGAACTACGAGACGCGCCCGCAGACTGCTCCAGGCGAAGATGATGAAGTTGGCTCGTGAGTACAGTAACTTGGGCTCCCAGACTTTCCACAGCATACTTGGTGACAGAGAGCTCCTCCTCATGCTTGCCCAACAGCAGCGCGGAATGGCGTCTCCTTTGCTGGGTCCATGTTGGCCAGATTATTCTGTCACATAGTGGAGAGAGGATTTCTGTCACAGAGCGGAGAGAGGACCCAAATGCAAAGGTGCAGAACAGAAATATTTATTCAGTCACAAAAGGAACTTAGGCAGACTGCCGATCACAGGAAAAGGTGATGCAGATCTGGAGCATAACACAGACATCAAACAATGGAGAACAGTCCTTAGAAACAGGCAGATGTCTTGTGCGCGCAGCGAGTAGGCAATGGCGAGCGAAACAGCCCCAGTCACGACACTCAGCAACACAGATCCGATCCGACCAGACTAGACAAGGCAAACGGCTTCTAACAAAAGTATAAAGCAGATGAGAGACGGGAACATGAGCGAGAAGCATTCAATAATAATCTGGCAAAGAAGCCACAAACAGGAAGGCACTAAATAGCCCGAAAGATGAACACAAAGAGGAACAGGTGTGGTCTCAATCAGAGAGCGCGCTGATTGCGATAGCAAACAGATGGGAAGGAGAGGAGAGGGAAGAGCGAGAGAGAAGGAGTCAAACCTAACTCATGACATGCTCGGGGATGATAACTGTATCGTTTTCAAAAATCGTTTTCAAGACTTGCACTTTGAGGCCTATTTCAAGGTTTTGTTCTTGGGCCACCGGGGCGGCGTTGTCGTGTGGATGAGTGGCCAGAATGCATTAGGGGTTTTCTATTTTCAGTTGAAAGCATTTTCGTGAAAGCGTCCCCTAAATTAATAACTAATGATCTTTACAACAGAAATGAATCAAAAATGTACTTAAGCTGGACAATGGCTTCTTCTAGAGCTCAGAGAAAGAACTGATAGGCTGATTTAAGGCTCTCTAGCAGTGGACCATCTTTTAATGTAGTTGTTGACATTTTGCTGAACCTACCTTTCTTTGTGAATCTGTTCGCTTGAAGAAGCGTTTTGCAGATCCCAGAGGAACTTTTACTCATACTGAGTGATTATTCCATGTCTCTGCGACAAAACACACCTTTTGTTGTCTTTAAGTTGAGCACAACCATTCCTTTGAACCTCTGCTCTTTATATAAATAGATCATGGGCTTTATCTATGCACTGCTCCGTTATAAAAGGTTTCCCTTTCAGAGAAATCCCCTCCCTACAGCGGAGAAACCAATTCACCTGCTTGATGTCCTTCTTCACCTCTCCTTTTTTCCCTGGCGATCTTTTCTTATTTCTCTGTTAGGGGTGAGAACAATTTAGCTGTGGCCATACTTCACTTAGAAACCCAGTGTCTTCCTCTTAATCAGAGTCTCTTTCTCATTTAAAGCCTTTGCCATTAGCTGTTACCATCAGTATTTGTTGTGCGGATGAGGTGGTGATTTGGGCCTCGACAACTTAATGATCAATAACCAGCAGTATTTGCAGTATATAATTGCAAAGTGTTCATTGCTGTGTGGTTTCTAGGCTGTTTTTGTGTGTTTGCCAGGGCTTTACAAAGCTGTTGCTAAGGTATTCTGATTGGTTTTCAGTGTCTTTCTATGTGGTTGATGGTGTGATCTGGGTGGTTGCTAGGGCTTTGCTATGTGGTTTTTAGCACATACTTAGTATGCTGTTAAGTGGTTTCTAGGGTGTTCTAGATGGTTGCTGTGACTTTATTATGTGGTTGCTAAGGTGTTGCCATTTTTAACACATTTATAAGTGGTTACTAGGGTGTTCTAAATGGTTGCTATGACTTTGCTATGTGGTTGCTAAGGTGTTTTAATTTTTAGCACGTTGCTAAGTGGTTTCTAGTCTGTTCTAGATGGTTGCTATAATGTTGCTATGCGGTTGCTAAGGTGTTTTTATTTTTAGCACATTGCTCATTAGTTTCTAGGGTGTTCTAGATGGATGCTATGACTTTGCTATGTGGTTGCTAAGGTGTTCTTATTTTTGGCACATTTCTAAATGGTTTCTAGGGTGTTCTAGATGGTTGCTATGACTTTACTATGTGTGGTTGCTGAGGTGTTCTCGTTTTTAGCATGTTTCTAAGTGGTTTCTAGGGTGTTCTAGATGGTTGCTATGACTTTTCTATATGTGGTTGCTAAGGTGTTCTCATTTTTAGTTCATTTCTAAGTGTTTTCTAAGGTGTTCTAGATGGTTGATATGATTTTACAATGTTGATGCTAACATGTTCTCGCTATGTAATTGCTATGTAATTGCTAAGGTGTTCTGTGTAGTTTCTTAACAGCCTGGTCTCATTGCGAAAATGTACCTCTGGCAACGTTTTTGCAAACCCCAAAATACGTACCAATATGTACATATCACTGCAGTTTCAAAGTGATATGTCCACTGGGTGCCGCCAAAAGCTTCGTTTTTTTCCCGGAACAGATGAGCGTCAATCTGACGTTTTGTGACATTGTTTTTTTAACGTACACCTACACTAAACCCTAAACCTAACCGATAGTGTTAACAAAAGCAAATGTGACAAAAATACAATAGTAACCATGTCTTGTTAGCTTCTGTGAACTCATCTTTGAGCTCTTTTATCATGACTTGTCTTTCACGGGATTCGTACCTGAGCTTTCATTATTACAAGTACAAATCTGTACCAGCTGAGCTACTGAGCAAACTTATTATATAAAAAAAGCCGAGCATATGGAGCAGATTAAGTGACGCAAACTCCAAAATTTATTCATTTACATGGAAAAAAAAAAACGATAAAAAGTGCTTGCTGTTTTACTGCCTCTAGTGTTCATTTCACTTTGAAACTGCAGAGATATGTACATATTGGTACGTATTTTGGCGGTTTGCAAAAACGTTGCCAGAGGTACATTTTCACAATGAGACCAGGTTGTTTCTTAAATCAAAAGAGGCCACATGTAATATATTCTGGTCCCTTAATTTTTTTTCGTCATCCAATCAAAAATAATCTGATTGCTTATAAAAGTGGGGCTGATCAGCAAACTGATTTGATCCTTCACTTCTTAATGGTCAATAAACAGCAGAAATTGATGGGTTATTTAACGTAATCACGGGTTCTTTGATAACAGAGTAAGGTGTTTCACTTATGGGAATCGCTTTGGACGGCACCAACTACGGAAGCTCCTATGATACCAAGTCTGTCTCTGAGATCAGGCTCCGCACCCACCTATATCACTCAGGTCGACCCCTATCGAAGACATTATAGAGAGATTTCTTCCTGTTCCTGTGCAAGGAGGGAAGTGTTGGTGAAACACCTCACTCTGTTATCAAAGAACCCGGGATTACGTTAAGTAACCCATCGTTCTTTTTCTAACTTCGCTTGGTGTTAAACTTATGGGAGATACAGACCTAATCATATGGGTCCCAACATGCTGGCTCCTAGCACTGCATGAGCTAAGAATGGTTCAGACTAGGGATCCACCGAATCCAGATTTTTGGGGTTGGCCGAATACCGAATCCACTGGTTAAGATTCTGCCGAATCCGAAACCGAATACCGAATCATACTGCTATTATCACAGTAAACACATTAATGAAGTAAACAACGTCCACAGCAGTGTAGGGATGCTCATATTGCAAAATATGCTACGTGGTATTAAAATACAGCAGTAGTACAAGCTTCCCGAGGCTGGCCACTCTGATTATCTCTGTATTCCCGGGGCACCAGTGCCATCTGAAGCCTTGTTTAAGGCTTTTTCGTAGTGTGGTTGTGGTCAAGTTTACTAAAGTAAACATTGTCACATATGTTCTTCTCGCTGCTGTTTCCTGATGGTTTATAGAACAATTACCCTTAGTCGCCCTTTGTCGTTTCAAAGAACAGCACAACGGAGAGCG
The DNA here is from genome assembly GCF_949357685.1 of Gobio gobio. Taxonomy (NCBI): domain Eukaryota; kingdom Metazoa; phylum Chordata; class Actinopteri; order Cypriniformes; family Gobionidae; genus Gobio; species Gobio gobio. The sequence continues at coordinate 20,113,588 of NC_137120.1, forward strand.
CAGAAGGCGCGCGTGCACTGGAGGCTCGTGCTGCAGAGACAGACGAAAGTATAGACAAGGCTTAACTGTCAACAGGCTGTGCTCCAGACTAACCCACATCACTTAGACGTGTTACTTAAAAAAAAAAAAACATGCACGGTGAGGGTTGAGGTAGGCCTGCTATTTTTATTTGACAATAAACTATTCCGGTTCTTCAAAGCTTCAAACGGATTCAGTGTATTTTGGTTTTCATCTTAATTTGGTAATTATTTAAGTGAACAATATTTAGTATAGGCCTATTTACAGTGTTGTGCGTGAACGAGTTCAAAAGAACGCGTTCATTGAACACGCTCATTTTTTCGTGAACGTTGAACTGAACGCAACACATTTTTTAATAAAGAACTTGAACGTGAATTAGTTCACATTATGTGTCATGAACGGCAGACATCACTGTAAATGAACGTTGGAATTTGTTTTCCATTGAAAACTGAGTGACATCTGTTTTCTCTTTTGAAACGCAACGAGAGAAAGTTCCTCCCTCCTGTATTCTCGCTGGTGCCGCTTAAATCATGTATCACCAGACAGAAATGGTTTTGACATTGTGTGCGCAATGCATTGCGGGCAACGTAGTGTCCGGCTGAGAATAGTTGAATAGCATACTGGCTTCCGCACAACGTTACCCGTGATGAATTGCAGCAGAGCGGGGTAGGCATAGCAACGCCGCGTAGCAGGCAACAACGAGAGCGCGGAGGGCTAGAGGAGCGAGAGAGAGAGAGAGAGAGAGAGAGAGAGACAGACCAAAGACGAGAGTGAGAGAAAGCGCTGCAATTTAAAAAAAAAATGGCTAGTGGAAGTGATGGCACGGAGACGGACACCGACAAATGCAGTGTCATGAGCAAATGTCTACAATGAGCAGCTTCAAAGAACGTATAGTGATTTCTAGCTCGTAGTGTGAAAAAAAGTATTTATTTGAATATCTCACGAAAAAAGTAAAATGAACTGAACTTTGAACTAGTTCAGAATTAAAATTGTGAACTTTGAACGTGAACTGTTCACTTTGAGCATGTATGAACTGAACTTGAACTAGTTCAGAAAAGCTGTGAACTGGCACAACACTGCCTATTTATTGTATTATTTTTATTTATATTTGATCTGTATGCTACGGAAGCCCTGAACCGCAAAGTAAAAAAAAAAAAAAAATGCCTTAAAAAAAAAAAAAAAAAAATCTAAGAATTGAGATTAAAGTTGAAATATTTTGAGATTAAAGTCGAAATATTTCAAGATTAAAATCGAAATATTTAGAGGTTAAAGTTGAAATATTTCGAGATTAAAGTCGAAATATTTCGAGATTAAAGTCGAAATATTTCGAGATTAAAGTCAAAATTACAAGCGCAGCCTCATTGACGGAACACACACACTACAGCGCTGCAAACAAGACTACAGAAAACTGCAAACAAGACGGGCTGATAGACAGGGCCTGTAAGTTGCTCACACGCTTAGCTGAGACCAGCGCTAACAGCAGTGCTGTCTTAAGAGAGAGAAACTTCAACCCTATGCCTTCTAACGGCTCAAAAGGGTGTTGAGAAAGGGCCTTTAAAACCATAGACAAATCCCACAATGGGACCATCCGCCTGGCAACGGGCCTCTTACGCTGTGCCTCTTTCATAAAATGACTTATTAAAGGGTGCTGACCTGCTGTCTTGTCACCAAAACCAACATGACAAGCAGAAATGGCTGCTAAATATACCTTCAGTGTAGAAAAAGCCTTCCCTTTATCCAACAGATCCTGGAGATGTCCCTCACGGAGCATTGAAAAGGGACAAAATGACTCCGTCCACACCATTCTTCAAAGACTCTTCTTGCTGCACTCAAATTCCACCTCTCATGGGCCAGGCCCAGAGAGCTATCCTGTCCGGGTGAGGATGGTAAATCCCCCCCCCCCCCCCCCCCTGCTTGTGACAGGAGGTCCCTCCGGCGAGGGAGGGGCCATGGCTGACCTGACAGTAGTTGAACTATCTCGGCTACCCAATGTCTGGATGTCCAACTTGGAGCTACTAGTATCAGTGACAATCCCATTTCCCTCACCCTGGGTGAACTCAGGCTCAGAGGAGGGAATGCATACAGCAGGACGTTCGGCCATGGGTGGGCAATTCCATCCACCAGAGAGAAATACAGAGGACGTTGAGCGTTTTCCTGCGAGGCGAAGAGATCTAAGGCAGCCCGACAATACTTCTGCCATATCTGCTTCACCACCTGGGGATGAAGCTTCCACTCCCCATGCAGAGGATTTCCCCAGGACTATAAATCTGCCCCCCTGTTCAATATCCCTGGAACATGGGTTGCCCTGATGGATAAAAGCCTTGTGTTGCACCACACGATCAGCTTTTTCACTAACTGGTGCAGTTAGAGAGTGTGTGCCTCCCTGTCAGTTGATATAAGCAACCACTGTAGAATTTTCTGTTTTCACTAAAACATGCTGGCCCTTGATGAAGCTCAGAAAATGTGCAACCCAGCGCTGAAAGTCTCTCATTATAAGTAGCCCCAGATGTACTACCGAAATCACTGAGGTCATTAAACCCAGCATTTGTAGACACAGTCTGAACGGGACAATACCCTGTCTGAAAACGAGAGGGTGGTCGCAGTGTTTGCTTGCATGGTAAACAGAGGTTAAAAGCTTCATCCTCTTGTTTCCTGAGGGTGCTGGTTTCTCTCATTTTCTCAAGAGCTGGTCTTAGATCGTTAGATAGAATTAGATCGTTCACCACACATATCTTATCCCAGGGTTCGGCACTCCTGTATCTAGCTGTCACCCCATCTCCTCCAAAATCTCTGCCGGGTACGCTGACAGTATAGTCACCACGTTCAGCGAGCACACTGACTGCGCTGCATACTTGTATATTCTCTGATAGACGGACGCGGTTAGACGTTCCATCTTGCTCGGCAGTGAAATCTGGGAGGAGGCAGAAATAGAGCGTCAACTCGAATGGAGGTGATAGGCCACTGAAGACTCTACAGCTGGGGGTCCGGCCAGCCCCCAGCTCTCCCATCATTTGAATCTCCAGTTTAGAACATCCCTTGGTTGGGAGCTTGTTCTTAAAGGGGTTACCCCAATAGCGGGACATCTCTTTCATGCACGGCGGGTAGGAGTTCTCTCGCTGTGGGTTGAGCAGGCTTTTTCCATCATAAAGGTCCCTCTCTGCTCCTTCTGCATCTTGTGCCGCGGGTCACGCTAGGCCCAGTTTAGCCGCGGCTCGTTTGCACACCTCATGCAGGTTACTGTCTGCCTGAGAGCCTGTGTCAGTTGTGCTAGGGGGTCTAGACTGTTGGACAGGAAAGGGAGATTTGTCATCTTCCTCCTCATCATCCATGTCCAAGTCAAGGAGGTCAGAGTTAGCATCGCCCTCTGCGTCCTCGTCACCCGGCTCTTCCTCCTTGTGTGCGAGAAGGCTATCAAATAGAGGAGGCATATTCGGGGATTCGGCTTCCATAATTTCAGCCCAGCTTGTGGTAGTTTGTATATGATGGTCAGTAACCTTAGGTTTCGCGGCCGCTCCGGATAGACATGGGTATTGCTGGCTAGTCACCGCCACTCTCAGCCTTCTCTCCAGAATTTTCACCGGCATTGACACTCAGAGGACGCATGTTTGTGGGTCTGCAAGTGACGTTTGAGAGTGCTTTCTGCCCATACACACAATGCACATAGAATGGGGGTCCTTGCCCGAGATGGTTGCTCCACATGACGATGGACACGGGCGGGAATCTCCGCCTCCCTGCTTTTCGACTCATTCCCTTTGGCAGGGGTAATGACCGTCGACATAAGGGCTGGAGAAAGAGTGATTTAGCGACTCGTCACAACACGTCAGTCTGATGGTTCACGTAGGGTAGTTAGCCCTTTCAACGGCTCGCCTTAATGCGTGAAGCCTAGGATGACTTGACGTCGCTGAAAATCCTATCGTCGTAATTTAATAGGTGATAGTCCAAACCGAATAGCTCGCCTTGACCCGGACACTATTCAGTGTTTTGCAATGCCACTCAACACAGTCCAATCCACTGACGTCGCGTTCGGTGGTGTAATCCAATGACGTCTGCCTGTTGAACAGTTTAGCGAAATCAGCAACGAAGTCGGACGTGCTGAGAGAGCTTGTTGTAGTCCCTCACAGGAAGAAAGCGCGAATGACTTCGATACAGACGTGGTGTCATAGGAGCTTCCGTTGTTGGTCACGCCCAAAGCGATTCCCGACTGAGCCTGGTTTCTCCCAAGGTTTATTTTTCTCCATTATGCCACCCAATGGAGTTTTGGTTCCTTGCCAGTCGCCTTTGGCTTGGCTTGATCAGTTGGGGACACTAAATTTTGAACTAAATATCCAAATAAATTGAATTAATAAACTAAATTGACTAAATAAACTGAATAACTGATCTGCCCACTTTGTCACTATATGATAATTTAAATGAGCTGATGACATCCCCGTTTTCTCCAGAGCGGCTTTACAGCCAAATCTAATTCTGTTGCATTATTTTCCTGTTTAACACTGTGAAGCTGCTTTGAAACAATCTGCATTGTAAAAAGCGCTATATAAATAAAATTGACTTGAAGTTGACTTGACTGGCTGCTTTTACCAAAGTTACATTGTTTTGGTTCTATTACTGCTGTGTTCAAACTCTTGTTGGCTTACCCACTGAGAAAGATAACAGATTTATACATAATATAAAAGAATATTGAAAAACATGCATGCTCTTCTTTGAAACCACAAAAGAAAAAAGAAAGGGTCAAGAATCTTGAACAGATTGGTGTGCTAGATAAATATGCTATCTTGTGCTTTGAACCAGGCATTGATTCTTGTGTTTGATGTATAACTGAATCGAAAGGCTTTGCCCTTAGTCTTTAGAAAGTTCTTCCTGAAGTGATGGGAAGTGATTTTATGGGAAACAAGCAATAAGACAAATGTTACCTCTTGAGTACATCCATCAACTCCTCTTTAAAGATGAATTTTTTTCCACATGAAAGTAGTTTTTCCCGTAAATAATTAGTACTTTTGAAAAATATGTTGGTTGGAAATGTTGGCCACATTTCATATGGTTCTGTAAGGATCGGTTTTGGTGCTAAGACAAAAGCTGAGATACAAACCCCAGCAATAGAACAATAAAAGTCACTAATCTTGAGAGAAGATCTCACAGAAACTGTGGGACACCACCCTGATGAAACATTTCTCCCCCCTCCCCATTTTGCCCTTTCCTTGCCCTGTTTTCAAGTCACCAAATCCAGATATAACAGTGATGATGTATCTTGTAAATCTATTGTTTTATCCCTTTCATGTCTTTTTAACCTGATAAGCTTCATGAGCGCGTGCACGGGTTGAAGCGCTATTTTTAGCACGAGTGTAATGTTTGTTAATAGATTTAACGTAAAAAAACATCATTAATCTTGACAAACTATATATCATTCTAAAGGTCTAAACCTCAAGCATCGAGGACAGACCACTGTTTTTCATTGAAAAGCTTATAACGGCTGTATTTTTGCATCAATGTAAGCAATACACATCAACGATTTTATAAATAAAAACAGAGTACATACCTTTAGTGTCCTAATTACGAGCCACACACGCATCCATTGCAAACAATTCCAGAACGAATGGAAAGGTGAGGGTCCACTGAATAACATCCCATAGAGCATTTTAATCCAACGAAACAATAACGGTGTAATATTGATGGTTAATCCTTTGTTTACATTGCATTTCTGCGGAGCGAAGTATCATACTAGACTGTTATGCAATAAAATAATGCACCAAAAACAGTCTCCCGGTAGAATAAAGTGGCATGGGTTTAAAGCTTAGAATGTTACGAACAAAATCCAACTAACCCCACTCAAAAACATGCAAAGATAGCCGCGATATAGTCAAAAATATCCAACCATAGCGATCGTTTTATCTGATGTCATGACGTGCTCATCCAATGATAATGTCTGTTTATCTGGAGCCAATAAAAGCATTGAATCGTCATGACTGACAGAAAATGTAGCCAATGAGCACACGATTCCAACGAGACCTTGCATGTGTATGTTTGTCTCATGGGCGTGAATATTTATTCATCTGAATGTGCCAATGTGGCGCTATCTCCGACGAGATGCAGCGAGCCTGACACCCCCCATCTGACAGCTAAAAGCTAACGCGCTAGTAAACAAACAGAGGTCTCTTTGTAGTAACTGTTTGCTAATCTTACTAACTGGACGGAATGTATTATCCAATGGATCGTCAAAAGAAGTTTTTATTGTGCTGAAATGCTTTATTTGAGCTCACTCGAAGCAGCGATGTGAAAAAGGAGAGTGAACACAGCGGTGACGGTGCTTGTTGACAGAGAAGTTGATCCAATAACACACCGGTGAGTTGCTATGTGTAGTTGTTTATGTATATTGAGAATGTGTGTGAGAATGTATGTATTTTATTGTTTCTGTGTGCTAGAAAAAATGCAATATACCAGTATGCATTATACATATGCTGATATTTTGCATTTTTCCTAGCACACATGGGGAAAAAGTATATAATTTTTCCCCATGTGTGTGTAAATAAAACATATATATATATATATATATAACACATGTAATTGTTTATATATATATATATATATATATATATATATATATATATATATATATATATATTGAGACTGTATTTATTTTATGTTTTTCCTGTGTGCTAGAAAAATTACAATATACCAGTATGCATTATACATATGCTGATATTTTGCATTTTTCCTAGCACACATGGGGAAAAAGTATATATAATTTTTCCCCATGTGTGTGTAAATAAAACATATATATATATATAACACATGTAATTGTTTATATATATATATATATATATATATATATATATATATATATATATATATATATATATATATATATATATATATATTGAGACTGTATTTATTTTATGTTTTTCCTGTGTGCTAGAAAAATTACAATATACCAGTATAGATTATACATATACTGATATTTAGCATTTTTTCTAGCACACACAGAAAAAAAAAATATATATATATATAATATATAAAATGCATTTTTTTCCCCTGTGCTACAAAAACAAATTGACGAAAAAAGAAAAGTTCTGGACGGCCGACCATCTGTGTGATTGTTGAATGCTCACTGTATCACCGGCCATTATATTGATTGTAGGACTGTGTGCGAATGTATGGGCCGCCGTCAATATGAATGCTCACTGTATAGCCGGCCGTTAGATTGATGCTTGGGCTGTGTGAGAATGTATGGGCCGCCGTCAATATGAATGCTGTCTAACCGACTGCCCATCAGTTTCATTGTTCATGGGATGGCCTGTAATTAGAGTGAATGATGACAGTGTGATTGTTGATTGAATGGGCAAACTATACAGAAATAGGACATGCAGTGCTAATTCTCATTCCTTTCCTTGCCATTCTACAGGCATCAGGTTGAGTCTTCAGATGAGCTATGGCATCCAAGCACCAGCCAACCAGCAGAAAAGAGAAGAACGCTTTCAGATTCTTCAAGATCTGCACTTGCTGCTGTAGACCTGAATCCGCCAGTAAAAGGCCAGTAAATGTTTTTTTTTTTTACATTTGCAAATTGTGTGTGTTTTTATAGCTATATATTTATATTATATTGTTATTTATATTACTAGTTATATTTATAGTTATTATACTTATATTACTTGTTGTATTTTCAGTTGCAAAGAAGTTTAGCTCTTTTTTATTAATATTTCATTTTTATTATATTTTTATAAGTTCTGTTGTACAAATAAATCACTAATACAAAGTCTTATGGTTCTGCCTATTATTTTATAGTTGAAAAAGCATTCAAGCATCATATATGATGGCTAAAACAGCTTGCAGTACACTTCATAACATTAGGTTATCAAGTCTCCTGTAGGTTTCTTGGCACCTGGACATATTCTTAGAAAAAAGCATGCAGGAACCCCATTTTTCATGATATCTTCGTCAAATTTTGGGCCGCCGGGCAGTTTGGCAATTTGGGCAGTTCTGTTGTACAAATAAATCACTAATACAAAGTCTTATGGTTCTGCCTATTATTTTATAGTTGAAAAAGCATTCAAGCATCATATATGATGGCTAAAACAGCTTGCAGTACACTTCATAACATTAGGTTATCAAGTCTCCTGTAGGTTTCTTGGCACCTGGACATATTCTTAGAAAAAAGCATGCAGGAACCCCATTTTTCATGATATCTTCGTCAAATTTTAAATATAAACTGATGAGACTTTTGCCTTTCAATTCATTAACTAACTGGATTCCTCCAGGCTTATTTTCATATATTTTTACATCAAATAATAAAGTGTTCATTGTAGCACAAATCATCTTCAAGACACTTCAACTTCTATAACTGTTTGTCTTTCTAAGTTTTTTTCTACTTTAATGTTTGGGTAATAAACTGTAAAGTGTCTTCTTTTTAAAGATGTCTAAATTGTGCATGTAGTGCAAATTGTTTAGCAACTGCAATTGTTTTAGTTGGGAGATGTCATTTCTGGGGATGTGCCTCAAGCAGGCGGAGGGAGAAATGGAACAGACATAGTCTTGGAAAAAAGCTTGCAGGAACCACATTTTTCATTATATCTTCCTCAAACTTGAAATATAAACTGATAAGTCGTGTGGCTTTCAATCCATAACTGAACTGGATTCCTCCAGGTCTATTTTCATATATTTTTACATGAAATAATACAACATTCTGTGTAGTGCAAATAATTTTTGAGGCATTTCAACTATTATAATTTTTTATCTGTTTGAGAATTATCAACTCTGATTGCTTTTTAGTAGAGTCCCAAGTGTCTTCTTTCCAAAGATACCTTAATTGTGCCTGTAGCACACTGTTCTCAGGAGCTATAATTGTTTTAATTCAGGTAGGTCGTTTTCAGCTGTGAGCCCCAAAGTGGGGTTGCAGTTTAACAGGTTAAAGGTCTCGGTGCAAATGGTAAAATGGTCTCAGTTTTACTGCAGTCACTAGTAGTATTAGAAAGATTGAAAACTAATGAGAATTCAGTTCTCCTTTTGAGGAGTCTCTTCAAAGATATCTGATCCTCTCCCCTAAAACCAGGTGTTTGTGTTGCATATATTTACAACCCTTTTGTTCTAGTTGGGGTATTTAAGGGAGGGTAACAGAGCTTTCAGGGGGAAAAAAATCTGTAACCAGAACCCCCATGCAGTCTGTGTGAGTGTCTTTGGGACACACACACATTGCATGTATTGTGCCAGACATGATGACTCTTTGCATCTTACTTTGCGATTGTGTTTATGTTTTTATGCTGATCAGTTGTGTACCATGGATTCTTGTTTACTTATTTACTTTTCCTGTCTGGCCAAAATAAATGTTAATCTTGATTTATTCTGTATCTTTCTGAAATCATTATTTTAGTAGGGTCACATGAGGTGTAAGTAGGTGCTACTGCAAATCTCTCTGTTGGGACAGATTATACTAAGGACTCCTTAGCGGGAGCATTGAGCCATGCATGAGAGAAAATCAGATTTCTGACTGTCGCTGGTATGAACAAGTTGTAGCTTCGTGGCTATAAATAAAGGTACATTTTTGTTATGAGTAAACCTGTGGGACTCATTTAAAGTTAAAATAGTTCACTCTGCAATCCTCTGTAATATCAGAACTAACTAATTTGTGTCGTGAGAGCTAGTGAGTCGCGACACTAGCCTCTGAGCGGTTCCGGGTCCCATGGAGGAACGAATATTTGAAAATAAGTGATACTAAGAAAAATCAACGATCTAAATTAAATCGCAACTAATCTTAAAATCAGCTGATAAACAGCTGATTATGGAGTCACATAAAATTGGAGTCAGATAAAATTATTTATGGAGTCAGATTTAAAATGAGATATCAATAAATTAAGAGAACTTCACCGAAAGGCTGAAAAGGCTTACACGCAGAATTCCTTTTGACCAAGCCGTTAGCATCCGGTTTTTGGGCTAAATGGATGGAAGTTTACAGTCCTCAAGTATTTTTTTCATGCACTATCACTGATTGTGCTTTTCATGGTACGTTTACACGACAACGACATACTAAAAATGGAACAGTTTTATCAAAACGATCCCTGTTCACACGGATCTGCGAAAACGTCTAAAAACACTGTATTATTCATACCTGGCCTACGTAACAAGAAGCACTACGTAACACTACATTCACCCCTTAGTCCTTAAATATTTAAGCCGGCTCATTATGTTTCTGGTCTCTTAATGGTACTGCTGCCTCCATTGAGTATAATCTCAGGCATCATTACTCCACTAAACAAGCAGAGCAGGTATGAGGATGAAATGAGCTGAACTGTGTAACTGCACCAATAACTGTGTGGCCTATAGTTAAAATACATGGTTGTAAAACACTTGCATTTGTTGTAACTGTTCAAATGGGCCCAGAATACGAACACCACTCGATTAGTGTACCCCAGGCCAATTGAATTTGAGACCCCTAATTTAAAATGAAAATTAACTAAATTTAAATTGTTATTCACTGGTGCAACCATTGAAAGAGTGAGACTGGATTGAGATCATCAGATTCAGTTCAGTTCTGCGAGCGTGGTCTCACAAAAAAAAAGACTCAAAAACAAGATTACTTCATGAATCAGACATCGCTTTGTCCCTGGAAAGGCTAATTGTGTGTGTTGACTTTAAATCAGTAATTAAAGTGCCAATCTCAATACAGTTTGGCCAAACCCATCTGCCACAGGATGGATCGTAGTTTAAGTGTATATTTACACGACAATGATGTACTAAAAACTGAAAAAAATTCCTTTGCATTTTCTGTGTACAGTATTAGAATTGTGTCAAAACGATCACACAGATCTGCGAAAACAACTAAAAACGCTGTATTATTCATAACAGGCCAGTAGTTGGCAACGTCACATTGTAAAGAAACACTATAGACTGAACACAGTATGCACATGTGCATGGCGTCACCGTTTCACAAATTCACGTTTTTGTAGTTTACATAGAAACGATAACATTGTTGTTTTCAAAAACTTTACAAAAGTTTGCATTTTCATGCTCCCAAAATGCTGATGTTGTGTAGGCTAAATGAACGGCCAAAACGCACAAAAAGACTTTTTAAACTTGCAATCATTTTTTTTTTATATTTACAAATTATATATTTGTATATAGAATATAATAGAGGAATAAAAAACATCTGCATAGTTTTTGTGAAATATACACTATATTGCCAAAAGTTTTGGGACGTCTGCCTTTATATGCACATTAACTTGAATGACATCCCATTCTTTATCCGTAGGGTTTAATGTGGAGCTGGCCCACCCTTTGCAGCTATAACAGCTTCAACTCTTCTGGGAAGGCTTTCCACAAGGTTTAGGAGTATGTTTATGGGAATTCTGACCATTCTTCTAGAAGTGCATTTGTGAGGTCAGGCACTGTTGTTGGACGAGAAGGCCTAACATGCAGTCTCCACTCTAATTCATCCCAAAGGTGTTCTATCGGTTTGAGGTCAGGACTCTGTGCAGGCCAGTCAAGTACCTCCTCACCAAACTCGCTCATCCATGTCTTTATGGACCTTGCTTTGTGCACTGGTGCGCAGTCATGTTGGAACAGGAAGGGGCCATTCCCAAAACTGTTCCCACAAAGTTGGGAGCATGAAATTGTCAAAAATGTCTTGGTATGCTTCAGCATACCGAGTTCCTTTCACTGGAACTAAGGGGCCAAGCCCAAACCTGAAAAACAACGCACACCATAACCCCCCCCCCCAAACTTTACATTTGGCACAATGCAGTAAGGCAAGTACCGTTCTCCTGGCAACCCCAAAACCCAGACTCGTCCAGACAGAGAAGCGTGATTGGCACTGCATGAAAAGTGGGATTTTCGTCAGTATGTGGCACTGTAGATTGCCGTGAAACTTCAGGTTTACGACTGTGCACGGCAATTTGCAGGCAACACCGAAAACTGCAGTAAATTGTCGGAAATTGACGTGGGCCTTGCTTGGCAGTTGTCCCTCCATGTCCCCCCCTCCCCTTAATTCTAGGGGAGGCTTTAACATGTAAATGAACATGCTGTGAGCTACACAAATGCAAATTAGAGTAGCAGCAGGGGGAGTTTTATCTAGGTTCTGAATTTTTTAAACTAAAACATTTTAAGTTAAATGTACTCGTTTTAGTTCACATTACTAAATTTTTAGGGCAACCAGTTTGCTCCAATTTTTTAAGTAGATTCAACTTGTCCGGGCTAACGGAGTAGATTAATTACTCTGTATGTCATTAGCAATAACCAATGTTATGTAAAAAAAAAATACACACAAAATAAAAAGTTACGGTGTTATGCCTATATGTAATTGAAGCACTTTTGCCACACCCATTAACTTAAATAAAGTGAAAATAAATATAATAGGTTTTTCTGGAGCTGGTGGTCTGAGACCTCAATGAGGTTGAAGAATATAGGGATAAATTAAGCCCCTCTGTGGACTGATTTCCGGACTCTTGTGATTCTCTATCTATCTCTCTCTCTCTCACACACACACACACACACACACACACGCACACACACACATCTGTGCAGGCAGACACACACACACACACACACACACACACACACACACACACACACACACACACAGCCAAAATACATCAACATTTTTTTTATTTTATTCACCTCTTAACATTCTTTTGTTTCATTTTCTTGTTAATTTAATACATTTCTTAAAATCGGTTTGTTGTTAGATTCGCTTCTTTGTAAACTGTCATAAACTGACTATATCAAGACAATCAATCCTAATCCCATCAAATTTGTGAGCGAGAACTGTAGTCTGTACATGCATGTGGTACTAAATACATTTTCCATTCTGTCCAGGAAAATGTATTAATACAGAGTTTTTTCATTAATTCTGGAAAACATCCTTATAACAATGACCTCACATGTGATTGGAGGAGCCCGACTAGCTTCTCGCCCTCGTCCAATCACGTGCGAGGTCATGGCCATGACGCGTACAAAACTTGAAGACGAGATTTAAACAGACGTGTTTTGGACTCTCTTTTTTTTATACATTTCCTGTGTTTTTGCTGCTTTGCTTTTTCGTGATCATCAATGACAGGACGCCGTCTCGCCTTCAGCTCCCCTTCAACTCCTCTGCATGGCAGCGGCCAACTTTTTCGACTAATCTTTCAGGCGTCTTCACAACTCTGAGGCAAACTGCAGGCGCTATGAACCAGAGCATGGGTAATGTAACGTTACGATTTAAAGAATATGCTTTTATTCAGCTGTATAAGGAAATGGATGCGTTAATAGATCCGAGCTTAAAACTGCACATTTTGTTTACACAGACTATCCTCGCCTCATAACGAAGCCGTGACCTCTTATCTGCTTGGAGCGATTTCCGCGAGTCCAGATTTAACCGCTGAACATGACGACATTGTGTGTAAGTATAACGTCTAATGTTTTTCTCATTCCTTGTTTTATTTTACCGTGACTGTTTTTATTTATACCAGTCTCATGTAATTGTTTTCCAGCTGCCTGTAAGACGTATTATGAATCGACACGCCGGAGCTTCAGATACAAACAACCTGAACTTACATCGCAGGCGGAAACTGCGAAGTTTAGCTCGGAGTCGGTCAAGAAGAAAAAGGGTAAGATTTATTATATTAGATCAGTTTTTTGTCAATGTGAGTATTTTTCAGGTTGCTTATTGTCTTTATGGATTGTATTACAGTTGCTGAAAGCGAGACGAAGTGTGCTGGCTGAGGATGAGGTGGACATTTGGAAGTCCGCGACCATTGAACTCATATCTGATGAGGAAGACGGCATTGTTTACGGGGTGTCTGGATGGATTGTGCGGCCACCGCCCTCTCGCAGCCTGGAGCTCGCCGAACTCTGTGCCACTTTGCAATCCAGATTAGAGGCAAATACCGAAATACAGGGCGACTCACCATATACGCCTGTGTTTCCCGAATGTGCTGGGCACTTCTCTTTGACGTTTTTGGAGGACAACATAAGATACATTACTGCTGCACTCTACATAGTTGTGTTTGACAATAAAGCTCTTTCTTTGAATGAACAGCTGTGTGTTTATAAATTAAGCTCTTTCTTTGAATAAATGGCACGGTCCGTATAATTTTCCCATATATTCCTTGATGGTATGAATAGTGTACTTCATAGCACAATAACATTAATATAAAACATAAATTATTACAACATAAATTATATATTTATATTTATTATTATTTTTATTATTGGGGTTTACATTTATAATGAGCCAAGGGGACCAATAATGATTGGTTTGCAGTGATCTGCCAACCAATCACGAGGGATTTTTCTTGTTTAAAAGTAGTGGCCTCAGCCAATACTGAGTGAGTAAATTCAAGTCTGGCCGTTGACTCTCTGGTTTTGCTGCTATTCATATGCTAATTAGAGGCGCCGCAACTCCGCGCGGGCTCTCAGCGGGGGGCTCTCCACCTACGTCATGGTTCGTTTACGACAATTTGTGGCACAGACGAACGCGACGTTCGCTGCCTCTAAATTGTCGAAAACTGCCGAAAATTAGGGAGATTTCCGGGAGTCTACAGGCGTTTACGGGGTCGAAAATCCCACTTTTCATGCAGTGTGGTCTCTCCAGAGAACATGTCTCCACTGCTCTAGAGTCCAGTGGCGGCGTGCTTTACACCACTGCATCTGACGCTTTGCATTGCACTTGGTGATATTCTTGAGCTAATCTGAAGGCAACATGAAGTTTGGAGGTTTGTAGCTATTGACTCTGCAGAAAGTTGGCGACTTCTGCGCACTGTACGCCCCAGCATGCGCTGACCCCGCTCTGTGATTTTACGTGGCTTGTTGAGTTGCTGTTGTTCCCAATTGCTTCCACTTTGTAATAAAACAGTTGACCGTTGAATATTTAGTACTGAGGAAATTTCACGAATAAACTTATTGCTTAGGTGGCAACCTATCACGGTACCACGCTTGAATTTCCTGAGCTCCTGAGAGGGACCCATTCTTTCACAAATGTTTGTAGAAGCAGTCTGCATGCCTGGGTGCTTGATTGTATACACATGTGGCCATGGAATGGATTGGAACACCCTGAATTCAAATATATATATATATATATATATATATATATATATATATATATATATATATATATATATATATATATATATATATATATATATATATATATATATATATATATATATATATATATATATATATATAAAACTTCTACTTCTGTAATGATCCTTTGTGACTTCTAAAGAGAAGGACAGTTTTATGTTGTATTTTATGGTGGAGCTTGACAATCAAGGGCAGGTGAAAAAGACCTCTCACGTCTCTCACGCTTTATTTACCTTCACCTCATCCAGTATCAAGTGACATTACTCACTAATAGCAGAAGCCATTCGCAAACTCTTCATCAAGAAGGGCATGACTGCAGCCTAAATAATGGAGATCTAAAGGACCTCCAGCATTGATAGTAATGGTACCAAAAAACATGGAAAAATGCCACCACCGACTCTGCTTGCAATCAAGAAGCTTGTTAAATTATGCGCAGTCACAATCTACCTGAAACCAAACATCTCAATTGATCAGGCACTCCAGTGGCCTTGGCATGGCGTGCCTGAAGTATTTGTAGATTTAATACCATCCGTCTTATGAATAGAACATGTTTTTCTCCCACATGATGGGAAACAAATATTCATTTGCAAAGGCTTTTGTTTTAACGTCAGACACTGGATCTCTTTTGTTAGTTTAAGCCGCTTTGGTGCGACGCATCGATGCTTGGTGTACCTGAGGTAATTTGTATGTTTACCTACTGTAGTCACCCTTTTGTGTGACACCAAATTTAATATGGTTTTCTCTTCTAATGGAGGATAAATTGGCCAAAAAAAGATTCATAGTAATGGGAGGATTGCTCTTTACAGGATAGTTGACAGTCAGTACTTTTAAAAGGAAAATCATTAACGTAATACATTATGGAATTATAGTGTTATTTTATTGTAAAGTATGCAATTTTGGAGCTGAAGCCATTGGTTATATCTCAGTACTCTTCCTAGAGCAGGCTGAGTTATGATGGATGAAACCATACTGGTTCATTATGCCTTCATAAATATCAGACTTTCTAAAATGACTAGAAAAAAAGTACAGTGAGTTTAATCTGCAATTGGAGTCTTGTGGCTTCCAATAATGATGTCTTTAATGGTTACTGAAATATTAA
The DNA here is from genome assembly GCF_949357685.1 of Gobio gobio. Classification (NCBI taxonomy): domain Eukaryota; kingdom Metazoa; phylum Chordata; class Actinopteri; order Cypriniformes; family Gobionidae; genus Gobio; species Gobio gobio. The sequence goes on from NC_137120.1 coordinate 20,129,750, forward strand.
TCGTTCACGTTGATATGTAACTCTTGGTTTCACCTCTCAGAAGAGACACATTCAGAGTGTGTCTCTGATCACATTTTACTGTATTCCAGTGTTTTTCCTGTACACAAATGCATCTGCGGTCTTTTGTCCAGTTACTGTCATGGTATTTTTGCTGTTGGAAGTCAAGGTTTTTAGCTTTAGTTGAAATCTCCATGTCAGGCAAAGAACAAGAATACCTCGGCTGTCTCTTGAGTGGTTATGGGTCTTACTGCTTCTACGTTTTTCATTAGTTTTATTTTAATAAACATGACAATATAACATCGCAACTACATGAAAAGAGGTTTAACTGTTATAAAAAACAGATTTGTGCGCATTAGAGGAACTGAAGGTTTTAGAATAAACACGAAACACATGTGATCGCTGTCATGCGAAGAATCTGGCCAATCGTGGAACAGCTGTGTCATCATCAAAGTCTGTGCAGTCGCTCTAGAGAAACTGCACCGGCTGTATTAGCCGACTGCTCTCGAATCGCTCTCGCGGTGCTTTGATGCCATACGTCACTGTCACGTGGAGTCGGCGCTTCCTCAAGTCAGACAAAATTAATAACTGACATGACGCCCTGTGTGAATGCAGCGTAAGTGTCTGTGTACATTACATATCCTATTAAAAAAGTGTCTCACCAAGTCCAAGTTTTTCCATTCAAACTCCATTAGGTGGCGAAGGAAGGATGACACTCTGTTGTTGATTACAGTTGTCTTCCTGTTAACAACTTCCCCGGTCTTCCGACTCACTCCGGTTTTGGTGGTGCATCTTGTTCCCTCCTCTGGGGTTTTCCTCACGAAAAAAACTTTAAGCAAGAGAAAATTAATTGAGAATAAAGAAATTTTAGATTTCTTCACCCTTAGTGCCTTTGCTTTAAATGTTTTTGGTTACACTTTAGAATAATGGTCCGTCATTAAACGGATGGTTCACTGTTAAAAAAGTAAATTCTGTCATTTACTCGCCCTCAAGTTGTTCTAAACCTTTTAAAGAATGTTTGTAACCAGACAATTTTGAGGCACCATTCACTTCCATAGTAGGAAAAAATTACTATAGAAATGAATGGTGCCTCAATCTGTTAGGTTACAAACATTCTTCATCTTCTTTTGTGTTCAGAAATGTATTCAGGTTTGCACGTGAGCTACATTATTCTAAAGTTTTGCCATGTTTTTTTTTTTCATAAATTATATTTAATCTGCCAAAATAATCAAAAAATTGTCCAGGACTGCTTACATTCCAGAAAATAAAATTATATTCTGTCAGTCCTGGACAAACACAGTTTTGGATTATTTTAGTATAATATAATTTATGAAAAAACATGGTACATGGCTAGTTACAGCTAAAAAAAGTGGAAAAACTAAATAATTTTATGATTCAGTTAAACAGACCCGACTAAAACATAGAAACACATTGAATTAACAGTAATATGTGGAGAAACAAAGAGGGGTAACGTTACTTACCGTTGTATGAGTTCCAGTGTCGCACAGCACAGGCGGGCTCCTGGTATTCATATCTAAAGTGTAAAATAAATTGTGTCAATCCAAATGTAAAATTTGAGGGGAAAAAAAGACTTAGTTTTTTCTCCAGTGACCAACGTTAACTACACGCTGACAGATAATATCTCATTAGCCAAGTTAACATTACTTGACTTAATGTTAATGTAAACTTTGCTTGTTAACGACGTTATTTTCGCAACTAGTGGCCAACCTTAATTTACTAACGCTAACTAACGTCGTCCTAATGTAAGCTTAATATGCTCGATAAACAAAATCTCAATTTTATATTTTTAAAAATAAAACGTTATAAAACCAAAGCTGAAGCAAATGATAACCTAACGTTATGAAAAGTAACGTTATATGTTAACTGTCCGAGTTGTGAGCTCTCTCCTCGGGCTAAACTTACGACGCTGCACTGGTTCCTAATCTAATTCAATAAACTCTTTTTTTAATTTTTTATAAAACGTTAGGTTTACCTCAGTTTTAGCACCAAAGCTGAATCAAATCATAACCAAACGTTATGTAAAGTAAGTTATATCTTGTGCGTGCCGTGAGCTCCCTCTCCTCGGGCAAAACTTACGACACTGCACTGGTTCCTAATCCAATTCAATAAACTCATTTTTTAAAATAAATCGTTAGGATTAATTTACCTCAGTTTTTAGCACCAGAGCTGAAGCAAATTATAGCCTAACGTTATGTAAAGTAACTTATGTTGTCCGGTCCGTGCCGTGAGCTCTCTCCTCGGGCAAAACTTACGACGCTGCACTGGTTCCTAATCTAATTCAATAAACTCATTTTTTTAAATAAAACGTTAGGTTTACCTCAGTTTTTAGCACCAATGCTGACAAGCTAAAATTGGGGTGCAGACAACCGCGGCTAGTACAAATCACACTTACCTTGCTTGTTTGCCGTTCTCACGGGGGATGAAAAAATCTTCGCAGGGTGTCCGGACACAGCTCATATGTTCTCTGGAACCGTGAGCTCTCTCCTCGGGTGAAACTTTCAACGCTGCACTGATGGTTCCTAATAAAAAAATCTTAAGCAAATCCTGTCGATCCCAATTGTGCCAAAGAGGCCGTTGTGGTAAATACAGTATTATACTTTATTTTTTAAAAATACAGGAAATCACTGTATTTGGTGTTTGACGTCATAGAAGATTCCCATGATGCAACGGGAATTACAGTTATTTACTGTAAAGAGAATTTACAGTATTATACTGGGTGATATATAGTAAATAACTGTACAAATTACAGAAATGTCTAACAGTGTACATCCAAACATTGAGAAACTGCCAGCATTCACTCTTTCACAAGCAATGATCTCTCAAGCGCTTGCATGGGCGTGCCAGATTCTCTGGGCAGAGGAAAGGGAGGTAACTGTTCCTGCTTGGACGTCAAACCAGGAGACTTCAGGATTGGCTCGTCTGGCCTGTCATTTTCTCAAAGGCAGAGAAAGACAGCCAGAACTCGGGTTTACACCGATCAACATTTCTATCCACTTGGGGACAATATTCAGGCTAGGGGAACTCATATTAATGTTGAAAAACCTCATAAAATGAAAATTTCATGCCATGGGACCTTTAATGTCATTCATCACTGCCAGTCTTTTAACCGAGATTTTCAGAGGAGGATTGTGTTAAAGGTTCATTGACCTAATATATTACAGTGTTATGATACAGTCAGCCATGGTTTGTTTATTATTATTATTATTATTTTTTTTTTTTTTAAAATTACATCAGTCTGAATCCTTTGTAGGCCACTTAATATTGCCTTGTGTCAGAATACAAGTGTATTATATTTCCTTCAAATCATCATAATTCCTCAGCTGCCTCCGTGATCAATGAAATGTTATCATAACATGACATCTCACGAGTTGTGCTTCCTCAAAGTGCATCTCGTCTTCCTCATTCTTTCGTGGGTTCTAATCTTTGACAGGCAGAGCAAACAAAAGCCAGGCTATCAAAATTTCCCCGCAATATTTTATCCCTCTTCCCCTCAGATTTAAACACAAGAGGTCATTTTTCACGAATGTCTGCCGCGCAATCTTTATTTCTCTCCTTGCTGCTCTTGTTTACCCTCTTGGCTGTATCCAGGGCTTTCCATACATCTCTCTAACAGATAATACCTGCCAAAATCCAATTTACTGGTTTTCTCCCTCAATGTCAAAGCTTGTAGGCAGATGGCTTTGGTCTTAAGATAATAATGATCACATCTCTCTTGCTGCCGGGCCGGATTATGATGTTTGGGAGACTCGGCAGGAGGCTGGTCCAAAGCAAAGAAGATGTTTTAATGGCAGCTCTTGATACTTCTTGAGAGGAAATACCTTCATTCGCACTGAGGGCAATTTAACAGTTAAATTATTTGATATGGATTCATCTTAATTGTAGTATACTGGATACCAGCATAATTTTCCGGCTGTTTTTTTTAGAGTCTTTATTTTATTGCAAACTTTGAGGCAGTAATAATTCGGCCAGGCTTGTCGTGTGCGTGGGTTCTGTTTGCCGTGAACATGTTGTTTCTGTCTTGCTGGAGATCAGAGGAACTCAATGAAAGGTTGCGCCTCTCTCCTCGATTGCCCCTGCTGTTTTTCAGACCATACGCTCAATAATTAAATAGCGCTCTATTTGTGGTGCAAAAGCAACCAGTCAGTCAGAGAGAGAGAGAGAGAGAGAGAGAGAGAGAGAGAGAGGAGAGCTGCAGATGTCTGTAAGCACAAATCAACTCTTTATCAGAACAGGCTTCATTAATTGCCATCAATGTCATTACATAATGTGGCATTTTGTGAGTGCAAAAGGATATTCAATGAAAAAAAGTAGGTAGGTTTTAAATGTGGGTAGTTTATATAGTTTGATATTGGCATGGCAGATAGATAGACGGATAGACAGACAGACAGACAGACAGACAGATAGTGTAGTATCTCTTAATTGTCTGGCTTGAAAATAAGAATTTTTCAGATCTTTAGGTTTGTTCCAGGGTTGGTAGGGTTACTTTTCAAATGTATTCCATTACAGTTTCAAATTACTTCATAAAAAAGGCATTCAGTAAGTAAGTAAGGTACAAGTAATGTAATCTGATTACTTTAAGGTCACATATGTAAATAAAGTCAGGTAAAAATCAATCATCAAAGTACTTTTATTTAACTATGAATAAAAACTATTACATCTAAGCAATCGTGTCTTGTTTCACCAACTAGAGATAACATAGCCCCATATACACTACATTGCCAAAAGTTTTGGGACACCTGCAGGCCAGTTAAGCTCTTCCACTCCAAACTCGCTCATCCATGTCTTTATGGACCTTGCTTTGTGCACTGGTGCACAGTCATGTTGGAACAAGAAGGGGCCATCCCCAAACTGTTCCGACAAAGTTGGGAGCATGAAATTGTCCAAAATGTCTTTATGCTTAAGCATTAAGAGTTCCTTTCACTTGAACTAAGGGTCCAAGCCCAACCCCTGAAAAACAATACAACCCCACACCATAATCCCCCCTCCAACAGACTTTACACTTGGCACAATGCAGTCAGGCATTGTGCCAACTGTTCTCCTGGCAACCGCCAAACCCAGACAAGTTCATCAGATTTCCAGACAGAGAAGCATGATTTGTCACTCCGGAGAACATGTCTCCACTGCTCTAGAGTCCAGTGGCGGCGTGCTTTACACCACTCCATCCAATGCTTTGCATTGCACTTGGTGATGTAAGGCTTGAAGATGCAGCTGCTCGGCCATGGAAACCCATTCCATGAAGCTCTCTATGCACTGTTCTTGAGCTAATCTGAAGGCCACACAAAGTTTGGAGGTCTGTAGCTTTTGACTCTGCAGACAGTTGCCAACTTCTGCGCACTGTGCTCCTAAGCATGCACTGAACCCGCTCTGTGATTTTACATGGCGTACCACTTCGTGGCTGAGTTGCTGTTGTGCCCAATTGCTTCCACTTTGTTATAATACCACTAACAGTTGACCGTGGAATATTTAATAGTGAGGACTTATTGTACAGGTGGCAACCTATTACGGTACCACGCTTGAATTCAGTGAGCTCCTGAGAGCGATCCATTCTTTCACAAATGTTTGTAGAAGCAGTCTGCATGCCTAGGTGCTTGATTTATACACCTGTGACCATGGACGTGATTGGAACAACTGATTTCAATGTTTTGGAGGGGTGTCCCAATACTTTTGGCAATATAGTGTAAATATTTATATAAAAGGCTATACAGACATCTAGTTGCTACAGTATGGTATTACAGATGGTTTTATTTCTTTTTTATTTCTTTAACAAGTACAATACCTAGTTTATACACAATTTTTGGCACAATATTTGAAAAGTCAAAGCCGTTTTGATCAAAGCCGTGATCTTTCTAAATTTCACTTTGGGAGTTCCCCCTTTCCAGCTGATTTTTTCTGCTAGAAACTTACATACAACTGCGATCATATAAACTATGGAATTTTAAATCTCTAACAAACACTAAATTTTAGATAACATGATTTCTGTGCTAGTTGTACCTGTGTAGTCGTAACTAAATGTTTCATTTGGATGTTGAGTCCTTTGATAAAGAAAGCGTCTTCATAGCTGAAGGCATGGTTTGAGCTGTTGTTTCCTTTTCCTCTTTAAAAAAAAAAAGAACTGTGAAATTTCCTGACATGAAAACTGTTTTCCCTGTGGGAAGCATCGTAATTATAATTTAGCTGCGTCTCAACTTGCGTCTGAGGAGAATGATTGTAGACAGGTGTTATTTACAAATGCACCAGCAGATGGGTCACATGAGTCATGACTGGCAACAGAACCAGGGACTATAATCAAGCAGCGCTTAAAGGTTCAGTTTGTAAATTTTAGTGGCATGCGAATTGCAATTGCCAACTGCTCACCCATCCATTTTGATACACATAGAGAAGCTACGGTGGCCGACACAGGACAAAGATGTCGTAGTCTGAGACAGCAGAGAGTGACTAGTGCTCTGTAGAGAAGTTTGTCTGTTTAGGGCTACTGTGGAAACATGGCGGCGCTAAAAGGCGAGTTCAGGGGACCCGCGGTCTATATGTAGATAGAAAAGGCTCATTCTAAGGTAATAAAAACATAAGGTTCATTATGTAAGGTCTTTATACACCACTGAAAACATAGTTATGTATATTATATTGCATTTCTGTCAATAAATCCTCATAAATATTACACAGTACACCTTTAATATAGCATTATTATGTCAAAATACTATTTTATTTTGTTTTAAATGAAACCATTGTAATCCTGATTGTATTCCCATTTATTTTACAAAATATAACTGTATTCTGATTACTTTGTTTTTTGACGTAACCGTAACAAATTACAGTCACCCGTTTTTTGTATCATGATTACGTAATGCCGTTACATGTATACCGTTACTCCCCAATGCTGGTTATGACTATTGTTAGATATGAGAATCTGTAAATCCCATTTTAATTGGACCATGATGGTAGACTGAGGATTGAATGAGGGCTCTTAGCATAGCGGTGGTCTGGAAGGCTATTCATCTTTTGGACAAGATGAAAATCTGACAGCCCACTTCTTGACTTATAATTATGGTCTTATCATATCCATAGGGATGAAAAATGACCCTTTTCTTGGACAAACAAAACAAATCAGGAGAGCTTTGTACCTGGTGGCAGCTGAACACTTGATTCACTATTACAGATGAACCAATGGAAAACCTGGCCGTCGGCATTCGGTAACTTATCTGCAGGCTACTGTTACATTTCTCATGTTGGTCGGTCCACAGAATGCTCAATGACCACTTTCCTGGGTTGCCTGGTAACAGAAGATTCCTTATTCTAGCAGTGTAGCTGAAACGACTTATTTATAAGCATCAAACACAATCAACAGATGGTTGATTTTATCTGGTCTTGCTTCACGCATTCCTTTCTACCTAATGACGTATGCGTGCATCTGTACTGATTAATCAGACTTGTGTTTCAGGTCAGCACATTTCTACGGGTTAGAGGAAACAGGCTACTAATTGCTTGAGGGGAAATGAAAAATGACCATCTTTCATGTTCCAGAAATACACCACTGCTACTCCAGCCCTCACTGCCACCAGCTGTTTTTCTGTCTACAGATTTTCACAATGACGAGGTTAGCAAGAGTCCTAACATTTTAATTAGTTTACAACCTTCACTAACATTAGTAACTGTGATGGCTTTCACATGCTATGTATGTGAGGTCACATTTGGCAACTTTTGGGGTCATAAAATATCCATTGAGTGCTGCAGGGTTCCATCGTCCTTAAGTCAAAGCCTTTTTGAATAGTTTTTTGCCTAAATGCCTGAAATGAGATCTGTGGAGAATACAATCTTAAGATATTTTCACATTTTACTCTGACATAAAATACATTCTTGATTCTAGTTTCATGATTTAAAAAAAAATACTTTTACTTGTCTTGAAAAAGGCGTCCAAATCCAAATCCAAACAAAAATCCCTCTCTACCTCATGTTGTGAGCTTTACCAAGTTTCGTTATTTGTAGCAGACAAAACAACATAATTTGGGTGTCAGAGGGTGCGTTTTCGCATATGGACGTCAACGTTGTTAAAATGATTTCCATTCACACGGATTGGCTAAAATGACTAAAAATGCTGTATTATTCAAGCCAGGCCAGTACATGGTGATGTCATTTTGTATAGAAACAGTACCCGCCTATAGACAACACACGTAATATGCATGCGCAAATTTGTGTTTTTGTAGTTTACACGGAGACAATAACAGACTGTAATAGTAGGAGAATGGCGATGGTTAACGTACACGCCCCTCAGTTAATGTGGAGGGGTGTCCCGTAATGAAATTAATGTGCGCAGGTGATGCGTGTGAATCCTGATTATATAAGCAGTGTTTGAGTGGCGCTCGAGGGGCGCGCGGGCTGAGTTTTGTGTGGTGAGAGCTCTCACTTGTGGGGAACGCTAACCGGCCGCTCGGGACAATTAGTGTCTCCGGCGGTGAAGATAGTCAGTAAGCGGGGGGCAAATGTGTTAGATAGTTAGGAGTTGACTCGCTGGCTAGGAGAGCTCCCAAGGACACTGAGAGAACTGTTGAGTGACCCGGAACCCGGAAACTGGGCTGCGGATGATGCGAACCTGAGACCAATCTGCCTACTGTGTGACGTAATCAACAAGGGGAACCCCAGAGAGCCTTCCCTGCTGACGTGAGCTCGCGTGTGACTGCGCCTACTGACACAAGGGCGGTAACGTGTTTTATGAGGTTATGCTGTGTTTTTAACGATTAATAAAGTATTGTGTGTAAACTACCATCCTGGTGTAGTGTCCTCTACTCTCCTGGTTTCATCCAGCTGTTACACTGGTGGCAGCGGTGGGATTTATTCCCTAAATAATAAAACAGCTGGATGATGGAGGGTAGGGATGAGCACCGGGAAGGGTTAGTAACCGCCCCATCTGCAGCAGCTAGTGCATCTTCGTCTGTAGCCACAGCTGCGTTCTCAAACGCGTCTGTTGCACGTCCGGTATTTATGCCGGAGACCTTTACTGGTACGGGCCGGGAATGGTCTGATTGGAAAGAACAGTTTGAGATGGCAGCTGTGGTGAATAATTGGAATGACGGAATGAAATTGAAGTTTATGGCACTTTTATTATCAGGGCGCGCTCGAGATATTTATAGTGGCCTTCCATTGGAGGCCAAACGCAGTTACGTGTTATTGAAAGATGCTTTGGGGAAATGTTTTGAACCATGTGAGACCGCGGAATGGAACCGGGTTAGTTTCTCTTCACGCAAGCGTATGCCGAATGAAACTTTGCGGGAATTTGGTAATGCGCTGCGGAGGCTGGCCACTAAAGCATATCCTTCAGTAGGTGCAGATACGCAAGATCTATTGGCTAGAGATCATTTTATTGCACATGTGGGAAATGGGGACACTCGTATCCGACTACGCAGTGTTAAACCTATCACTTTAGAAGAAGCCATTAATATTGCAGTGGAATTTGAACTTATTCAGGGGTTAGAACAGTGTACAGTCCCCTCTGACGCTAGAATACGGGGTTTGCAAATGTCTGTGGCAGAAACTAAGGTAGATGCGCTAACGGGTGTAGTGGATGCACTTCGTAATGAAGTGCAGACGCTACAAAAATCGGTGCAACAACTCCTAGAGGCAGTTCCATCATTAAAAGCTGTGCCCTTTAGAAGTAACGTTGAGCCACCAATTAGTGGAGTCGGGAATAGGCAGGTACAACCTTTAGGGGGTGGTTGTTGGGAATGTGGCTGTAATCGGCATATTAGGAGGGACTGCCCTTATGTGCAGGGAAACGGGAGGGGGCAGGCACCATAGGCCAAATGCCTGCCCCGATTCAAGAACGTTTTTGTCAGTTGGCCACATCGTTTCAAGGCAACCCGGGGATTTTCCTTGCTGCTAAATTAGGTGGGTGTGATGTTAAATTGTTACTCGATACGGGTGCACAAGTTTCAATAATACCAAAACAAAGGTGGCTTGCACTCACGAATGGGGGGGCCCGGCTCGAACATCACGAGGGCGTGGTTAGTGTGGCTAACGGGGGGAGGATGCCGATTTTGGGGCGTTGGCAAACTGTTTGCCAATTTGAGTCCCTGGCTGTCATCGCAGAGTTTCTCGTGGCGGAGTTGGAGCCTCAAGAAATTCTGCTCGGCGCTGACTTTCTGTTAAAATTTGGCGCTGTTATTAATCTTGATCAAAAGAGGTGCCGGTTGATGGGAAAACAAATACCCCTCCTGTGTACAACAAATAATGTTACGCAGTCCTGTGACGTGGTCGTGCACGCTGATACATCTGTTCCCCCCCGTAGTGAGGTTCTGATTACAGGGGCGGTGGACGGGGTGTCTGACAGTTTGCAGGGCATGTTAGAGCCGTCGGCCTCCCTGGGTACCCATTGTGACCTTTTAGTTGCAAGGGTGGTATGTAGGGTGGATCAGGGTTTGTTGCCCGTTCGTGTAATCAATGTTACTGATGACACCCATATTTTAAAACGAGGAATGAAAGTTGGTACGTTATTTTGTGACGCCGTGGTTGAGGGAGGGTGTGTTTCTATGGGGGCCACACTCCCCGTTGACTTAGTTATGGAGCGGCTAAATCTGCATGAGAAGGGGTTTGGGGATGCTGAGATGCGCGCGGTGCGCGAATTGTTGTGTAGGAATATGTCGGTTTTTAGCATAAATGAGGCAGATTTAGGGAGGACGCAAGTAATAACGCATCAGATTGAGACCGGGGATGCTAAGCCTATTAAATTACCTCCGCGTCGTGTTCCTCTTCATTTACAAACTGAAGTGACTGAGCATATTAAGGATATGCAGATAAATGGAATCATTCAGCCGTCATGTAGTCCGTGGGGAGCGCCTGTGGTCCCTGTACGCAAGAAGGATGGGACACTTCGTTTTTGTGTCGATTATAGGCGGCTGAACGATGTAACACGGAAAGACGCGTACCCCTTGCCGCGTATCGATGATGCGTTGGATAGTCTTGCTCATGCCCAATGGTTTTCCACTCTTGATCTGGCCAGTGGTTACTGGCAGGTCGAGGTGGACCCTCAAGATAAACATAAGACCGCATTTATAACGCGACAGGGGTTATTCGAATTTAATGTTTTAAGTTTCGGATTATGCAACGCACCAAGCACATTCCAGCGCCTTATGGATTTGGTTTTGGCGGATTTGCAGTGGACGACTTGCCTTGTTTACTTAGATGATATTATTGTCTTTGGCAGGACATTTGGAGAACATCTACAACGGCTTGATGAGGTCCTCTGTAAATTACGCCAAGCTAACCTGAAGGTTAAGCCTTCGAAATGCGCATTGTTTTCCACTCAGGTTCGTTATTTAGGACACGTTATATCAGCAGACGGAGTACGAGCAGATCCAGCTAAAATTGATGCGGTGAGGCAGTGGCCCGTACCGGTAAATCAATCTGAGGTGCGAAGTTTTGTGGGTTTGGCATCATATTATCGGCGTTTTATTAAGGGGTTTGCTGAAATTGCGCGACCATTACATCGCCTCACGGAGAAGGGTAGAAAATTTAAGTGGGACGATGAGTGTCAACGGGCGTTTTTGCAGCTCAAAACAGCCCTTGTGACCACTCCAGTCCTCGCATATCCCGACCGGCATAAGGCATTCATTTTGGACACTGATGCAAGTGATGGGGGGATCGGTGCAGTTTTGTCACAGGAGATGGATGGCTTAGAGCGGGTTGTGGCGTATGCGAGCCGAGCGTTGACGAAACAGGAGCGCAAGTATGCCACTACAAAAAAAGAGTTACTTAGTTTGGTCGTATTTACCAAATACTTCAAACATTATTTACTGGGAAAAGAGTTTGTATTGCGTACGGACCACAGCTCTTTAAGGTGGCTTCATAACTTTCAGAGGCTGGAGGGACAGCTGGCTAGATGGGTCGAACAGTTGGCCAGTTTTCAATATACCATTGTGCACCGCCCCGGAAAAAAGCATGTTAACGCGGATGCGCTTTCACGATTGCCATCATTTCGTGCTAAGCGAGAAGATTCTGTAGATCCGCGTCTGGATGGTAGCGCTTCTGTCTGCGTTGTGCGTAAATCGGCTCCTTCTGAAGAAGTTGAGGTTGACGATGAGTTGGTAGGGGCACAGAAGATGGATGCCGTTTTACAGCTCGTAGTTCAGTTGTGGTCGCGAGGGGAGGAGGGGCTTGCGGAAGCGCAGACTAGAGCAGAGGTGAGGGGTTTTTTGCCTGTGTGGAATCAATTGGCGTTTGAGCGAGGTCGGTTGGTGCGGCAACCACCCTTGAATACTGATGCAGCTTCAAAAATTCAGGTGATCCTTCCAAAGGTGATGATTCCAGATGTATTAAAAATGTTGCATAATTCGGCAACAGGTGGCCATCTTGGGGTGCAGAAATTACAGGCAAAAATAAAAGATCGGTTTTATTGGCCCGGGTGGTTTGAGGATGTAAGGAAATGGTGTAGAGAATGTACTGAATGTGCTTCTCGTAAGTCTTCAGGTCTAAATGTTCGTGCCCCCTTACAGCTTTCTTCTGTTTCTCGGCCCTTTGAACGGGTAGCGGTAGACATTTTGGGGCCTTTGCCCTTGTCTGCGGAGAAGAATAGGTATATCCTGGTTATTGGGGATTACTTTTCGAAGTGGACCGAAGCATTTGCCCTCCCGAATCAAGAGGCAGTATCTATAGCTAAGGTTTTTGTGCAGGAGTGGGTGTGTAGATTTGGGGTCCCACGCAGTATTCACTCTGATCAAGGTCGTAACTTTGAGTCAACATTAATTGCAGAATTGTGTCGTCTGTTGCAGATGCATAAAACAAGGACGACAGCGTATCATCCGCAATCGAATGGGATGGTTGAACGGTTTAACCGGACCCTGCTTTCCATGCTGTCGTTGTTTGTAGATAGTAACCAACTGAATTGGGACACACTCCTGCCTTATGTCATGATGGCTTATAGGAGCAGCACGCATGCTACTACAAAATTTTCACCATATAAGGTTCTTTTTGGACGAGAAATTGTTTTGCCTGTTGATGTTGTTCTGGGAGTGGGGGAGGTGGAACATTTTGATTCCGTAAGTGATTATGTGGTGAAAGTAGCTGAAAGCCTGGCTACGGTAGCAGAAGCTGTGAAGACACACCAATTTAAAGCATCAGGACGGCAGAAACAATGTTTTGACTTAAAGGTTTCTCATCAGTTTTATACAGAAGGAGAATTGGTATGGGTAAATAATATGGCTCGTAAGCGGGGACTATGTCCAAAATTACAAAGGCATTTTGTGGGGCCGTTTGTTGTCATGGAACGAGTTACGGATGTTCTGTACCGAATAGCACCACCGGAGAAAGGGTCTGAGCGAGTTGTACATTTTAATCGCCTTAAGCCATATGTCTCTAATTCCTTTGTAGGGGTGCCCGAAAAGCAGAATGGGGGGGAGACGGACCCTGTGCTGCCTCCGGACCCTGTGCTGCCTCCGGACCCTGTGCTGCTTCCGGACCCTGTGCTGCCTCCGGACCCTGTGCTGCCTCCGGACCCTGTGCTGCCTCCGGACCCTGTGCTGCCTCCGGACCCTGTGCTGCCTCCGGACCCTGTGCTGCCTCCGGACCCTGTGCTGCCTCCGGACCTTGTGCTGCCTCCGGACCCTGTGCTGCCCTCTGCCCCTACTTTTCTATCTGTCCCTAGGCTGAATATGGGTGCTTCTCTGTCTGGTGATGGACTTATGGAGTCGGTAGCCTGTGCGTCGCGGGCTGTGGCACAAAACGAACTGGTTGAGGGACGGTTGTCGCGGGCCAGGAAGTTACCAGCCCGGTTGCTGGATTATGAGCTATCTGCTTGACTCGAGGACGAGTCCTTTTTGCCTGGGAGGGGGGTAGTGTAATAGTAGGAGAATGGCGATGGTTAACGTACACGCCCCTCAGTTAATGTGGAGGGGTGTCCCGTAATGAAATTAATGTGCGCAGGTGATGCGTGTGAATCCTGATTATATAAGCAGTGTTTGAGTGCCGCTCGAGGGGCGCGCGGGCTGAGTTTTGTGTGGTGAGAGCTCTCACTTGTGGGGAACGCTAACCGGCCGCTCGGGACAATTAGTGTCTCCGGCGGTGAAGATAGTCAGTAAGCGGGGGGCAAATGTGTTAGATAGTTAGGAGTTGACTCGCTGGCTAGGAGAGCTCCCAAGGACACTGAGAGAACTGTTGAGTGACCCGGAACCCGGAAACTGGGCTGCGGATGATGCGAACCTGAGACCAATCTGCCTACTGTGTGACGTAATCGACAAGGGGAACCCCAGAGAGCCTTCCCTGCTGACGTGAGCTCGCGTGTGACTGCGCCTACTGACACAAGGGCGGTAACGTGTTTTATGAGGTTATGCTGTGTTTTTAACGATTAATAAAGTATTGTGTGTAAACTACCATCCTGGTGTAGTGTCCTCTACTCTCCTGGTTTCATCCAGCTGTTACAAGACTTTGAAACCTACCTGAAACTTAAACTGTTTTCAAAAGTTTGCATTTTCAGGCCCCCAAAGTGCTGTTGTCGTGTTAATGAACGTCCAAAACATATAAAAAGTTTTATATTTTTAGTCGTGTAACCGGCCCCTCATAGTAGTGGTGGATTTGCGACTCACATTAGCATTATTAGCTCATTAGCTCTTTGTCTGGCTAATTGTGAGATCTGAAAGGCTATACTCATACTAATATACTAATATATAATATATATAATATAATATAATATACTAATATACTAATACTACAAAATTGTTCAACATTTAAGGCTTGATGTATTGCGATATTTTCCATGCCAAATTTGAGTTGAAAGACAGGATGACCTTTCGTTCCCATTGTTTGTGTGAGTCATATATCTGAAGCTTTACATGGTCCAATCTCACACTGTATTATTCATGCCAGGCCAGTAGGTGGCGTTGTCACTTTGTATAGAAACACTACATGCCTATAGACTAAACACGCCCATATGACATCACCGTTTTCACAAACGGTACAACAGTAAACATTTTTTCAAAAGTTTGCGATGTAACGCTCGTTTCACACATACTTCGTCTGCAGTGTGTATGTGGGGCGTATTATGGTGCGTATACGATGCAGGAGCAGCACGCACTGTTGTGCTTTCACATATGCTGCATTTGCAGTGCGCAACTGATCCGTGGTTGTATACCACAAACACAGCATTTATTCTTTTTTTTCAAATCCAAAAGTTGTTACTGAACATGGCTAGTCAGCATTGCAGTTGTCTTTGTATAGCCATTCACTCTTTAATAGATGTCACGTTTATAAATGCACTACATTTAAACAACGTTTTATATAATTAATTATTTTATATTCATATAGCCTAATTTACATTTAGCTTGCTCACGCAAGTGGCAAAACATTTAGACATAGGTTATAGCCTAAAATCACAAACTTTTTAAATTAAAACTTACAATAGGCTAGACAAAAACAGCCGACTCTCATCTTTTCTTTTGTTTTTAAATCTTTTTTTACAAGAAATCCTGCAGGTCATAACGAAATTCGTTTTTCCATCTCCAAGAAAGGACAAATGCTATCCATTATTTCACCTTTTTTTACCTAAATGCCAGGTAAAAATGTCGTTTTCCCTGCTTTACCCGAGGAAAAACCCGCCATGCATTGACTTTGAAACAGAGTAGACTTTAAATTATATGCATCTGTGGTGAAATTACAAAATGTTTGCATCAATACATGTTTATTTTAATGCGAACAATGCGCTGTCATAGTGCAGCACAGCAAAAAATAGACTCGGAAACGATTGCCGCACTGCTGCAGACGCACTGCTCATGGAACGGATTGACGGACAGCATCCACATGCAGTGTGAAAGCTGTAATCCGTTAACATGGGTACGGAAAGAAATACGCACCGCATACGCACTACAAAAGGAGTATGTGTGAAACAGGCGTTAGTCGTCAAGTCGCCTTTATTTTTATAGCACTTTTTACAATGTTGATTGTTTCAAAGCAGCAAAACAGGAAGATAATGCTCTGGAGAAAACAGTGATGTCATCCAGCTCAGCTCAATTATCATATAGCATAAATGTGGGCAGATCAGTAATATAGTTGAATATTTAGTTTCCACTAAGCAAGCCAAAAGCCAAAGGCGATGGTGGCAAGGAACCAAAACTCCATCAGTGACAGAATGGATAATGAATAATGAGTTAAAGGGATAGTTCACCCAAAAAGGAAAATTAGCCCATGATTTATTCACCCTCAAGTCATCCTAGGTGTATATGACATTCTTCTTTCAGACGAACACAATCAGAGTTATATTAAAAAAGTCCAGGCTAATCCAAGCTTTATAATAGCAGTAATAGTTGCTCTGTTTTTGAAGTCCATAAAAAATGCATCTGTCCATCGAATAACGTGCTCCACACGGCTCTGGGGTGTTAATAAAGGCCTTCTGAAGCAAATCGAAGCGTTTGAGTAAGAAAAATATCCATATTTAAAACTTTATAAAGTAAAGTTTCGGCCGACCACCTTCCTTATTCAATTTATGGAAAAAGTGTTGAAAGTGCCTCGGCCGATCAAAAGACAAATGCGACCAGGTCCGCTCATCCGCTCGTCACATACGCATCTTGAATTTCGAGATGGCACTTTCAACACTTTTCCACGGAAGGCGATCGGCTGGAACTTTACTTGATAAAGTTTTAAACTTGTATACAATGTTTAATAGGGAGCCAGTGCAGTGTTGACAGAACCAGACAGAGCCAGGCTAATATGAACATACTTCCTGGTTCTAGTAAGAAGTCTAGCTGCTGTGTTTTGGACCAGCTGCAGTTTATTTATTAAGCGAGCAGGGCAACCACCCAGTAGACAGTGTTACTCTGGCTCGCACCAGCTTAATCTGAGACTCGCATGGTAGTAGCTACATAATACGGTGAAATGATCATACAGTCAATACATATATTTCATAAAAACAAGCAGGGCTAAAACATAACCCATTAAAAACTCCAAGTGTCTGCTCTATTACAAATAATTTCTATTAATTCTAATTAATGCATCACAAGATGGAAATACAGACTAGAAAGAATATATAAACTTGCTCTGCCCTTACGCCCATGACTCTCTGCGGAGTTGTCAGTTTTGGCTGTTTTTCCAGCTTTTAATGGCGAATGTGCTCTTATAGATCAACACGTTCTCATGAAATGCGTATCTATAACACAATTTGTATTTATCATGCAATTTATACGCCAAAATGACTTTTTACGTGCATATGATATGCATTGTCAACTAGTTTCAGTGATGTGGGTTACATGCCAGCATCATTAGCACTGAGTGCCAGAATCCAGTTCTCTTTTGCTCTTGAACAAACTATTACACACAGAATTATGCCTAAATGTCCGTTTTGTCGAGTATCCACAGAAGAACAGTTTTAAATGTGTTAAATAACGTCTTAAATGAACAAAGAGGAAATGGGACGCGCGTGATAGCGCGCCAGATCCGTGTCAAGTTCGGCAGCGGCAGATCTTAAAGTCACAGCAGCACTAACTACTAATGAAGTTTGAACCCTAATAAATGTTTTCTACATTAATTTGGTGATTTACTGTTAATTATTACATTATAAAATATATTAAAAACGTGTTTTAAACAGAAAAATGGGTGAATAATCTAGTTCAGGGGTGTCCAACCCTGGTCCTGGAGATCTACCACCCTGCAGATTTTAGCTCCAACCTCAATCAAACACACCTGAACCAGCTAATCATGGTGTTCAGGGTGCTAGATAATTACAGACAGGTGTGTTGGAGCAGGGTTGGAACTGAAATCTGCAGGACGGTAGCTCTCCAGGAGCAGGATTGGACACCCCTGATCTAGTTTAAAACAGCACTAAAAGAAAGTTTATATTAAAAATATATTATGCCTACCCACTATCTATCTACCTTTTGTATTTATTGCATAGCATATTGTATGTTCAGGGATGACAGACTGATAATCAGACATGCTATTTATGACTGGATGTAACTTTTGATACTTTGCCGTAAAAGTGGCTCTCCTATTGATTTTGTCCTATCAATGTGGCTCTCCTGAAAAAAAAATAGCGAAGACCACTGCAGTAGAGCATTACAATAATCTAGCCTTGAGGTCATGAACGCATGAACTAACTGTTCAGCATTTTGCAATGAGAGCATGTGCCGTAATTTAGATATATTTTTAAGATGGAAGAATGCCGTTTTACAGATGCTAGAAACGTGGCTTTCAAATGAAAGATTGCTATCAAAGAGCATACCCAGGTTCCTAACTGACGATGAAGACTTGACAGAGCAGCTATCAAGAGTTAGAGAGTATTCTAGGTTACTACGTGCAGAGGTTTTTTGTCCAATAATTAAAAATTCTTTTTTTTTTTCAGAATTAAGTTGCAGGAAATTACTAGTCATCCAATTTTTTTATATCAGCTATGCATTCCGTTAATCTTGTGAATTGGTAAATTTCGTCAGGGCGCGAAGAAATATTGAGCTGAGGATCGTCAGCATAACAGTGAAAACTAATGCCATGGTTCCTAATGATATCTCCCAAGGGTAGGAAAGCAGGGTGAAAAGCAATGGTCATAGCACTGAGTCTTGCGGTACTCCATACTGAACTTGTGATCGGTGTGATATCTCTTCATTTACTGCTACAAACTGATAACGGTCAGATAAGTATGATTTAAACCATGCCAATGCAATTCCACTAATACCAACATAATTTGAGAGTCTATTCAAAAGAATGTCGTGGTCAATAGTATCGAATGCAGCGCTAAGATCAAGTAAAACTAATAGTGAGATACAACCATGATCAGATGATAAGAGCAAATCATTTGTAACTCTAATGAGAGCAGTGTCAGTACTATGAAACGGTCTAAATCCGGACTGTAAATCCTCACAGATACGATTTCTTTCTAAAAAAAGGAGCATAGTTGTGAGGACATTGCCTTTTCAAGTATTTTTGACAGAAAGGGTAGATTTGAGATTGGCCTGTAATTGACTAATTCTGTAGGATCAAGTTGCGTTTTTTTAATAAGTGGTTTAATAATAGCCAACTTAAAAGTTTTCGGTACATATCCTAATGACAAGGATGAATTAATGATATTTAGAAGAGGATCTATGACCTCTGGAAGCATCTCTTTTAGTAACTTAGTCGCTATGGGGTCGAGCATACATGTTGTTGATTTAGATGATTTAACGAGTTTAGCCAATTCTTCTTCTCCTGTAGCAGTGAATGAGTGGAATTTTTCCTCAGTGACCTTACAATGCACTGTCTGATGCAATTGTAGCGAGTCAGATAAAATAATAACTCAACGGGGAATTTGAATTAAAATGAAAGAGACTTGAATTACACTATAATTTATAAATAATTCAGAATTAATTTTTACACCTTAACTTATTCGTCCACCGATATGTAAGAACTTAGAGGGGACTCTGTTAAAGGGAAACAGGTCTATTTAGCTCAAATGAATGAATTAATGAATTCATAGGGAATTTTGAGAGTCTATTTCACAGCCGAGCAAATTACTCTTCCAGCGTTCATTTGAACGGGCCGTAAATATCGACTCTGCAGCGGATATTAATATCCGAACAAAAGTGAAACACTATTTAACAGCCAGGTAACTTAGATCGGCAGTTCAAGACATTAAATTCATAAGCACATAACACAAGAACAGTTATCTTTGAATACAAACGGAACTTTATTGATTACTCTAACACATCAGACTAATATCTAACATAAACACACGCACTCGCACATTCACACACGTTGCAGAAAGGAAGAAGGTGAGGCAAAGAATACGTTTTAAGAGAGAGAAAATATGAAATCCCAAGGAATATATGCTTTTATGACACGTGACCTGAAGAAACCATTGATCAGTAATTTAACCTCCTATCGTTTCTTAGGCAGGGTTATTACATTTGATCTAATGCACCAGTTCAGCTCGGAATCTAGAGGTATTACTTGCGTTTGTGTGTCGTCTCAGACAGGGGATTCTCTTTCCCCGCTGGAGAGGGGTTTTCCCGGGTCTTTGATTCGCTGAAGGTCTGGTCGTGTCTTTGATCGACGTCTTGGGAAGCCAATCACGTGGCGTGTTGGCTGGATGGAAGTCTTGTGGGCGTTGTTTGAAGTTGAAGCGCGCTGTCGGAGACTCGTTGAGAATCTTTTGCGGCGAAACTTAACAGAACCCGAGACTTAACGGAAAGAAAATAAACTTTAAGTAAAAGAAAGGAAAGTGAGAGAAGAGCAGATGGCCTGAATGAAATCGTTGTTTAACCCATTTTCTCTGGTCTTGGTCTGCCACGATCGTCAGATCGTCTCCTGGGAGCTCTCCGTTCAGAACTCAACTCTGGTCAAACTGCTAGGACTCAAACCATCTCTGAACGAACATGCCTTGAACCGGCTCGAACTGCTGGCTCTGAACAGGCCGCGAACAGGCTCTGAACAGCCGTGAACAGCCTTGAACTGACTTGAACCGCTGTGAACAGAACTGTGAACAGACGTGGACAAAACTGAACTGGTCAACTCTGAACAACTCTGAACTGGATTCTTCGTTCGTGTTCTGAGGTTAAAACTCGAATATTTGCCCATCCCCTGGATGGGTTCTGGCCAATTAGGGTTCAGGGGTGACTATGTCTCCACCCCTCCCATAAAATTGGGTTATCTATAGTAATTTAGTTTCCTGCTCTTAAGCAGAGAGTAAATTTAGACCTAATTTCTTACTATAAGGACATGATCAATTCTATAAAGATTTCATTCAGGTCATCTGTTGGATTATACCGTTACGAGCACAAAGGTATCAAACACGCTGCCTTTTCATCTACTCATTCAATAGTTACATAATCACATGAATTGTGAGTAATATACATGCATAATAGTCACGTGTATCAGTTGTAACACACTAACAAGCTATGTCGAAGGCTATTTGAATGAAAGTCCAATAATCAGTGATTTGATGCACTCCATATGTAACCGTTTCTGTGAGTTTGCTTGGAGATTTAGCTGTGTCACGTGGAGTTCATTTACCGGTCATTGAAAAGACAGAGATCTAGTTTGTTTCTTTGTCTTGTGATCACAACGAGTCCTCTGTCCTCTTTGTCTAAGTTTTGGACAAAAGTCCATAGGAAGTCGGTTAATTATTATCTACAACTAGTAGCTCCGGGCAGAATCGAGCCTCCGCCTCTCTGGTGATAAATGGTCGATTTCCTGGGGTCTGGAGCTGAATTTGGGCTTTGTAAAAAGGGATGTTCCTTTGATCGAATCATTTGGAAGATTCATTCATCTATATGTCTGCGCCCACAATTGCTACACAATACTGTAGTAGATGGTTGCAAAGTTATACTTTTTTCCCTAATATTATCAATCTTGCACGTAAAGATCATAAAGTCATTACTGCTGTGCTGTTTGCAAAGGTCAGCAGTTGAAACTTTATTTCTTGTTAATTTAGCCACTGTATCAAATAAATACCTAGGGTTGTGTTTGTTTTCTTCTAAGAGAGTTGAGAAATAAGCAGATCTTGCAGTTTTTACAGCCTTTCTGTACTTAATCATGCTCTCTTTCCACAGGCAGTTTTAAGGCCGCCAAAATGCTTTTGTCAAGTTGTGACACTGTCACACAAGACGCTTGTTTATTATTACACTCTATATATTATAATGATTTTATGTATATTAGAGTTTTAATAGGTTTACATGTTGTCTAGTCATTTTAGTCCATTTTAGTCCTCTTATCTATTTTAATGTGTGTATGTCTTTAAATATTATTGGGTCTGCCTGTCATGTGATTGATCACATGACAGGAAACAGGAAATATCCAGGTTTAAGGAAGCAGCATGGCAAACTAGAGGGGTGGCTATTCAAACTGACCTCCGGAGAATCACCAGCGAAGTGGATTGTGGAGTTTTCAGTGTGAACTTTCCATTCCAGCACAATTGGGATTATCACTTCCGTGGACTTTGTATATACACCGGTGGACACTTACACTTCAGGACTATCAACACATTGGGACTCATTCGGACTGTTTTAGGGTATGGCCTTGAGGACTCTATGCTTTTAACAGACTGATGTTTCCTGGTTTTACTGTGTTGTTTTACGTTCCCTGTGATTATTGTAAATACAATTTATTTATTCATCTTATTTCTGTTGTCTGTCTTATCCTTTTAAACACTTAAATATCTCACACAGTAGAATCTGACCCCATTTTAATACATGTAACTGCAACCAATAAGACCGATTGTTACAAAGTCATCTTTATTTATATAATCCTTTTTACAATGCAGATTTTTTCAAAGCAGCTTCACAGTGTTAACAGGAAAATAATGCAACAGAATTTGATTTGGCTCTACAGCCGCTCTGTCATCGCCCAGCTCAATTCAATTATCATGGTGGTTAATCTGTCTGATTTCCCGATTCGATTCGATTACGATTATTGAAGTCCCGATTCGATTACAGTCGATTTTCGATTATTAACTATTAGCGATTATTGATTTTCCATTTCCATTCGTAAACGAAAATACACTACAAAGTGATTGTAGTATAAAAAAAGTCAGCTACTGAATTACTTAACTCTTTTATTGAGTAACAACAACTCAAAGCACTTGTCGTGTTGTGTCGTGTAGTTACACAGAAATGAATACATCACATTGTGTTGTGACTCATCAAGTTGAACTAAACAATAACAAATAAATGAAAGGCTTATTTCCTTTAGGAAGTAGATCAGAACCAACATACTGTAGAAATTGGACAATTTTCTTCTAGAAAGACAACGTGTTCAGGTGGAGGAAGACTGCAGGTTGCAGTCGAAACATGTCAAGGTAAAGAAGAAGTTTTTTCTCCACCTAAACACCTTGTCTATCTAGAAGAAAATTGTCAAATTTAATCATTAAGAAGACAAAATGAACATTTTTGAACAACTTACTGTAGCTTCAGCTTATATACTGTACTGTAGAACACAGTGACAAAATGTCAAGAGTGTGCGTGATGGATGCGGTGCGCGCGTGAGGGGGGCGGGAGCGCGTGGACCGCTCGAGCTCCTCTCGTTCGTTTCCTGACGTGAGAAAGACAAAAGGGGAAAAAACGACAGAAGAAAAACGGGTTCGTGTTGGAGGAGTGTCGAGGCCCGTTCGGTTCCGTGAGCGGGAGCCGCGGGTCGGTGCAGCGGAGCGGCGGAGCGCGGGACTCGAGCCCGGGGAGATCAGACGGGCCTGTCCGGTAAACCCATCCCGTTATCAGATATCTGTGCTGCTTTAGTGTGGCGTTGTGTGTGTTTTCAGCATCAGTCCGGCTGTGTGTGTGTGTGTGTGATCCGCTCATCGCGTCCTCAGGATCGCCTTTATTCCCGCGAATGTGCGCGTCGATGTGTGTCGCGCTCGCTCATCTGACGCGCTCATAAATCTGCGGATTGAAGGCTCCAGAGGAGGCGAGGCGGGAGGATTTCTAGAGTGTTCCCTCAGAATCATCTCAGCATTAACGACAGATTTACATTCATCTAATGAACACACACACACACACACGGTGGTAGTGTCAGGTTTAGATAAATAAAAAAATGGATTTTTGAAAATTTAATTATCGATTCATACTCGTCCATAACAGACTCGCGATTAATCGATAATCGATTTTTTTCACCACCCCTAGTGTCAATGCGGGCAGATCAGTAATATAGTTGCATTTTGTCGTGTTAATAAACGTCCAAAACACATAAAAAGTTTTCCATTTTTAGTTGAAAACTGTCGTGCAACCAGCCCCTCATAGTAGTGGTGGATTTGCGACTCACATTAGCATTATTAACTATTTAGCTCTTTGTCTGGCTTAATGTGAGATCTGTAAGGCTATACCCATACTAGGGATGTACTGAATCCAGGATTCGATTTCGGATTCGGCCGAATATTGGGCTTTTTGACGTAGTTCGGTTTCTGCCGAACCTTAGAATTTTTTTCCACCGAACCAAACCCTAGGCTTGCAATTTGCGCACTACGCTGGCCGACGTAATGACGCCGGCGTTGATTACGGAAAGGTGTTTACTAGTGTTTACCTCGCGAGCAGGGACTTTCGGAGGGGGAAATATTTACCCGGGACTTCATTTAGACCCTGGTTCCTAGTACACACCAAGTACCAGCCCAAAGTCCCTAGTTCCTGGGGAAAATTCCTGCGGTGGAAACGTGGCTTAAGTGGACCGTTCGAATACAGGCTGTGAGAAAATGAAAATGGAACTCGTGAACAGAAAACGTGTTGTTTGGCACTACTTTCAGTCAAAAGAAGGCGATTCAAGTCGAGCGACATGTTCAATTTGCAATGCCGATTTATCTCGTGGTGGCAAGGACCCTAAACAATAGCCACTGTTAAAACATTTGCGTATGAAACATTCAAAAGAATACGAATTGTGCATGAGGGAATCTACAGACAGCAGCCAAAATGCAGCAACTTCAGGTACGGCAAAGGAAGAACAGTCATCCTGGAATAATGTTGCCTATTTTACAGTTTTACAGTTAAAACAAAATAAAATGACAAATACACTGCTGTGGACGTTGTTTACTTCATTAATGTGTTTACTGTGATAATGGACTGAGGATGGGAGTAGGATTCGGTATTCGGTTTTGGATTCGGCAGAATCTTAACCAGTGGATTCGGTATTCAGCCGAACCCCAATAATCTGGATTCGGTGCATCCCTAACCCATACTAAACTTTTTTTTTCATGGAAATACAACAAGCTTGTTTAACATTTAAGGTTCGATGTATTGCAATATTTTCCATGCCAAAGTTGAGTTGAAAGACAGGATGACCTTTTGCTTCCGTTGTTTTTGTCATATATCTGAAGCTTTACATGGTCCAATATCACCTGCGTAAACCCTGCCCTCTAATTGCCTACTATCACACTTTGTCACATCGTTCCCCCTCAGATCCAGCTCTCAAATCGGAATGTGGTGTGGAATGGGATTGCGAGGAGGCGGTGGTGGGGACAGTGCCGATTTTGGCATGAAATATCAATGTCCGGGAAGGTCACAACAGTCATGGCCTCCTCTGTCAGCCAGGTTTTCAGCTTCTGTCTAATGCTGGCCCTTCATAGCAAGCCTGAAGACAAAATGAACCTCCATCAATCATGCTCACTGAAGCTTTAGCCATTCCTGTCGCATCGATGGTATGAAGGAGGTACGAATCAGGAAACAATGACCCTTCCACCTGTGGCTGAGACAATATTCGCAAGAACTACAAGAAAAATTGAACCAGTTTTGCACCATATTGCTAATAAAGAGACCTATGAAATATTTATACCATACAGGGCTACATTTAACCGTTGATCAAACTGGGTCATGATACATTTGCAAGTAATAGACGTGCTGTGTCTAGAAATGTGTGCTGTGTGTTATTTAGAGGTTGGGAGATGAAAAACACTGCTTGGGGAGGTAGAAACAGCCTGGGCAATAACCCTGTTTATTAGTGCAATTTATCAGATGTGTCACATGACTCCTTTATACCTTTTCTTTCAATACCTTCCGCCTAAACGTCAAAAGTATGTGGGTCAGTGACATGGCGCACATCCTTTTTTTTTTTACATTTATTTAAAAATATATAACAAAAAAATTTCATACCTGTATACAATGATCATGTTTTGAATTTCTGAATTAAAATGTATTGTAATATTTTGAGGCATAAAGCCAAAATGTTTTCCCTGATAAAGATTTTTTTTTATTAATAATAATAATAATAATAATAATAATAATTAAAAAAATAAATTCTTGAAAAGAAAGTAGTTTGATAATATTTTATAATTATTTCTTATGCATTATATATACATTTTTTTTGTTGTGAAATATATTAAGTCATGCGCTGGTACCAACATGCAGAAAAAAACAAAATAAAAAATTGCTTCGAAAGGGAGGCGTGAGCGGTGGGCGGTTGCAATTCACAACCTCACCACTAGATGCAGCTAAAATTTACACATTGCACCTCTAAGTACACTACTTGACAGTTTCATGCGCTTTTAGTTACCTATTTACTAGTTTTTATTAGTTCTAAATGCTCCTGTCTTCTGGTGTTCAGACTTAAGTTATGTTTGATGTTTGCTACATTCAGAAAGTGTACTTTCTTGGAGCAGATCAAATAAAAAGGGTGTTCATATATAACATATGCTTGTATTTGTTGACGAAAGCGTAGCCATGTGCAGTAATGGTGAAAATTGAGCACATTGATACAACAAATCGTGATGCATCGTGATATCGAATCGAATCAATTCGTTGACATGATAATCGTAATCGAATTGAATCGTGAGACCAGTGATGATTTACACCCCTAGAAAATGTGTTATTGAATTTTACTCTATGGTTTCGTGTCACCACATGACATATTTAGGGCCCTATCTTGCACCCAGCGCAATTGACTTTGTACACCGACGCATGTGTCATTCCAATTTTGCACCCGCGCAAAGCGCACTTTTCCCTCCACAGAAGCACGTCGCTAAACTAGTGAATGAACTTGCGCTACCTGGGCGGTTCAGCGCAAAAAAGGAGGCGTGTTCCGGCGCAAACAATCCCTGGTGCTATTTTGCTGTTGCATTAAACAATTGCGCCACTGACCAGAAAAAACCTAGTCTAAAGTCAGTGGCGCGTTGCGCGTTGTTCATTATGCTATTTTAAGGGCGCATGCTTGACCATAATGTATAGCGTGCACAACGCGCATACACTTTGCTCATGTAACCTACACAGATGCAACAGTTATTTTTGCAAATCATAAATTGTTACACTAAAAAAATATTAACACATGAGATGACGGAAATCATTGTGGTGTGCCACGAAGATGTGAAAAAATAGGCATAAATCTAGCTTACAAATGATTCAGGCTAATTGTAATAATTAAGGATAAGACCTGTTTGCCCGATAGTGGCAAATATGTATATAAGGACATCTGACAAATTGGTTTGTCCGTCAAGAACCAGGAAAAAAAATCGACTGAAAAACTGAAAAAACTGAAAGACTGAAAAAAAAAAGACTGTGAAATCACCTTTACCATAATGTACAACATTACAACTTCACTTCTCTGTCTTTCACTGCTCTTACAAGAACATCAGTCTCCTCGGCTGTGAACCGCTCCTGGCGTGCGCCTGGTAAATACGCCATAATAATAGCAATCCATAATGGAACTTGCGCACCTGCTTTTAAAGGGAATGTTGGATGACACTCGGATTGGTTTATTCACGTTACGCCCAAACCACACCTATGAATAATGAAGCTACTTCAGACCAACCCATTTTAGATTTGCGCCGGGCGCAAGAGCCATTTATCCCGCCGGGAAAATAGCAACAGCGCCGAGACCCGCCCACAAAGTTACTTGCGCTTCGCGCTTTGACACTTGCGTTTCAGATCGTGAAAATAGGGCCCTTAGAGTCATAAAATTGAAACTTTTCTTGGATTTTCAAAGCCATATGAAACCAACATCAGACTACATTTCTAAGAAATATCTAGTTCAGTCATGAAAGGCACAGAGTGATGGTCCTTTACATCCAATCTGCAAGCAATCACATAATTACCTAGCCTAGAAATCTAGACGCACCCTAGCGGCCGAAAATTTATTTTGCCGCGAGTGTAGTCTAGCAACTCTAGGTAGACCTGAGAGCTGGAAAAACCAAACTCTGGTCAGGCCAATCACAGCGTGTGTAGAGTCAGTGGGCGGGCTTAACATAATGACGGCACATCACGACAGAGTTGCGGAGATTCTGTGTACTACTCGTAAACAGCGGTCTTTTGAATCGGCTTTGACCGCGACTCTGGAAGACTTGACTGAAGTCATTCTTAAGAAAAGAAGATATGTTCGAAGTTTTGCCTACCGGATACGGCGAAAGTCTATCAACTAACGTTAGCTCGGCATCACCTTTTTCTTTGCTCTGGTTGGTTGTGGCGCTCATGGCGCTATCCAATTGCGTGAAGAGGAAATTTGAAAGACAACCGTTTATCCCGCCCCTCGGATTGAGCCCTGTCAGTGGTGAGTTTCCAGACCCAACATCTTGATATGGGTCTGGCTTGTCAGGCTAATCATTACCGCATGGCACAAACAGATTGGCCTCTGCTGATCTTGCAGCCAATGAGATTACTTGCTCAACATTTAAATAGTCTAGTTCATTGTTTGCTCTGCAACATAGGAGATCTAGGGACAAATTTACTAAATGTTAACAAAACTGACCCATGTTCCTAAAATTACATAATTAATTCCATTGACCAGAACGTGAATGAAAGTACAGGAAAAGTTTGAACACATTAGACAGGACAATTTTGAAACAGCTTGGTTTAGAGAGTAATTCAAGAGTTAAGGTTTATTCAGACCAAAAGCACTGAAAGAGAAACAGGGAATTGTAAGACAGCACTGATACAACAGGATTTTTTTAAAGCTACTGTCAGCAGGTCATGTGACGATCAACAGCGAATAATAAATAGGCTAATATTGTTTACGGTATTTGTCATCCTGAAATATATGACCCGACTTCTGTATTTTCTTGGAAAATGACAACAATGTAAATGTTGTGCATGCATTTGAATAATGCAAATTAATGGAGCACTACACTCTCAGTGCTTTGCTATTTGAGTTTGATTCAGGAATGCATTAATTACCATAAATACATATTCATGATTTTCCATGGTTTTGCTGATTAACAGCAAAGGTATGAGGAACAAAAAAATCTACCTTGCCGAATGTGGGATTTTTGCCCCATTCATAACCAAAAAATGCATGGTAATGTATGCAAAAAGGTAAGCGTTTATTTTCATTAACATTTCAAAATGTAAAATTGGGGAGAATCCTTGAAGCATTTAGATCCAAGGACTTTCGCAGAATCATCCATCTTTCCCATTTATAACAGTTTCTAAAAGGTAGTATTATTAAAGCAGTCTGAAACTCAATTTAAGGGAGGCCAAGTGCTTGGCTCTCAAAAATTCAAAGGTTGGCTGGTTTAATCTGGTTTTGTTTCACATTTCTGCATGACTGCGGTGACCATATAGTTCTACACATCAGGGAAAACATATTGGGTATAAGATAGACTTGAAAATACAGTAGTGCTCTTCAAGTCCATGTCTTCTGTGCAAAAATCTCTGAAGCAGGTCCAGTTTTCTGCTTCAAATGCTACAAAAGGCTTACTTGTGATATGCATATTTCTACATTTTGTCATTTTGAGCTTCTCACCAAATGTATTTTTGTAGACAAGGGAATGTGGATAACAAACTTTTGCATTCATATTTCCAAAACCAGATTAAGAAACTTTTAGTTGTTCTCAAAAAGGTAAACAAATAAAATGATCATTCAGCCATTCTGACTTGATGTCAACAAACTGTTATGGGCCAGATTTACTAACCGGTGCAAATTAGCCTGAGAGCGCAATTCCATAAAAGCGCTGATGCGGACAGTTCTGCATGTGGTCTACTGACGACACACAAATGAATGAACACAGACACAGCCGGATCATTTCCATAATGACCAATGCAATCTACCAGTTAGCATCTGCTTTAAAGGGGGGATGAATTGAGAAATCAACTTTCCCTTGAGCTTTTGATATATAAAAGGTCATGGTAATATAAGAATATCCTGTAAGTTTCAGAGCTGAAAACTTCCTTGTTAGTCAAAGAAATGTATTAACACCAGGCCCAGCAAACAATCGATCTCAGAATGTGCCAGGCTATGACGTGAGAGTGTAGTGAAGCACCGCCTCAACAGAAGAAGAACAAAGAACAACGCCGGATTCTGTAGCCCCGCCCACCGACTCGTGCCACTAACATGACAGCTAAGAGCAGCATAGAGCTAAACATTATCAAATTTCTAAGCAGTTAACATACCACATAAGCTTTTCGGACTCAGATTTTTAAGCATTCGGATTCCAATATGTGACCCTGTCTGTGAAAACCCAGCTAAAGTCAGTTTTTTGTCATTCGCTGTTTTATACATAAAATCATCCTACATAATGTAAAGAACATTCTGTGAAAATATAACCTTGATATCTTTAATATTGACTGAGTAAGATCATGTCAAAAGTTAGCTGAATTTCGGCCTCAGAAAATCATGATTTTGAGAAATTCCAATTTTAAAATCAAGCTTATTTTTGAAATTGTAAAACATTTTAACCATTATTATTCTGATAATGTGCCATATACCACATTAAAGCTAATATTCTCCCATTTTCAGTGATATAGGACACATTTATGGGAAAATTCTTAGTTTTGTAAAACAAGTCTATTTATTATGATGTGCATGTCCAAAAAGCGTGAAACATTGAAACGAATGGGGGCACCACAAGAGCTTGATTTATCAAGTCAGTTCACTCTAATGATTTGTAGGCTATAACTTTATTAGTAAAATGAAATCTCAGTAGAAAATGTCATTAATAGTCCTATATATATCCATTAATATATAAAACATCCATAGAAAATCTCACTGTGTAACATTTGGAGTAAATCCAGGACTAGGCCTAATGCCCTAACAAGTTAACAGGTCAGTCTCAAACTTTGTGCAGATAGTTGGTCATAACTGTGAATCTTCACTTGTCTCACAATTCGATTAGATTATGATTCATTAGGATTTTTTCATGGCTCATTGTGCTTAATAATGCTTTTAGCCTACATAAAGCACGTCCTGCACTTTATGTTCTCATTCATACATGTTCTATTCGTATAGGTTTACAAACCGAAACCAAAACATCAGACGCAAGAGCTTTGCTTCCGAAGGACACACGCAACTTTTTTATATTAATATATAATACGGGTTCTTTATTTAGCCTACAAAAAACAGTAGGCCTATATTAATTATTATTAATTAAACTATCAGCTGTTCTGTTCCTTGCACTTCGCTTGCCGCGACCGCCCTGTCAGAGAGCGAATTCATAAACTCAGCGCCTCAGCATCCAAAAACCGAACTATTTAGACACTTAGCAGCCATTAAATGTCTTTAAAATAAGATGGATGTATAGGCAGAAGGTGGAGTTAGGAAACATATAAACTGTTCCTGAAATGTCGGTGATGACAAAGAAATCCACACAGAAATCGGAACCCGGCTTAAGTCGCCGTTTTCTTGCCTTTCCCGACACTGATCTGATCCTTGGTCTTGCGGATTGATATTATGGTCTGTTTGCACTTTGTAATTGTAAAAAATACGTTTCTGAACCGAATGATTTAAGAATCAGCAGTTGTTTCTGCGACGAAAGTAAACATTAAATCAATATTTAAGAAGCACACGTCCGGTATTTTTTGGTGCAAAATAATAAAACGTAGCGTCAATAAAATCATTAATTTCAGTATTTATAATATTATAAATGAAAAATTGAGTACTGCATCTCAAAGCCCTTGGTATAATCTATCATTTACAGCAATAAACACAAATTGCCTGTTTTGGTCATTTTTATGGCTATGACTACTTTGACGCTCTATATCTCCTAATTAGATTATGCAACTTTAGCCGGGGTTTCACAGACGGGGTCACATATTATGAATGCATGGATGAACTTTATTTTTAATGAATATCCAGCTCACGAGGGGAATGTTCATTTAACCACAGAGTCGTTTGTAAACAAGAGACTGGATTTGCAGACAGGATGAGATTACATGAACGAATGAAGCAACACACTAATGTGGGAAAAATTTTTTTTTTATATGTGATAGTATTGCATTGTTATAGATCGTTTGATATCTATGGATTATGTGTACGTGTCTAACAGAACATACCTTAGCACGCTGTCACAGGCTAGAGAATACTTTATTTGTGGTGTTCTTGGTTCATTACTGTCTTGATGTCCGTTGTTCACTCTCTTGACTCGATATTTGAAGGGCGCGCGTGTTCGCGGTTATATTCATCGATCGGGCGGGCCAAGTAACATTATTAAAAATATATCATTCCAATCAATCGCGGGTGGATGAGAGATGAATCATTGTGTTTGTTTGATAAAGACATTGTGCGAGCCCTGGGCGATTCATTCCGGTTGCCGTTTGCCACGCGCTGTCACTGAGAGGGGGAGCCGAAGCTCATTATATATGCAAATCTTATCCAATCCTAGCCATTGACATTTACTTCCAAGTCTTCAGTGCGGCATGCCCATCAAAACTGAGCGTGTCTTGAGAGAGCCTCAAAACCAGGTCAGAAAATAGCCTATAACTTATTCATTATGATGTTTTTGAATGTAAAAACCACGCGAACACAATAAGTTGACCTCAGACAACAGTATAAATTAAAAAAAAAAAGAAGCCAGTTCATGACCCCTTTAAAGTCCCTGTAAAGGCAATTCTGATATTTGTTTCTAAACACATTATAAATGTTAGAAATGTATTGCTGAAACACATTACAAAGACTGTGAACTATGAAGTACTGAATTCAGAAGTTAGACCGTTAAACAGTTTTTCACCGTTGCTGTGTTCAGGATTTTCTGGGCGGTGCTAAAACGGTGGCTCGATGACGCACTGGAGCCACCGAGCCTGGCTCCTCCCCTAACACGATCATAACTAGAGCACATTCGCATCAGTTCGATCGCGAGTTACTGTTAGTACTGTTAGTTACTATAGTCAACAACTTACATAACAGCTTACAAAACAAAAACGATGAAGAGGTGGATTAATTTTGTGAACAGCAACCTTGATGGAGAGCTGAGGATCATCACCGACACCTACCTCTGCAGTGACTTTACACCGGATCGTTTTACAAACTTTCACCGGAGACAACTGGGATTCACTGATAATCCGCTGCAGAACCGACTATCCCCCGCCCAGGCCTTCATCCTCCCGTCCCGCCGAGGCGGCGACATCTGGTGCGTCGTGATCATAGACGTTCGTGATCAGTGAGTGTTGTCTTGTGTGCTACTGCCGCTTTCCCGCGAGTGGGCGTGGTTTCGGCGCCGACAGCGGACACACCCCCAGCGTTTGAGAGCAGAGAATGCTGCTCATTTTTTTCAGGTTTTTGATAAGCTATTTTATGTACTTCCCAGATTTTTTTATGATTCAAATTTGGCTGGGTGGTTAATAACACATTTATCTGTGGTGTGAGGAACTCAGAACACATGTTTAGTTTTGACTTTACAGGGACTTTAAGACATGCTTTTTATGGGTGGTAAATAATGGCGCAAACACCAGTAAATTTACGAGCGCAAACCTTAGTAAATCACCTCGCATGATTCTCTCCTCCCATAAATTTTGCGCCTGAAAGGGAAACTCAAATGTATATGCAATAAGGTCTGCCACAAAAATAACTCTGTCCACGCCTTTTCAGCACACATTTTTCACTACGTGTTTTTAGTAAATCCTGACAAAAGAGGCATTTAACGCCAAAAGAGGCTTTGCATTGGTGCAAGCTGTTAGTAAATCTGGCCCCAAGTGTCATCATGTTACAATCGCTCAGGCAAGTAGGCAAAGACAAGTAAGTAGAACACTCAAATGACGTTTTACTGAACAGGATACAGACATGTAGCAATACACCATAGACAAGACACAGCTGAACAGAACTAAACTAACGAGGGTGACCATGGAGACAGATGAGTGGCGGGAAAATGAACAAAGGAACATGTGACAAACGAAAACAGGAAGTCCATACACAACTTAAAGTCAAACAGACAGATACACAGATATGTAACATAACGCCCCCTCCCGGTAGGCGCATCCTCGTGCTGTAGACGTCCAAATTGGGAGGGAGGGAGGGCACCCTGGAGTCCTGGGGGCGGGAGCACTGGGGTCTGACTGGCTGGGGGGCCTTCAGGGTGGAGCCGTGGGCGGCCATGGCGGGTCGGGAGCCTCGGGCGGCGCAAGAGACCTGGGCGGGTCTGGAGCATTGGGCGAAGCAGGAGACCTGGGCGGGTCTGGAGCCTTGGGCGGAGCAGGAGACCTGGGCGTGTCTGGAGCCTTGGGCGGAGCAGGAGTCTTTGGGCGCCTAGGCCGAACCAGAGCCCCACCCACATGTGCGCCACCCACAGGTACATGGCCCCCTCCAAAAATGTTCTTTGGGGGATTCAGGGGTGGAGTGGAGGGTTCGTGGAATGGGGTGGTCTCGTGGGTAGGAGCGGCCTCGTTGATGGCTGGAGCGGCCTCGTTGAAGGCTGGAGCGGGCTCGTTGAAGGCTGGAGCGGGCTCGTTGAAGGCTGGAGCGGGCTCGTTGAAGGCTGGAGCGGGCTCGTTGAAGGCTGGAGCGGGCTCGTGGAAGGCTGGAGCGGGCTCGTGGAAGGCTGGAGCGGGCTCGTGGAAGGCTGGAGCGGAATCCAGGAAGTCCAGGAGTGCTGGAGCGGAGTCCAGGAGGGCTGGAGCGGAGTCCAGGAGTGCTGGAGCGGAGTCCAGGAGTGCTGGAGCGAGAGCGGAGTCCAGGAGGGCTGGAGCGGAGTCCAGGAAAGTCTGGAGCGGGCACAGGAAAGTCTGGAGCGAAATCCAGGAAACTTGGGACTGGCACTTGGAAAGTTGGAGCGGGCTTGGGCACTGGAGCGGTGGCGGTAGCCCCTTTGGCTGTAGTCGAGGGCTTGGGCGTGGCGGCGGCCATCTCTGCAGTGGGTGTGGGCACTGGGTATATCTCTGGGACGGTGATGGATGGTAAGTGGGGCTTGACGCTGGCGGTGGGATCCTCTTCTACCTCGCCTACTACGAAAGATGATCCTGCCACCCATAAGGCAACGTTGATATACTCTGCCAGCGTCCAGCAGGAGTCTCCTCTCGGCATCACCAACCGGCTCTCGTTGTTGAGTCCGACCCACAACCCCTCCATGAGCGAGATGTCGTTGCAGGTGGCACGATGGCAGACGCCCAGAAACTCCTCCACATACTCCTCCATGTCTCTGCCGCTCTGGAAAATAAAAATGATAGCCCCTGAGGTCTTGAGAACATTCCCCATAGGGGCTACATTAATAGAGGCAATCTCCATTATTTCTGTCTTGGTTCGGTCTTCTGTTACAATCGCTCAGGCAAGTAGGCAAAGACAAGTAAGTAGAACACTCAAATGACGTTTTACTGAACAGGATACAGACATGTAGCAATACACTCTACATAAACGAGACCGAACACAGACTGAAGGAGACGAGAACTAAATAGCAGACAGTAACAAGTTAATAGACAAGACACAGCTGAACAGAACTAAACTAACGAGGGTAACCATGGAGACAGATGAGTGGCGGGAAAATGAACAAAGGAACATGTGACAAATGAAAACAGGAAGTCCATACACAAAACTTAAAGTCAAACAGACAGATACACAGATATGTAACACATCAGTGTTGGTGAAACAACATTACTTTTTAAGTAATGCGTTACAATATTGCGCTACTCCCTAAAAAAGTAACTAATTTTGTTACTAAAGCCATATTCGGACGGATTAGTTTTACAAGGAGATGAAGTAATGTCATTTTACTACAGGACGTCTGTAATATTAATAGTCAATTCGCATGGGATAAGAAATCCCAGCAAAACTACGATAAGTGGGAGGGGTAAGAATCACAAGCTGAAGTAAAATACATGAAGACTGTTTTTTAAAGGCTTTAAAGACAGATAGGTTGAGAGTGACTCTTGAAGGACCAACACAACATACTCTTGTACCACTGTTTGAAGAATTCATCTTCCAGAATCTGGCACTACGTTTTGGGACTCCTATCCTGGAGTCCATTTTGCAGAGATGGACTAAAAATGAACTCCCAAAACTTTCTTCAAACATTCTTCAAACAGTGGTACAAGACGATGAAGTGCTGGTCCTTCAAGAGTCACTCTCAACTTGTCTGTCTATAAAGCCTATAGAAAAACAGTCTTCATGTATTTACAACACTTCAGCTTGTGATTCTTATTTTTGAATTTACAGTCTTGAGTTAAATCTCTTTTTTGGCTCATAAGAAAAAAAGAAAAATGTGCCTAATAATTCTGCACATCTTTCAAATAAGACCACAGTTATGCTTGTAGTCCAAAGGCTTTATGAACTGTTTATTTTAGTTTAAGCATTTCATTTCTTGGGGTTGCGTTCAAAAGCAAGTTTACAGGTTAAAGTCACCATGACATCAAAATTGACAAATTTTATGGAATATTGCAGTATTTGTTATAAATTATTTATCCGTGCACACTTGGGCATCGGAACCATTGTATGTGGTTGGGACAAGACCCACCCACTTTTTAAGACCAATGATATTGGTCTTAAAACTCACTTTGACCATCTCTAATTCAGCGCATGTCTGTTCACCCACCCCTAACCGATAAACACTTTATTATTAAACATACGTTAGATGCTTTATTTCCACTTTTCAATAAATTGAAAATAAATGCCTTTCCGATCTGATATGTGATGGGAAAAGGGAGTAGAGCGAGTTTGGCAAAAGGTGGATTCGAACCTCGGCTTGATTTGCGTCAAAACTTTCTGCCATGTGTCTTACCCCTAAACTACTGCCACTGTAAATAACTTAGTGTCTTCCATTATTTTGTCTGGCCCAACCAGACGTTTAGTAAACAAGTGCACTTCATGTAAATGGCATCTACTCCAGTAAATTTTTTTCTGGGGTAGGACCCACCCACATTTGTTTTGCTTCCGACGCCCATGAGTGCACATCATTTTTTTTCCTTTTCTTTTTTAATTCATATGCCCTCATATGCCTTAATCTTTAATCAAAAAAAACTTCCCCTCCCTCATCTCTACTCTACTCTTCTCTTCTCTGATGATGTGTTTACTGGCACAAGGGCGGGACAACCTGTCACTCACATGAGATCCACCAATAGCAAACTACAACCATCCAATCAATTTCCCACAAAATCATGGTTCGAGAAGCCATTTAATTCGGATATATGTCACAATAGGGAAGAAAAGACTATTGAAACTTCTGTTTCAGGCTAGGGGTTGAACACCTTCAGATTTTTTAAAGTCAACATTTATGTGATGAAAGTCGAGTCAACTAGTCGCTCTGTTGTGAACTTCTGTTGTTTCTTGAAGTAGAGACCAGGAGACGTCGGGATCAAACTGAAGTTATTCTTTTAATGAGAACTCTCTGTGCTGCAGGTCGTCCGAAAACAGTCTGACTCAAACAGCATACCTGATAGGTTATATACATTCCAAAGGGGGAGGGATTTACATTAAGGACAGGTTTTGGGAAAAAACGCCCAGACAGAGTATCACCAATACCTATTCAAACGCATAGAGGCAACGACGGTGAGAGTCTGAAAACAGGTCCGGCAGGAGTTCTCCTGCTGGAAACTCAACAATCTTCCTTTATACCTCAAATGCTCACTGTAAAACAGGCCCAGCAGGAAATCTCCTGCTGGAAAACCCCCAGAATTATCTATCTTAAATTTGTAAATACAATGTACTTTCTTAAATTTGTAATCCAACACTGATGACATCATTAATTAACAAATAAGTCAAGTCAAGTCAACTTTATTTATATAGCGCTTTTAACAATGTAGATTGTTTCAAAGCAGCTTTACAGTGTTAAACAGGAAAATAATGCAGCATAATTTTATTCAGCTGTATAGCCATTCTGGAAAAAACGCTGATGTCATCAGTTCATTTCAATTATCATACAGTGACAGTGTGGGCTTTAGATCAATAATTAGATCAGTAATTTAGTTTAAATGGTTAATTTAGTTTATTAATTAGATTTATTTCGATGTTTAGTTAAAAAATTTAGTGTCCCCAACTGAGCACGCCAAGCCAGAGGCAACAGTGGCAAGGAAACCAAAACCCCATTAGGTGACCTAATGGAGAAAAATAAACCTTGGGAGAAACCAGGCTCAGTCGAGGTGCCAGTTCTCCTCAGGCCAATTAACAAACAGCGTATTATTATTATTATTATTATTATTATTATTCTGGCAGCTTTACAGCTCAGAGGTCATAATAGATCGGAATATTTGAGGGATCGGGGGCAACATGCTGGAGACGGGTTTATTGAGGATGATGTTGATTAAATAATTATTAAAGTGCAATATTAGAATGATCGGAGGCAACACGCTGGAGACGGGTTTATTGAGGATGACATATCGATTTAAGTATTATTTAATTGTAATATTCGAACAATCTGCCTGAAATAAGCCTGAACCTTGAGCTTGAGCTTAAAACGGGGGTTTTCTTGTGTACAGGACAGCAATGGCATATGACTCAGGGCTGCCCATAATGTTATTGCTCCAACATAACAGCTTTTTTATCAGTTCTTTTGTCTTTGGGTAGTTATATTTCTCACCGATTTCTGCTCGTTCTGAATCAGATACAGATAAATTAGCACAATAAGGATTACATCTATATGAATGCATTAGTGAGAGAGAGAGGAGAGAGAGAGAGAGATTGTGTGTGAATTAATTCCACCAGCCAGCGTCTCTCTACTAATAGTGAAGCTGTGAGTTTTAGTTATCAAAAAATATATGCTAGAATTTTTCAGTTTCTAAGCTATTTTATTGGTAAATCACTGTAACAGTGTTGACAGTACATTTCTGCTCTACTGAATGTTTCTTGTGTGATCTCCGCGTGATATGCGAGCTATATGTGTGCGTTACAATGCAGCCCTGCATTAGTTTAGAACGGTGATTAACTTACCAATTTAAAACATGCATTCTCCAGATAAATTTTGAGCATCCAGATGGTATAATCAGACATGTCTTGTGGAGAGCTCTCAGAGTATGCATTTATTTGTCATTTTAACTGTTAGAAATGGAGCATGTGTGTCAGGAAATGGTTTATCCTGTTGCGCCCTCTATAGGCCAGCGACTAGTCGACGTCAAGCTTAAAGCGTCATAGCAGAGCATGAAAGTCGAGTAGTCGACTAGTCTGTGCAACCCCTATTTTAGGCTTTAAAGTCGGCTGTAAGCCTAGCTATAAGATCTCATGAAAACACCAGGCCTCCTTCATTCTCCTCAGGCCTTATTTTGGCTGGCTGCATGAACAACATGATGAGCAAGACTTCGGGTCTTCAGACCAAGAGGAAAGGCGGTTATTTTGGCAGTTGGTAAAGTCAAGCACGGTGTAAGCGGTTAATTACGCCCATACTTCAAGCCCAACGGTTCCCCACTCCCAGAATAAATCAGTCCGCTCCTGAGGAATGTGCAAGAAAACAAGGGAATACCGGAATGAGGCACTAATCAATCCCCCTGACTTAATTACGCTTTCCATCTTCGCAGGTGATTCTCATGTGGAATTAAACTCCTCAGCCTTCCAAACACAGTAGGTGAATAAAAGCACAGTCGACTCAACAGCCTTCCGATTATCCCTGCTCATTGTTACGACCGCAAACACGCATCTATCAGACATGAAGCTTGATGAAAGGGAGAAGACTGTCTAACTAATGAGAGTCGTTTCCATTTTGTCCAACGGGGAACGTAGTGTAGACTCTTGTTAATTCACCTTGACAATCTGTTACTTCCCACTAGTTTTTAGATTTACTCTAGAGGCTGCATGTGGCTGTGCATTTCCCATTGGATCCTTGGGGTGAGTTACGGCAAAAAAAGGTGTGGAGAAGAACCTCAGCATTCTGGCACGATAAAGTTTCTGGATCCTGTTCGCAGTAAATCGAAAGCATTCGTTCTGATCCTTGCTCCATACGGAAGCTGATATGGTTCTTTGTTGTCTAATCTTTATTCATATTTAGGGAGATTATCTTTCTAAAATTACCCCAGCCCCTTCTGACAGAAGCGTGAGAAAGCGTCTTGTTTATCTAATTTTTCAGATTTGCGTGTGGTTGTTAGCAAACAGAAGAATGGCTTATGGTGAGCATGCAACATTTGCACACAAGCTTAGAATGGATGACGTCACGATGGAGGGAAAAAGGCCCAGCCGCCACTTGATGGTATTCAAGTACAGTACACAGATATGGACTGCAGTTTTGCTGCTCTCTCTTTGCTTTAACTCTCATGCAACTCTCACAGGCAAAACATAAATCAACACGGTTTTTTTTCACAATTAAAGGTACAGTGTGATATTTGGTAACGCTTTATTTTACAGAGTCCTTGTTACATATGTTACATGTACTTACCATAGTAAAAACGGTAAATTAGGCATAATTACATGCAACTAACCCTAAACCTAAACCCTAATCCTACCCTAACCCTATAGTAAGTACATGTTCCCCCGGTTTCACAAACAAGGCTTAAGCAAGTCCCAGACTAAAACGCATGTTTGAGTTGTTTTAACTGAAAGAAACTTGCACTGATATATCTTAAAATATGTCAGTGGCATTGTTTTGTCTTAAGATGCAGTTATGTTTTTTTCTAGGGCACATTTATAAAAGTTACTTAAATGTCCTAATTGAACTAATGCCTGATCCTTAGCCTAAGCCCTGTTTGTGAAACCGGGCCGTAGTTAATTATTATCACCCAGTACTTAAATATATTATTACACTGTAATAATGACACCTTAAAATAAAGTTTAACCTGTTATTTCAACATCAAATGGAACTGGTTTTCTCACTTTGGATTCCCAGACAATCCTACTGCACCTTGCGCCTGCTATTAGTCAGATAAAGACGTGGCCACACCCCCTATCTGCTATTGGTCAGATAAAGAAGTAGCCCCACCCCAAACTGACATCAAAACATTTTTGGATTTCTGT
This sequence comes from Gobio gobio, assembly GCF_949357685.1. Classification (NCBI taxonomy): domain Eukaryota; kingdom Metazoa; phylum Chordata; class Actinopteri; order Cypriniformes; family Gobionidae; genus Gobio; species Gobio gobio. The sequence goes on from NC_137120.1 coordinate 20,170,169, forward strand.
CGACTATATTATTGTGTAAAGCAATTATGCTTTTCATAGTAAATTCATCCAGCTTTAATTACTACTATAATTGTATTAATTGCTATGATAATTCATAAATATAAAATTTAAACAATTAAACATAGTTTACAAAATAGTTAAAAAAATTACTAGCATATAATTAAATATTAATTAATTAATTAAATAATTAATTAAATTATTTTTAATTATAATACAAATGTATTTATTTGACAGCCCTACTCAGAATTGATTCCATTTACTTTTTTAAAATACAGAATGTTATTTTTGTGAAAATATAGATTTAATATTTAAATTAAAATAAGCATTAATAAATTAGCATACCATTATAATTCAATTTTGTTAATTTTATATTTTAATTCCAAATTAATTTATTTGGCAGAGTGAAAGTTTTATGTTACGTGTTTTACTTTTCTTAATACTTTTGTTGGTGTTTATAATCATTAATCAAAATGCTTCTGAAACAACTTTCCTTTTCGGATGACATCAAGTCCTCTAAAATTTCAACCCCTTTTTTATTTGAATATAATGTTTAAAGGTGCAGTGTGTGAATTTTAGCAGCATCTAGCAGTGAGGTTGTGAATTACAACTGTCCAATGCTCACCCCTCCCTTTCGAAGCACATAGAGAAAGTACGGTGGCCGACACAGGACAAAGGTGTCGCCGTCTGAGAGAGCAAAGAGTGACTAGAGCTCTGTAGAGAAGTTTGTCGGTTTAGGGCTACTGTATAAACATGATGGCGCAAAATGGCGATATAACTGTAGGGGAATAGTTAAAAACATAAAGGTACATTATGTAAAGTCTTTATACACCATTTATGCATTTCTGTCAATAGATCCTCATAAATACTACACACTGCACCTTTAACTAACAAATGCATTTTTACAGAAGCCGGACTTGCTTGTCAACACAGGTTGATTTGGTTTTAGGCGCTTGAATGTGTCTGAGATTGAGGTTGGACTGCTATTTTCTAGTTTATAGACTGTAACTGAATCCATCCACTTACATCTTAATGTAGTGAGCGTTCTGACTGATAGTCTGTAAGCATATCCCGGCTCCACTACATTTGAAAGATTTACTTCTATGATGTCTTTCATAATCAGTAATATTGCAATAATGGTCCATCCATTGCTCTTACATCAAGACGCCAAAAGCTACACCTCTCAATGTGATATCAGGTTTCCTTCATCCAGCGATAAACACGTCTCATCCACTTGGCAGCAGCAGTAGTTTCTGTGTGAAATGATCTTCCGAGAACAATCTCTCAGTCCTCTCGAGGGGGAGGTGCTCTTCGATATCTGTGGGGAGGACTTAGCAACCCATTGCACCTCTTTTCAGGGATTTTTTTTTTTGTGGGCAGAGATGCTTTCAGAAGCCATTTTCTTTTGTCATGTCTGGAAAAGGAGAATACGGATGGGTGGGGAAGAGGCATATATATATATATATATATATATATATATATATAGAGAGAGAGAGAGAGAGAGAGAGAGAGAGAGGAAAAGCTACAGAAACAAAGAGATAAAAATGCTACTTGGCATGCTAGCATGTAATCCTTCTCAGATGCACGTGGGAAGCCAATGGAGGATGTGCACATGCATAAACATGAAGGTGCGTCAGGTTTAATTAGAATATCCCAACGCCTAAAAACAGGAGAAAGGAGCAATGGAAAGGAAGTGAGATGACTGCCGGCCCAGCCCGCTTCCCAGGGTGATAATGTAGAGGATGGCGCAGAAGACAGCAGGAGGGAAGAGAGAGAGAGAGCCTGTGGCAGAGCACTGATCAGTTTGTGCAAGGTCGGCAGTAATGCATTATGGGAAATAATGGAATGAGGGGGCTATAATGGTTTGTCAATGAGACAAAGTAATAAAAGTAGAACATAAAAGGAAAAAGCAGCAGCCTAACAGTTTATGATGGTAAACATATTGGCAAACTTATTATCGAGGAACAGATTTGTAAAAATGAATGTATTGCTAAAATCTGGGTAGTATTTTATTGTTCATTTATAAATTTCACTAATAAAATTAGGTCTACTATTCAATGCATTACATGCATAATTACAAGGATTACTCAATTTAATTCAATCCTGGCCCATGGAAAAGCATGCCTGTGGTGACATTTATGCAAAATGATATGTTGCTTGTCCAGTAAGTGGTGCTAATAGTTCATTTCATTTTCTCAGAAACAGAAAAAAAACACAGATGTTGCAACATTTACATAAGTTGTTGGATGTATTGCAGCAGTTTGCTAATGAAATCACATGATTTGCTTTTCATGAGACTTGTAGCTGTCGATGCAAGCTCAATCATGCACTGTTAAACCTTGCTGTAGATTTCTGGGTAAATAACTGTAAAATCGCCAGTATTTAGCTTTAACATCATTGGAAGGTATTTTACTGTAATATGAGGTGAGGTTATGCTGCACTAATTATAAACTACAGTACATTACTTTCAGTGCCCATGAAGGCAAATAACTGTAATATTAACTGGTAAATTACTGGTCTACATTCCCATGATGCATTACGTCACTGTTTCTTTCAAACTGTTTACATCTTCAGTCAGAAAACAAAGATTAATGCATTAACACACACATACGCATGCAAGCATGCATGTGAGCACACAAATACATTCACACAGGCGGAACGTTTGAGCCTTAACGAGCAGGTGTCACTCCTTTGCCTTGATTATCTTGGAGTTTGTTTGCTACTGTGCATGCTGTGTTGAGAACTCCTATAGCAGATTTGTATGTTTTCAGTCTAAACATGAATAGCACAACTACAAGTAAGTAAACGATTCAAATATATATATATATTTTTTTTTTTAAATGTTTTATTTAAAATGTTAAGTTAGATAGTTTATATGCATGGTTTGAAGTAGCTTCCTGATTAGCAAGTTTTCAACTCCTCACTAAGTAATATCTCAGCTTGTTTTATCATTGCTTTCAGTTTTCTTGGTTAGTCTGGATTTGCCACAATGTACAGATGCAAATTTTGCAATTTGCCTTTTCGCCAACTAACTGCTTTTTATACACATATAAAACAACACCAACATAGAGCAAATTTTCAGTTTGTGTGTGGAATGCAGCAGTGCCATTGTACTTTTAAAAAATTTTCATCATTACGATCACATATGCACCGAAATCACAGGCAGCCACAAACACAGAATACACATAGGCATCCACAGGTGAACCTTCACTGTCAGGTTCCTGGATGTGTATTTGTGGCTAATACTTTTTCAGAGCTGTGTGTCCACCTGCGTATTCACATTAGAGATGGCAGAAAAATTTGCTGTCCAGTTGATGGCTGCTTTAGTTATTTTAGAGTGAGAACATCTTTCACCACTCATTTGTCACGGAAGCATAAGCAGTCTGGTTCAGCACAGCTGTCCAGCACAGCCTTCCACAGACAGTGTGAGACTGCACCAACAACAGATTTGTGTCTTGAGAATGACCTAACTGCTACAGATCAGTGTCTTAGTGATGTACCATCAACATCAATTGAAAGTCAAAGAAATGCCATAGATGAAGAGCCTTTTTTACATAACTTGTCTCTGTTTTACTTGAAGATGCAGGCCAAAATGTTGTTGCCTGCTAGTTCTATTCAATGTATTATTGAGGAATTTCAAGCACTTCATGTTGATAGAATGCAGGACATGCTTGTTAGACTAAAGGAAAAGTTGTTGTCATCAACAGACATACCTTCAAGTGATGTAGACAAACTTCTCGATGAACTAGTGTCACAAGATTTGTTAACTTTGTACAATGAAGGTCAGTTGAGGTCTGACCGAACCAGAAAGAACTTCTTCAAACAGAAGTTTAACTTTGTTGAGCCAAAACAGATCTATCTAGGCACTGACACAGCTGGTAAAGAACGCTTTTGTCAATATGTGCCACTTAAAGAAACGCTGGCATCTCTGTTTAGGCAGACATCAATTAGAGAACAGTACAAACAGACAAAAATGCTTGGTTCTGTTAACAAAGTACTAGAGGATATAAAGGATGGCACATGCATTACGAAAAATTCCATCTTTCAAGAGCATCCTTCATCATTATCAATTATCTTATACCAGGATGCATTTGAAGTTGTAAATCCACTTGGCTCGGGTAGAAAGAAACATAAAATCTTGGCAGTGTACATGACACTAGGTGAAATTTTGCCACACAACCGCTCCTTAGTTGACCCAATGCAACTTGTCTTGCTGTGTAGAGAGGAAGACTTTAAACAGTTTGGTCAGCAGAAGGTCTTTGCCTGTCTTGTTGCTGATCTGAAAGACTTAGAGGAGTCTGGATTTGAGTCTACTGACGGCACTACTCTTAGAGGAGGGCTTATTGCCATTTGTGGAGATAATCTTGGGTCTCATTGTATTGGGGGCTTTTCTGAGAATTTCAGTACCAACAAGCATTTCTGTCGCTACTGTTTAATTGACAGAGACACATTTAATCAGCAGCCTTTACATATTGGCCTAAAAAGAACAAACCAAAATTATGAACATAGTGTTGAACAGCTCACAACTACTGATCAGTGTATAATAGAGGGCATCAAATTCAATTCAGTTTTCAATTCCCTTACTTATTTTCACGTCTGTGGTGGATTGCCTCCATGCTTAGGGCATGATTTATTTGAAGGTATTGTGGCTGATGACTTGGCACTTTACATTAAACATTTGGTTTCAGTTGAAAAGCACTTTACCTACAATGAGTTGAATAGAGCCATTGCACAATTCAGACATTTAGGAAGTGATTGTAACAATGCCCCATGTGTGATTAAAGCTGATGCAAGACGACTTGGTGGTTCTGCTGCACAGAACTGGTGTCTCTTGAGGCTCTTACCAATTTATATAGGACATAAAATGCAAAACGCAATGGACAGTGAGGTTTGGCAGTTGTGCCTTAAACTAAAGGAAATGGTTGAGGTGATTTGTGCGCCCAAAATTAGTCATAATGAGATAGGCTACCTCAAGTTTTTAACACAAGAATATGTTTCTTTAAGAAGTACCTTGTTTCCTGGTAAAAATCTGAAAGCAAAACATCATTACTTGTTGCACTATGCAGATCTTATACTACATTTTGGCCCATTGATTCGCTCGTGGACGCTCAGGTTTGAGAGTAAACATTCATATTTTAAAAACTGTGCAAGGAAACTGCATAATTTTGTTCATCTTTGTAAAACTTTGGCGGAAAGGCACCAGTTGCTTCAGTCCTATCTAGCTTGTGGCAATTTATTCCCTCCTAAAATTCAGTCTGTCAGTGAAGCACGTGAACACAATGACCAGTTATACAATACAGAAATACAACATGCAATAAGGACAGCTAACTGTGTCAGTCAGAGTACTTCAGAGGTGTCAGGGGTTGTTTATAAAGGAACCAAATATACCAATGGCCTTGTAGTTGTTGTAGCCCAGAGCAGCTGTGGGTTTGTCTTTGGGAAAATATCACTGATACTTATTAATCCAACCAATGTCTACTTTGTTGTCAAACTGTATGACTCTGTGCTATTATCTGACCTTGGACTTCACTCTCTGCACAACACTGATCTCAAGTATGTGTGTGTTAATGCTGACAATCTCTTGAATTACTATCCCCTCCCGGTGTATGAAGTGGCAGGCCTTTCTGTGGTGTCATTACATCACTCCATATGTTCTTTTTAACTTTAGATACTGAGCTGATTCAACAAGAAATCACAAAAATTCTTCCAGAATTGGATATTCCAAAACTTAATGTAGTAGTCAATCATCTCTGTTTTGTGGTGGGCGTTGAGAGGACACAGGACCTTGCGCTAGTAGAGCTGACAGACCTTCAAGACATCTTACTTCCAATACAATGTCGAAAACTAATGATGGCTTTTAAACAAATAGGTAAGCCAAATCAATTCTGATTACATGTCTATGATCATTATTTTCAACATCATATTCCATATATGTAGACATATATACTTGTATAATATGCATATTATGTACATTATATGTCTCACTTTCTTTTTCTGTATGTATTTTTCAAAGCATTGAGAGACCAAGTGGATGAGACGTCATTAGAAATAACATTCACCTCGTTACCATCACCAGACTTAGAACAGCCATCCACTTCTTACACTCCTTCAAATTCATACTGGCTAAGTATGTTTCAGATTCCTTGGAACCACATGCCTGCAGCCCTTCTTCATGCAGCGTCTAATAAGGAGAAGGCTCCTCTTGGACCAAGAAGAGAGTTTATAAGAGCTGTTGTAGCAGCCATAAGAGAATTTTGCCCAAACCCAAGCTTGGCAGACTGTGGGGAAGTGGCAAGAAACATTTTTTCCAAATTTCCCTTAACATTTGGAGACTTTACGGAGGAAGGGGAACAACTGGGGAAAGGCTATAGTTCACTTCAAAGACAGCTGAGAACCAGAGTAGAACATGTCAACAGAGACAATGTAGCACACCGGATTCGTCAACCAAAAAGAACCAACAAAGCTGATGAAGAACAGGACAACATAGTCAAAAAAGTTCGATGTAAAGTTGACAGTTATGGATGCATTAATTGGCAACCTACCTCCATGCCAGATGGAGAGACATCTGAATCTCTTGAAATTAAGAGACAGACTTTATTAGAAATGTTTCAGTCTGGAGGCCCAAGGTCTTGTGAATTGTCTGATGTGGACAAGCTAATGAAAGAGACTTATATTGCTCAGCGCAAAATGATTAATTCATGCCCCCCTCCTGCCATTAGTGACATAGCACTGGAATGGCCATATCTTTTCAGTAAAAGAGGCCTATGCAATCATTTTGAAACACTTACAGGTGTTGATATAAGCAGTTGCTTGAGTGAATGCCAGAACGGAAAATGCATACGGATTGTGAACTACTTTCAAAAACAGACGTTAAAATGGAATGCCGAGGTCCAGGCTCTCCTCAGAGAAATTGAAGCCACACCAGCAAGCACTGATAAGACTGCCATATCAGCCATCCTACTGACAATGAAACACTTCAAAGAGAAAGAAAACTCTCTCTTCATTTTAGTAGACGTAAGTAATTAAAACATTACATGACTAGTAAAGAAATACCTTGAAATAATAATTGTAGGCTTGGTTTCACAGATCATATGTGACATACCTGTATAAACATGGGCAAAGATTTGAAAAAAAAAAAAGTTGGATGTATGATGTCTGTCTGTGCTACATAGTACAGTCTGTTAGGCCTTGTCTGTTTGACAATTATTTTTGTAGTATGGGCCTGTATGATGCTACACAGAGCATAAGTGCTTCTATGGACATTTCACTCTAAAGGGTGTGCTCACAAATCAGAATCAACCTTAGCTGTAAAAGAATTTGAACAGCTTTGTAATGTTTGGCAATTTTTTTTTTCTAAGAAAACTTCAACCCAAATGTCAGTGGAAAATGAGCTCCGTCTTCCAGTCACACCAAGGCTCATCATGCTTGGTAAGTATGAAATAAATGAGAAATAGTAAATGTGTTTGGCAGTTTTTTTATGGTGAGTTTTATGGCTGTTTCAGGAGACAGCCTTCTAACTTCATCTAAGTGGATGGTCAGCATTGAGGGAAAAGTGACACATTGCATTGATGAGCAGTTAGATTTCTCTGCGGCACTCTCTGTGTTTTTCAGCGTGTTCTATGTTTTTAACATTGAATACCAAGAGTCAGCCAGTGCCACATTAGAACTCATTCAAAGGTACATGTTAAAAAATTGTTCAATAATGTAACATGAGTTTGCCACAGTTGTGCATTTTATTTTTATATATATATATATAATATTATATAATTTTTTTTTTTTTTTTTTTTTTAGTATGATGTTTTTCTGAACTGTTTAATTTGTTACTCCATTTCTAAAATAGTTGTTGTCTGATTTACTCAACAGGTTTTTAGTGAGGATTAATCCTGAGGGGACAAAGTGTGCTTCCAAAGCTGGAACCAGCCGTAAAACTGGGTCATCTGTTAAAAGAAAGATTCAAAACATAAATCCACATGTACATACATTTTTGCAGAGGCTCACCGAATTTGAGTGGAAAACAGGCAACTAAGTGAAAATATTTTTGTTAACGTTTTACTTGTAAGAATATGAGAAGGTCATTTAATTTATGTTAACTTAAATAACATGAGGGTCATTGGTGACAGAGAGATTTTTGGGTGTTGTATCAAAAACAAACAGGTTGTTTCTTTCTGTTTTTGTAATTCTGTTATGTTGGGATAAACACCTAAGTAATAAAGTGAATTTGTGTAAAGATTTAAAAGTTCTTTCTATTTTATTTTTTAAATGAAGTAACATGAAAGAATGCTTCGTAAGTTTAAGAGTACCACAATGAGTACTGCATTATAAATTATTTAAATGTATATGTATGTTACTGTACAGTAAATAACTGAAACCACTGCTGCCAGTTATCAACTGTAATGCCTGATTTACGGTATAAAACTGGCAACAGTGTTGCCGGTTAGTCACTGTATTGGTATATACACAGTACTATACTGGCAACACTGTTGCCAGTTAGTCACTGTATTGGTATAGACACAGTATTATACTGGCAACACTGTTGCCAGTTAGTCACTGTATTGGTATAGACACAGTATTATACTGGCAACACTGTTGCCAGTTAGTCACTGTAACAGATTCTTTACAGTAACTAGCTGGCAACAGTGTTGCCAGTATTTTACTTATAAAAAACCTGGTAAGGTTTAACAGTGTGGTTGGGGATTAACTAAATACATGTAATTTAGTTATGTATTTAAAATACAAAATTTGAGTAACTGTATTTCATTACAGTTACATTTTAAATGGGTGGTAATAAAATTACAGTTACATCTGAAAAATATTTTAGATTACCAAAGTGATTACTTTGAATTTGAACAATGTAATATGTAATGGGCAGTTAATCTAAACCGCAATGTTTAATTCTCAGACTCTGACAGTCTGCAAAAGCATCCTATAAGATACATTTCTGCTCATAAGTTTCATACCCCTTGCAGAATGACAATTGCGAGAGAGAGAAAAAAAGTCAGAAATGTGACAAAAAGTAGGAAATATTTTTTTTTATTTTTTTTTTATTTGTATTATTTACTGGCGCAAACAAGCTTCCATGAAATGAAATGCATTAAGAACAGGGGGTGAAAACTTTTGAAAAGGATGATGTGTACATTTGTCTTACTTTGTTTAAAGATCTTATTTTTTTATTTAGTGCTGCCCTTCAGAAGCAGATTACATGTTTCCCAGAAGACAAAATAAGTATAATTTACCCTGTTCATCCGATTCAAAACGTTTACACACCCCAGATCTTAATGCATTGTGTTGCCTTCTTGAGCATCAATATTTTTTTTTTCTCCCTTTTTTCTAAGATTGTCTGCATTTTTTCTGCACTGAGTGCAATGTTGTACCAGATGGGCTATTGAGCAAGTTTACAATGTCAGAAAACCCATATATATGGAACTGGTTATGTGATGCAAACGTCAAAATGTATTTGTTTAAAATTCATGACCTATTGTGAAAGTGTTTTGAGGTCAGAACGTACAGTAGTGTTGTGTAAGGAAGTGCATGGAAATAAGTCTTTATTAATCAATAATCTTGGTAACACTTTATTTTAGGGTTCAAGTCTCGCTATTAACTAGTTGCTTATATGCATATTACTCGGATATTGGCTGTTTATTAGTACTTATAAAGCACATTTTAAAGGGACAGTTCACCCAAAAATGAAAACTACCCCATGATTTACTCACCCTCAAGCCATCCTAGGTGATTTTTCATGAGTTGAATACAGAAGGCGGTCTGCCAGGAGCTACATAATTTTCTTTATAGCGTGTTAAATATGGATATGTTTCTTATGCAAATGCATCGCTTCGCTTCAGAAGGCCTTTATTAACCCCCCCAGAGCCGTTTGGAGCACTTTTTATACTGCCGTTATAACGCTTGGATTAGCCAGGTGTAACAGGCCTGTTCTAGGTGGGGATCGAACACGGGTCTCTTGTGTTCAAAGTCACTGAGCTTACTGATTAAGCAAGTAGTCGTTGATATTCAACAAAATACAATCTTTACTTAAGAAAATTACAACAAAACAAAGGAAGCCGGGCTTCTGCTCCTGATCGATTGCTCCTGTCTCCTGTTTGCCTCCTGCCTTGTCTGTAGCTCTGTACAGCCTTGCTTGCGTTTGAATCTCTATTTTGATATATCTTCTTTGTTCTACTGCTAAATATAACTTATTTATCACCATACATTGTTTAAATATTGCCTATCACGTTAAATTTGACATCGCTAGCTTTTAATCTAAATCACCATCACACGTTAGCATCTCGCTAGCCTGTTAGCTTGTCATCTCTGCACCCGGGTCTCCTTTTTTCTGAGTTCATTAGTTGGATTAGTAAATAGTGGCCAGCAAACAATTGTGGTAAGTTGGATTAATCAACAAACACGGTAAGTCATGTCATCTCCTGTCATTGTCACTTGCACTGCATGCTGCATGTTCAGTATAGGCTTCTCCGCTGGCGAACAGGGCTTCACATGTGATAAATGTAAGGAGATAGTTAGGCTGATGGAGAAGATTTCAGAATTAGAAACACGCATCCATACTTTATCTGAGAGTAGTGAGGATGTAACATCTTTAGATACTGATTTGGATGCGAATAGCTTAGTGAACTCTGTACATTCTTCGGTTCCGGCTGCAGGGCCCCCGCAGCAGGGAAACTGGGTAACGGTGAGACGGCATAGTCGCGAATCAAAAAAACGCTTTTCCGTTCCGGTTAGAACGTCAAACAGGTTCTCCCCTCTCAGTGAAGCACCCACTGAGTATCCTGTTGAAAGTGCCCTAGTGATTGGCGATTCTATTACACGGAACGTGAAAATAGAGACACCAGCCACCATGGTCACATGTTTACCGAGAGCCAGAGCGCCTGACATCAAAGCTAATTTAAAAGTGCTGGCTAAAGCTAATCGTAAATTCTCTAAGATTATTATTCACGTCAGCACTAATGATGTTCGACTTCGCCAGTCGGAGATCACCAAAATTAACATTAAAGAGGTGTGTGAACTTGCTAGTACGATGTCAGAGGCTGTATGTTGTTCTGGACCGCTCCCTGTTAAAAGGAGTGATGAGATAGTTAGCAGACTATCATCACTCAATGGCTGGTTGTCTAAGTGGTGTCTGCAAAATAACATAGGGTTCATAGACAATTGGAAAAGTTTTTGGGGCAGACCTGACCTGTTGAAGAAGGATGGCATCCATCCCTCCTGGGGTGGTTCCGCTCTTCTCTCTGGTAATTTGGCACATAGTCTTAGAGCTAAACCTTGACTCACTAGGGCCCAGGTCAGGAAGTAGACAAACTGGCTAAACCGACCGTCTGCTAGCTGTCTCACGTCACCGGAGTCAGATAAATCCCAGCACATAGAGACTCTTTCACCTAGATATTATCATATAGAGACTGTCTGTTCCCCGAATTAGTAAATACAAAAAAAAACATCAAAACCATTCAACAGTAAAAATTTAATTGATGTCCATCAAATTAACATCAGATATAATACAGATGAACAATTGATAAAGCTTGGGTTGCTGAATATTCGATCCCTCTCCCCAAAAGCACTTATTGTTAATGATATCATTACAGATAATAATCTAGATGTGCTGTGTTTGACAGAAAGCTGGCTAAAACCTGACGACTACATTACTTTAAATGAGTCCACCCCCCAAGATTATTGTTATAAACATGAGCCACGTCTGAAAGGTAAAGGGGGAGGGGTTGCTGTAATTTATAATAATATCTTCAGTATTACTCAGAAGTCTAGTTTCAAATATAATTCCTTCGAAGTGTTGGTGCTTTATGTAATGTTATGTAGTGTACATGATAAACCCCGTTTAACATTTGTGTTAGCTACTGTATACAGGCCACCAGGGCATAATATAGACTTTATCAAAGAATTTGCTGATTTTCTATCAGAGTTAGTACTGGCTGTAGATAAAGTACTAATTGTTGGTGATTTTAATATCCATGTAGACAACGAAAAAGACGCATTGGGATTAGCATTTAAAGACATTCTAAACTCTATTGGAGTTAGGCAACACGTGTCAGGACCCACTCATCGCCATAATAATACTTTAGACCTAATATTGTCACATGGAATAAATATTGATACAGTTGAAATTCTGCAGCAGAGCGATGACATCTCAGATCATTACCTAGTATCATGCATACTTAATTTAGCTAAGGTTGCAAAGCCGCGCCCTCGCTTCAAAAATGGCAGGACAATCACTGCCGCCACTAAAGATTGCTTTTTAAATAATCTTCCTCATCAGTATTATCTACTCAGCATCCCAGATAGCTTAGAAGAACTCGATGTTGCAACTGAAACTATTGACTCTCTCTTTTCCAGTACTTTAGACACAGTTGCTCCCCTGCGCTTCAAGAAGATTAAAGAAAATAGTCCAACGCCGTAGTACAACGAGCACACTCTGGCCCTTAAAACAGCAGCCAGAAAAATGGAGCGTAGCTGGAAGAAAACAAAAATAGAGGTCTTTTGTAATTCGTGGAAAGAGCACATGATCGCATACAGAAAGGCCGTAAAAACTGCTAGATCTGCTTATTTCTCGACTCTCTTGGAAGAAAACAAACACAACCCTCGGTATTTATTCGATACAGTGGCTAAATTAACCAAAAATAAAGCTTCAACTTCAGATGTTTGTAAACAACACAGCAGTAATGACTTTATGAACTTCTTTACATGTAAGATTGATAATATTAGGAATAAATTTTAACCATGTAGCCGTCTACTACAGTATCACATCAGACAGAGCATTGTAGTATCACTGAGGAAAAATTACACTCAGTCACTGCTATAGGAGAAGAAGAATTGGCTAAACTCGTCAAATCATCAAAATCAACAACATGTATGCTTGACCCTGTACCGACTAGGCTATTGAAAAAGATGCTACCAGAGGTCAGAGATCCTCTTCTTAATATCATTAATTCATCTTTGTCATCTTTGTCATTACCGAAAACTTTTAAGTTGGCTATGATTAAACCACTTATTAAAAAAACGCAACTTGATCCTACAGAATTAGTCAATTATAGACCAATCTCAAATATACCATTTCTGTCAAAAATACTTTGGCAGTGTCTTCACAATTATGTTCCTTTTTAGAAAGAAATGGTATCTGTGAGGATTTCCAGTCAGGATTTAGACCGTATCATACAGGGTTTTTCCTGGGTCAAAAATGGTCTTCGGTGGTGGCTGACAGACATGGTCATCCACACATACACAGTAAAAAGTACCCAACCCACGTGATCTGCGATCGCAATACTGACAATAAATTTAAAATAAATTCAAAGAAACAGTTTGTAATTTTTGCTCATCTTATTTCGATACCTTGATTTTTGTTTCTTTTGTTCCTCATTTTTACACTATTTACAAATAATTGTTTTGGTATATAACCATATCAATATTAAAAAATAGTATTAAAAAAATAACAAATAGCCTAATTTTCTGCCATATACAATTTCTTAAAATTATCAGCTAGCTAATAACTTTGTTCTGGTTTCACCTCACTCCAGTCTAAACTAAATGATTTTAGGCTATCTATTTACTACACATTGTAAACAGAAATAAGCTGAAAGACTGTGGATAATTCAAACTAATTCTTACTATCCACTCTTGCTAAATTGGGTGAGCACACTTGTGTTCACATTTCAGATGTTCTGAGTAAATTATTAAACTGATTCGTTAGTTCAGTGTTGCACAGTTCAGTTGTTCTAACCAGTCGTTAAAATGATTCGGTTCAAAGGAGTCAGGTCGCGAATCGGACACCAGTAGACGCTTTGTGTGTGAATCCCGTCTGTTAGAACATCGCGAAAGATTTGTCAACACACAGAAAACACTTCATAATTGGATAGGATTTGTTTCCCGTTTATTGAAAGTATGGTTTATGTCAGCTGGTCGGTGAAGAGTTAGCGTTTTTTGAGCGCAATTCACATCCAGCGGTAGTTCAAGGAAAAAAATGTCCGAATCCACCACGTGCAACATGGATTCGGTCTTCCGACCTTTTGATTAACGTGATATGTGATATATTAGAATGCTAAAACGGTGCTTATTTTGAAGACCGAGAGCGTGCGCGCGGGGTAGGGCTCTCCGCTCGTTCTCTCTGCGTCCGCGCGGGGTAACGTTAGGGCTCTCCGCTCGTTCTCTCTGCGTCCGCGCGGGGTAACGTTAGGGCTCTCCGCTCGTTCTCTCTGCGTCCGCGCAGGGTAACGTTAGGGCTCTCCGCTCGTTCTCTCTGCGTCCGCGCGGGGTAACGTTAGGGCTCTCCGCTCGTTCTCTCTGTCATCAGTTAACATGCGCCGATCACAAGCGCAGTAGATCTACATAAATCACAATAACTGATCAAATAAGGCTTTGGCGGGGCAAAAATTTGTTTTGGCGGCCGCCAAAAAATTTTCAATGTGGGAAAAACCCTGTCATAGTACTGAGACTGCTCTCATCAGAGTTACAAATGATCAACTCTTATCATCCGATTGTGGCTGTATCTCTCTATTAGTGTTACTCGATCTTAGCGCTGCATTTGATACTATCGACCACAACATTCTTTTGAATAGACTCGAAAATTATGTAGGCATTAGTGGAATTGCTTTGTCATGGTTTAAATCATACCTATGTGATCGTTATCAGTTTGTAGCAGTAAATGAAGAGATGTCACTCCGATCACAAGTTCAGTATGGAGTACCGCAAGGCTCAGTGCTCACATTCTACCACTGGGAGATATCATTAGGAAGCATGCCGTTAGTTTTCATTGTTATGCTGACGATTCTCAGCTCTATATTTATTCACGACCTGAAGAAAATTACCAATTCACAAGATTAACGGAATGCATAGCTGATATAAAACATTGGATGACCAGTAATTTCCTGCAACTAAATTCAGAAAAAAATATTTTTAATTATTGGACAAAACAGCTCCACAAGTAGTAACCTAGAATACTGTCTAACACTTGATGGCTGCTCTGTCAAGTCCTCGTCGTCAGTGAGGAACCTGGGTGTGCTCTTTGATACCAATCTTTCGTTTGAAAGCCACGTTTCTAGCATCTGTAAAACTGCATTCTACCATCTTAAAAATATATCTAAATTACGGCACATGCTCTCAATCCAAAATGCTGAACAGATAGTTAATGCGTTCATGACCTCAAGGTTAGATTATTGTAATGCTCTACTGGGTGGTTGCCCTGCTCGCTTAATAAATAAACTCCAGCTGGTCCAAAACGCAGCAGCTCGTGTTCTTACTAGAACCAGGAAGTATGACCATATTAGCCCAGTTCTGTCAACACTGCACTGGCTGCCTATTAAACATTACATACATTTTAAAATCTTGCTTATTACTTACAAAGCACTAAATGGTTTAGCTCCCCAATACTTGAGTGAGCTCTTAACATATTATACTCCATCACGTCTACTGCTGTCTCAAAATTCTGGCCAGTTGATAATACCGAGAATATCCAAATCAACTGCAGGCGGTCGATCCTTTTCCTATTTAGCACCTAAACTCTGGAACAGTCTTCCTAACATTGTATGGGAAGCAGACACACTCTGTCAGTTTAAATCTAGACTAAAAACACATCTCTTTACTATGGCATACACATAAAACACTTTTTTAATTAAATGATTGTTAGGCTGCATTAACTAGGTCAGCCGGAACCGGGAACACTTCCCATAACACCTGATGTACTCGTTACATCATCAGAAGAATGGCATCTACGCTAATGTTAGTCTCTCTGTTTTATCCTGAGGTTTACTGCAGTCAGCCGGATCCAGGCCGTATCCAGATCAGATGGTGGACCTGCGCCCAGAGAAGAACAACACATGACCCTGAAGTGTCTGCAGAGACCGTGTCAATTAGACTCCCCTAAAATTGCATCGTCGACACGGCGTGATGACTCCGATTGTTCGAATATTACAATTTAATAATTCTTAAATCGATGTGTCATCCTCAATAAACCTGTCTCCAGCGTGTTGCCTCCGATCTTTTGAATATTGCACTTTCATAATTATTTAATCAATCACATCAGCCTCCATAAACCCGTCTCCGGCGTGTTGCCACTGATCCTTCGAATATTCCGATCTATTATGACCTCTGACCTGTAAAGTTTCAGAACTTTACTGATTATGTAAATTATTATTTCCAGAATAATAATCATACACTGCTTGTTAATTGGCCAGAGGAGAACTGGCACCCCGACTGAGCCTGGTTTCTCCCAAGGTTTATTTTTCTCCATTAGGTCACCTTATGGGGTTTTGGTTTCCTTGCCACTGTTGCCTCTGGCTTGGCGTGCTCAGTTGGGGACACTAAATTCTTCTAAATTTTTCAACTATATATCCAAATAAATCTAATTATTAAACTAAATTAACCATATAAACTAAATTACTGATCTAATTACTGATCTAAAGCCCACACTGTCACTGTATGATAATTGAAATGAAATGAAAGCTCTAGCATAAGTTCTGCTGGGAAGACTCAATTACTACGTCACTTACTGCCTTCATTCTAACCCAATTACATTCTCATGCCCACCGTATAAAAGCCCGGTACTTACACATGTTTGAGTTTGCAGATACTGAAGCAACGATTACGCAGTCTGAAGTGACGATTACGCAGATCTGAAGCGACGATTACGCAGATCTGAAGCGACGATTCAGTAAACGTTCAGGATGTTCCGTAGCGGTCGATCGCTGGTCCTATTATAAAGTTAATAATATGCACACAGTGGCGTTCTAAGTCCATGTCAGCCATCATTCTATTCACCGGGCTGTCGCGGCAACAGACACGAGTGCCTTCACTAACGAGAGCAATCTCGCGTTCAGATTCAGAACAATCACTTCCACGGAGGACTATTGGGCATGTTATCAAAGACACGGCTGTGATCTCCATCACCATTCTGGGGTCATCTCTACATCAGCATTCACCACAGCGACATGTATATGATTATACATTCCGATGCCGATTGGGTGTAGTATTGTACTCTTTCTCAATTTTGTCGCAAGTCTGTACAGTGCAGACACAAGCATCATATGAGACGCGCACAGGTGTCTGCCGGTCTGCTCGTGCAATGTGAGCGCTCGTTAGGGCTCACTTGTGTCGTGATCCATAGTGCTGTAAATGATTCGCATGACAACGGCCTGTATTGATGGCAAATTGTTTAGAAAAGCTGAAACAAATCAGATGGCACAGCATATTAGCCTCTATCACTCTCCCTATGAACGCAAGGAAACAACATGAGTTTAAAGCAACATGCACCCAGTTAATCGGGGCTCATGATTAACAGAGTTAAGCTGGAATCGCAATGTGTTCTGTGTTATTAATCAATACAATTGAATTAAATATGCTAATTTGCTCAGCATAGTTTTTAAGTAGGCTACAGCACCGACATCAGTGCTTTGATCCGTTCTCATTCAATGGTGTTATTCTCTTGCAGCACTGTGAGTTCGTCACATACAACATGCAATTAAAACTGACACAAAGTTTTAAGCTTAAAAGTGTTTTTGGGCTGTCATCCAGCAGAGTACATCATCTGCTCAATCATACGGGGCACCCAGCGTTGAAATGGTTCCCTTTTGACATGGCTTCCTTTCTGATGAGGAAGTACTGTAGCGTTCTGTGTTCCATAAAGGTGTCGTCTTATTGCATTATAAATATGCGCTATATTATATATTAGTCAATTGAAATAAACACGTTATGTATAGTAATTGATGCTTTGTTTTCGCTTAACTCCAGTTAATTACTTGTGTTTTATTCAGCTGATATCTGTATACCTCTTTCTATTTTAGTAACTTTAGAATTTAGTATTACGGTTCACTTGGTCCTTCTGTGCTAGGACGCCATGGCTGCAACTAGTATAAAACAAACGTGTATCTCGCTTGTACTCACAGCACCATAGGTCAGGTAAGGTTTGCATACTAAACAAGTTTTCGATATTCGATTGCAGCACCAATATATTTCCGTTCTCAATCGACCCGTATTACATAAAGATTGCATCTAAATCGCAGCACGGGAACACTTATTCAAATCTTTAATGAAAACAGTAAGTGAGCAGAGTGTGCTCCCTTTATAAATGCACGGAACCGTCGGAAGTGCTTTAGTTCAGATAAACTCCTACACTAGTGGAAACTGCTGCGGTCAATCTACACCGAATCATGATCTATTGCATGCTCTATTCTTCGTTGGTCAAATGTATGCACTAGAAGGCAGAATTAGCCAGCGAACAAGCGCTGAACCATTCAAATGCGATCGCGTGTATTGTCATGTTAACTCCTCCAATTCGTCACTGCATCCAAGCGCTCAACAGACCTTACATTGCATTATGCTTTTGGCAGACGCTTTGTCCGGGCGACTTGCTTGCATTCGAGGTGCACATTCAGTATTCTGTCCGGTCTTGCTTTCCCTGGGAGCCGGGCCCGTGGCTTGGCGTTGCTGGTGCCGCGCTCTACTGTTCGAGCTACAGGAAGACATGTCTGTAATCGGCTACACTGCACCATTAACGCAACATTTTCAGTTATTGAGTCTAACACAATATACAGGGGAGTAAATATAGCGTTGACTGTTGACTCAGTCTGCACATGAGTGTTGATTTCCGGATGCACCGCAAATGACGAGCTCTCTCGCAGTGAGCTTTTCTCTTCGCTAAAGCTGGCACACAGTGCGCTTATAATCTTTGTGATTCGTTGCTTTTCAGACTGCGATCTGATGTCATACTGTGGGATTTCAGTGCATTAATGCCAGGTATGTTAATCAGATCCACGAGGACCTGTCCGGAGTTTACATCAACCCATTCACCTTAGTGAAATTATTCAGGCCAAAATTATATCATGGCGTTGGTGAGTATGTCAAATTAACTATTATAGACTTCAGATGTTATTCCAGGGTCAAAGGAATTTTTAGGATTGTGATATTCGTCTCATACTGCCAAATGTGGCCACAATCACACAGTATTATCCTGGCTTAGGTTATCAAATGATGAATTTTTTCATAGGTTCAGTAGCCGTGCCGGGTCCTATATAGCTAGCTATGGTTTTATTAGTTAGTAAAGCTTAAACATATAAAACATTCTTATCCTTTTGCAAGGGCATCGTCTGATGTTCTCAATCACATGCCCATGTTATGTTTGTCATGCTGTCTGGTTTATTTTCTTTAGGGGCTCTCTTAGCAGGTTGACGGTTAGATGGTGTTCTATCAAGACGTGAGCGGGAGTTACGCAAGGGTTTAGAATCCCCCTAATTGCAGATGGAAAGAAATACGTTCTCCAACTCGCACGTGCATGGGACATTTTTTCAGGTCAGTGTTGCTACGAACATAGTTCAATGCGTGGAGTTGGCATCCTCTA
The DNA here is from genome assembly GCF_949357685.1 of Gobio gobio. NCBI lineage: Eukaryota > Metazoa > Chordata > Actinopteri > Cypriniformes > Gobionidae > Gobio > Gobio gobio. Next base: position 20,189,505 of record NC_137120.1, read on the forward strand.
CCAAGGTCTCCTCTATTAAGTATGCGGGATGCCATGATGGTCAAGATGGTTTTCTTCAGCAATCCCAGCTCAGTCTTTCGGTAGGCGTTTTGTCTCTCCATCCGCAGCTACCGCGTTCCCTCTTAGAGCGAACATCGTCCAAGACTTTCAGACGGCTCTGCATAAGCCAACCCGGACCCAGCACCCTGTCCTCCCCTAGCAGCATTAATATTATATTAAACTATCTGCTAATATAGGCTAGAAATATATTCCTAAGAGTGTCGCTTCCTCAACTTTCAAAACTTACACGTCCGTTTCGCCTCAAATGTCAGTATTTCCCACTTTGATTTCGACCATTTGTTCCCTTCTCATCTTATAATAAAAAAAAAATAAAAAATAAAAAAAAACACCTCTTACATCCGCCGACTCCTCGCTGGCATCAAATCCTATGCAAAAATCTATAGTCCTAATTTTCCAAGTCTTTTCTCCGAAACTTCCATTTGTTTACTCCTTAAAGGCTTCGCTAAATCCTCTAGTAAACAAATAGATAAACGTCTGCTCATTACTCTCCCGTAGCGGCATAGGTTCATCAGTTCCGTCCGCAACGGTCTCTTTCCTTTTACATCAATATTCTGCTAGAAGCAGTGTTTGTAGTTGCTTTCTACGGTTCATGCGTTCAGGCGAATTCTCCTCAGATACTAATACATTTGATCCTACCTTTGGTATTTCCTTTTCTGATATTCGTTCTCACCTAATCGCTCCACTCTAATTCTTAAAAAAAAAAAAAAAAAAAAAAAAAACAACGCTCAAGGCTACGGCGTCACCTTATCTTTCTTAAAATCAATAATGATTTTTGTCCATTCATCTATGGTCAAAATCCTTAAAAACCACCCTAAAACTTCTAATTATGCCCCTCTCTTTATCTTACCTAACGGTGCACCTCTTTCAAAAGGCTGGTTCAGAACCCAGTTAAACTGTCGTTAAAAGCTGCAGTCTATCCCCCTCTCTCTACACCGGCCACTCATTCAGAATCGGGGCAGCTACTACAGCAGCTGAACGAGTAATCCCCATGCCGGCCATCAATGTTTGGGTAGATGGTCTCCTCTGCCTTTGAATCATACAAAAGACCGATTCTAAAACCATTCTTCAAGCCCAGCAAGCTCTACAGTAACCATAAGGTAAATTCCTATGCAACTACTGGTGGTGGTGTCATAATCATATTTCCCTCATCCCATTATTATTCTAGCCAGCACTCCTCAACGACTTCTAGTCATCTAATATGTGTGGCCTAGCGGCTCTGTTCAATGTGGCCTCGTCTCTATGTGGCTGTAGCAGCCGTTGTGCCTTTGTTTCATGTTCGTTATTTAAATAATCTTAAGTTAATAATATTATAAAAAAAAAAAAATAAAAAATAAAAAAAAATTTGAATGTCTTATTTAATGCGATATTTTTGTTCTATGTGGTCTCCTGTGACCGTGTAGCCTAATGTGGCCTTGTCTCGTGGTCTTGTGGCCATTAAGCATGGCATGTTCTGTGTGGCCTAGCGGCTCTGTCTCGTTGGCCTCATTCAGTGTGGCTTAGCAGCCTTGTGGCCCGGCGGGCCTCGTCTCTGTGGTACAATGTTGCCTTGTTCCATGTTCAGCCTTCAAGGGTGCGGCCTTTATGGCTTCGTTTCGTGTGGCTTAGTGGCCATCGTCTGTACGTCTCGTCTAAGTGTGGGATTATGGTTTAGGAAACATTCTATGTTCTGTGTGGTCTACTGTGACCGTGTAGCCTAATGTGGCCTTGTCTCGTGGTCTTGTGGCCTTCATGGCATGGTTAAATGTGGCCTAGCGGCCTTGTATTCAGTATGACTGTCTATGTGTGGCATTAGTGGCCTTGTGGCCACGTGGGCCTTGTGTTCATGTGGGGCTTGGCGCCTTGTGGCATATGTTTGCCTTGTCCTTTAAAAAGATGCCTGATCGGCCAGTGGCCCCCTGGGGCATATGTTTTATGTGGCTTAGATGCCGTAGTCTCGTGTGGTTTGTATACGTGTGGCTCTAGTGGCTTGGTCTTGTCCTTAAAAGATGCCAATAGTGGCCAGTCGCCCCCTGGGGCATAGGTTCTTTGTTTAATATATAAAAAATAAATAAATAAATAAAAAAAAATTTTTCTAGCAAGTGGCTTCGTTCACTTGCAGTCCAGTCTTACCTCGTCTCTTTGTGGCATTAGCGGCCGTTGTGGCTTAGAAGCCTCGTCTCTGTGGTCTGTATAGGCCGGGTGGCTGATCAAGGCCTTGTCTCTGTGGTCTATAAAGGCCGTGTGGTCCAATGAGGCCAGAATATGTGTGTTTATGTACGGCCCTAGGTGGCCTGCTATATGTGGTCCAATGTGGCCGTTCTATTATAGCCAATGCGGCTCTGTCTGTGTGGTCCAATGAGGCCGTGTGGTCCAATGTGGCCTGTTTATTATTTTTGCCAGGCGGCTGCCTGCATGGTCCAATGAGGCCTTGTCTCTGTGTTTTCCCATAGGAGTGAACTGGCAATATATAAATACATATAAATATATATAAAAAATAAATAAATAAATAAATAAATAAATAAATAAAAGCATATATTTACATATATAACAATAATACAAATAAATAAATTGTCTTTTATTAAGCTATAGGCATGCAGTATCTCTTCACATCTTAATTCTACCACATAGTAACTTCCTTCTCTATTTTCAGGAACCCCAGGATTCTAGACCGGTGGGTATACTCAGTTACCATCTTTTGGGGGTTGGCGGGCCCCGTCCCGGTGTATTCATACTCCACCTACTTTTGGGGGTCGGCTGCGCCCCTGCCCTCGTCTTCAGGCAGGAATTGCAGATCCGATACCCTCGGATTATGCCTACGGACGGGGCCTACGCCAAATTGACTCTGTAGATTATTAGCTTGCTGAGCTACTATTAAATGCACTATTGTCAATATAATTCTCCCGAGTCTTTCCTGCAGAAATGAAAGCTCTAGCATAAGTTCTGCTGGGAAGACTCAATTACTACGTCACTTACTGCCTTCATTCTAACCCAATTACATTCTCATGCCCACCGTATAAAAGCCCGGTACTTACACATGTTTGAGTTTGCAGATACTGAAGCAACGATTACGCAGTCTGAAGTGACGACTACCCCCATCCTCCCCACCACCACCAGGATGGTCCCGTCCATACCTCCCGGGGGGTCGGCTGCGCCCCTGCCCTCGTCTTCAGGCAGGAATTGCAGATCCGATACCCTCGGATTATGCCTACGGACGGGGCCTACGCCAAATTGACTCTGTAGATTATTAGCTTGCTGAGCTACTATTAAATGCACTATTGTCAATATAATTCTCCCGAGTCTTTCCTGCAGAACTGAGGACATAGCCGTTTTCTCCAGAACGACTAGATGGCTGAAAAAAATTACACTGCATTAGTTTCCTGTTTAACACTGTAAAGCTGCTTTGAAACAATCTGCATTGTTAAAAGCGCTAAATAAATAAAGTTGACTTGACTTGGCTTCCAAGAAACAGAGAAAAACAAAACAGACACAAGGGTTCAAAAACATAAAGCAATACAAACTTAGCTTGCGGCTGACAACAGGTAGCATAGACTCAAGACTGAACAATAAAGCATGGCACAAACCTACTTAAATAGGGCAAAACACAGGTGTCACACATCAGGCATAATGAGTGGTAGTGTTCAGCAGGAGCCTGGTGAGAGGCACCACTTGCCGATCAGGAGGAAAATAGCAGTCCCGTGATTAGTTCTTACAGGAGTCTCCCCTCTAAGAATGGCTCCTGACATTCCCTTGAAGGAGTCTTTGGGTACGATGAAAAGCCGTAATGAGTGTCGGGTCCAGAATGTCTCGAGCAGGCACCCATGAGCGCTCCTCTGGGCCGTAACCCTCAAAAGATGGGTAAAGCCGTACTGGCACTCGAAAGGAGACATGCCTAGGGAGGAATGGTAGAGAGTATTATGTGCAAACTCTGCCCATACTAATCGAGAACTCCAAGTGGTCTGATTGTCTGATTGTTTGGTCTGACAATTTTCTCTATCTTCTGATTCACCCTCTGTGGTGAGGTGGGCGTGGTTTTCGCGAGGTCTGCGGGCGGAGAGAAGGAAAGGATCCGAGTGGTGAGTAAGCGGCTTGAGCGCTGATTAAAAACACCTGTCTTTGATTACAGTAATTGGCGTGGAGAGAGCTATAAAGCCACTGCGAGAGAGAGATGGAGAGAGAGAGGGACTGGGACACCACTGCTGCTATCTGCCTGACCTGTGCCAAGAAATATTGTCTGCTGGAGAAAGTGGTTAAAAGCTGCTATAATTTGAGAGCTGTTTGCGCCCGCGAGCGCTGTTATTTTGAGTTGTATTATAAATAAAGAGCACATGTCCCAGTCACGCCGACCCCTGTCTTCTTCCTTCCTTACCCTACGTCGAACCTTCATCACACTGGTGCCGAAACCCGGGAGGGAAGAAGAACGCCGCCGCCATGCAATCTCCGTCAGGTACGCCGTTTGCGGACATCATCCACTCGCTGGCAGGTCTTCATCAAGAGCAACATGAACAAATGCTGGCCATGAGGGAGGAGCAGGGCAAGAAGTTCGAGCTGCTCCTCCAGGCTCAGCAGGAGGACCGCCAGCTGTTCCGGAGCTGGATAGACCGGGAGGATAAGGCCACTCCCCACTCATCATCTGACCCGGCGGCTTCCGTCCCCCTCTTGAAGATGGGTCCCCAGGACGACCCTGAGGCGTTCCTGGACCTCTTTGAGAAGTCCGCCGAGCTCCGGGGGTGGCCCACCGTGGACTGGCCAATGCGGCTACTTCCGTTGCTGTCCGGAGACGCACAAGTAGCCGCCCACCAACTGCCAGTCCAGAACCTCCTGGTCTATCAGGACCTGAAGAGGGCCATTCTACAGCGGGTCGGCCGGTCCCCGGAACAGCACCGTCAGAGGTTCAGGACCATGAGCCTCGACGAGTCCGGCCGACCCTTCGTCTTCGCCCAACAGCTCCGGGACTCCTGCCGCAAATGGCTGATGGCCGGGGGGAGTGACGTCGAGGATGTAACCGATCGCGTGGTACTGGAGCAGTTCGTCGGCAAGCTACCCAAGACGACTGCGCAGTGGGTCCAGTGCCACCGCCCGACGTCGCTGGACCAGGCCATCCAACTGGCGGAGGACCAAATGGTGGCGTGCCCTGGGGTCGGCGAACCCCTACCATCTGCCTCTCTCTCCTCTCTCTCTCTCCCTTTTGTCTCCTCCTCTGTTCCTGCTCCTGTCCCTCTACCCAGGTCACGAGGGGCCCCCGCCCCGAAACTGGCGCCCAGGTGGAGGACGGGATCCCCAGCCGAGCCTCCGGTGACGTCACGGGCTCCGCCTAAAGGGCTGGGGATTCCCACCGGCTCTTTCGCGGCTACCTCTTCCCCTCCGCTCTCTCCACGCCAATTGCGCGAGCCGCTTCCTGCCACCAGGGTAGCGGTGAGGTCTGGGCCGGCTTGTTGGCGCTGTGGGGACCCTGGACACTTTGTGGATCGCTGTCCAGTCATGGAGGTCGGGACGCTGATCCGGGTCCCCGATGAGCCGCAAGCCGCCCCCGGTCAGGCCGGCCTGTACCAAATACCAGTGAGTATTAAGGGGGGTACGTATCATGCTCTGGTGGATTCAGGTTGTAACCAGACCTCCATCCACCAGAGTCTGATTCAACCCCGGGCTTTGGTTAATAGCCGCGTGGTTAAGGTGCGGTGTGTGCACGGGGAAGTGGTGAATTATCCGCTGCTGCCGGTTCAGATTCATTTTAGGGGACAAAAGCATAGTGTTGAGGTTGCAGTTAACCCGCACCTCAGGCACCCGATTATCTTGGGGACGAATTGGCCGGCATTTAATAAACTGATGGGTTATTTATGCTCGGGTGCCTCTTGGGGAAAGAGAGACCGAGGCAGGACCGCGGTGGTTCAGCTCGGGGAAGCTCAGCCGGGACCTCGGGAACCTGATTCAGGGGAAATGAGCGCTCTGCAGAGAACTATTCTCTCTGAGCGCGATGACTTTCCCCTGGAACAGTCCCGCGATGAAACGCTCAAACATGCGTTCGAACAGGTCCGCTCCATCGACGGCCGACTTCTCCGACCTGACCAGCCGCTCTCCTACCCCTATTTTACGGTCATCAAAGATAGGTTGTATCGGGTAACCCAAGATGCCCAGTCGAAACAAGATACAACCCAGTTGTTAGTTCCAAGGAGCCGTCGGGAAATGCTTTTCCAGGCGGCTCATTCTAACCCAATGGCCGGACATTTAGGTCAGACAGCGACACTAAACCGTCTCATGGCCCGCTTCTTTTGGCCGGGCATTCACGAGAACGTGCGCAGGTGGTGTGCCGCGTGTCGTGAATGTCAGTTGGTGAATCCTCCGGCCACCCCAAAAGCACCATTGTGCTCCCTTCCTCTAATGCAGGTCCCCTTTGAAAGAATTGGTATGGACCTCATCGGGCCATTAGAACGGTCTGCACGTGGGCACCGCTTTGCGTTGGTTCTTGTGGATTACGCAACACGGTACCCTGAAGCAGTGCCATTGCGTAATATTTCCGCTAAAAGCGTCGCAGCGGCACTGTTTCAGTTAATCTCCCGAGTGGGAATCCCGAAAGAGATTCTCACTGATCAGGGCACGGCATTTATGTCACGTACAATTCGCGAACTATACGAGTTACTGGGCATTAAATCGATCCGCACGAGCGTCTATCACCCACAAACAGACGGTCTGGTGGAACGATTTAATCGCACGTTGAAAACCATGATTCGGAAGTTTGTGCGGGAAGATGCCAAAAATTGGGACAGGTGGCTAGAACCTCTGTTGTTTGCCATACGGGAGGTCCCCCAAGCCTCCACGGGGTTTTCCCCCTTTGAGCTCCTCTATGGACGCCAGCCCCGCGGGTTTTAGACGTCCTTAGGGAGACTTGGGAGGACGGACCTTCGGATAGCAAAAATGAAATTCAGTATGTCCTGGACCTGAGAACAAAACTCCACACTTTGGGGCGGCTGTCAATGGAGAATTTGTTGCAGGCTCAGGACAGACAGCGTACGCAATACAATAGGGGCTCTAGGTTACGTCAATTTGCACAGGGAGATAAAGTACTTGTATTGCTTCCCACATCTAACTCTAAATTGCTCGCCAAGTGGCAAGGGCCCTTTGAGGTCACATGGCGAGTTGGCGATCTCAATTATGAGGTTCTTCGTACGGATAGGGGCGGGGCACGTCAGATTTATCACCTCAACCTTCTAAAAAAATGGTCTGAGGCGGAGTCGGTGTTGCTGGCGACGGTAGTGAGCGGGGAGGTGGATCTCGGACCGGAGGCACTCCCAAAGCCCAAATCCGCTGCCCTGGCCCTTGGTGGAGATCACCTCTCACCCTCGCAGCTCACCGACTTGAAAAGGTTGCAGACAGATTTTGCCGACGTGTTCTCGCCCCTTCCCGGTCGAACGAATCTCATCCATCACCACGTTGAGACGGAACCGGGTGTGGTCGTTCGTAGCCGCCCGTATCGCTTGCCCGAACACAAAAAAAAGATAGTTCAGAGCGAATTGGAGGCAATGTTAGATATGGGGGTAATAGAAGAGTCCAACAGTGACTGGGCGAGCCCGATCGTTTTGGTTCCAAAGCCTGACGGCTCCGTTCGTTTCTGCGTGGATTATAGAAAAGTCAATGCGGTGTCTAAATTCGACGCTTATCCAATGCCCAGGGTTGACGAGTTGCTGGACCGGCTTGGTGCTGCTCGGTTTTATTCGACACTGGACTTAACTAAGGGATACTGGCAGATCCCCTTATCTCCTTTGTCCAAAGAAAAGACAGCTTTCACCACGCCGTTCGGGTTACACCAATTTGTCACCCTTCCTTTCGGCTTGTTCGGGGCTCCAGCGACCTTTCAGCGTCTGATGGACAGAATTCTCCGGCCGCACGCTGCATATTCCGCTGCCTATCTGGATGATATTATCATCTACAGCGGGGATTGGCAGCGTCATATGCAGCATTTGCGGGCTGTCCTGAAGTCGCTGAGGAGGGCTGGGCTCACGGCCAACCCAAAGAAGTGTGCGATTGGGCGGGTGGAAGTAAGGTATCTGGGCTTCCACTTGGGTCACGGGCAGGTGCGTCCCCAAATTGATAAGACGGCAGCGATTGCGACCTGTCCCAGACCCAAGACCAAAAAGGAAGTTAGACAGTTCCTGGGGCTGGCGGGATATTACAGAAGGTTTGTGCCTAATTATTCGGACCTCGCCAGCCCGCTGACTGATCTAACGAAAAAGGAAGTGCCAGATACGGTTCAGTGGACGGAGCAGTGCCAGCAGGCTTTCACCAAGATAAAGGCTGCTCTGTGTGGCGGACCGCTATTAACGGCTCCTGACTTTTCTCTCCCGTTTGTCCTGCAGACTGACGCATCGGACCGAGGGCTGGGCGCTGTCCTGTCTCAGGAGGTGGAGGGTGAAGAACGGCCGGTGCTGTACATCAGTCGTAAGCTCTCTAAGAGAGAGACGATGTACAGCACCATAGAAAAGGAGTGTCTTGCCATCAAGTGGGCCGTTCTTACTCTCCGCTATTACCTCCTGGGACGGGATTTCACCCTCTGTTCGGACCACGCCCCCTTGCAGTGGCTCCATCGCATGAAAGATACCAACGCGCGGATCACCCGGTGGTATCTGGCTCTTCAGCCCTTTAAGTTTCAGGTGGTCCACAGGCCGGGTGCTCAGATGGTTGTGGCCGACTTCCTCTCCAGGAATGGGGGGGGGGGCTGCAGGCCGGATGGCTCCCCGGCCTGAGTCGTGCGGTGGGGGTATGTGGTGAGGTGGGCGTGGTTTTCGCGAGGTCTGCGGGCGGAGAGAAGGAAAGGATCCGAGTGGTGAGTAAGCGGCTTGAGCGCTGATTAAAAACACCTGTCTTTGATTACAGTAATTGGCGTGGAGAGAGCTATAAAGCCACTGCGAGAGAGAGATGGAGAGAGAGAGGGACTGGGACACCACTGCTGCTATCTGCCTGACCTGTGCCTGGAAGACGGCTGGGGCATTGACCAGGCCAAAGTGCATTACCTTGTACTCATTGTGGCCCATCTGAGTGTTGAATGCCGTCTTCCACTCGTCACCTTCTCGAATCCTGACTAGATGGAAGGCATTACGGAGATCTAATTTAGAGAAAATGTTGGCACCCTGCAGGATCTCAAAAGCAGTAGTCATTGGGGGCAGGGGGTAACGATTCTTTATGGTGATGCGGTTAAGACCCCTGTAGTCGATGCAGGGCCTGAAGTCACCATCCTTCTTCTCAACAAATAAAAGCCTGCTCCAGCAGGTGAGGTCGAAGGACGAATTAAACCTTTATCCAAGGCTTCCTTAAGGTACTTCTCCATAGCAGGGGCAGAGAGGGAGTAAAGTCTATCCCGCGGTGGGCAGGCTCCAGGAACCAAGTCTATAGCACAATCATATGGTCAATGCGGAGGAAGGGTGGTGACATGACTAGTTAGCCATGGGAATCCAAGAACTAAGGGGAGTTCTGGTGACTGGATCAGAAAAAAATTGCGTTAGTTCCTTATGACCTCCGATCTCAAACTGAAGGAATGAAGTGCAGTGACTGACCTGTCCCGACCCCAGAGGTCTGCCGTCTAGCATCGTAATGGTTAGAGGTTTCTGGAGGAGCACGGATGGAATGCCCAAATGCCTGACTACATCTAGATCCCAAAAGTTCCCAGCAGCCCCAGAATCAATGAAAGCACCAAGCTGGTGATGCTGGTTGTTGTGGAAGATGCTGGCTTGGATTGTGACTCCAGAGCTTGGAGGATGGGGGAAGATATCGACTCTCGTTCCAGTTCCCTATTTCCTGGACGAGAACTGGCTTTTCCTGACAATTCAGGGCAGTTGGATCGGAAATGGCCAGACTTCCCACAGTACAGACAGCGTCTTTACCTCATCCGGCGATCCCTTTCTGTCTGGGTTAATTTGGTTCTACCAAGCTGCATTAGTTCCTCCAGATCATTGGGTTTCCAGGGTGGTTCAACAGTATTGGAGGATTCCAGAGGACGATACAAACCGGTCTCCCGACGTCGTTCTTGTTTTCGTTCTCGGCGACGATGATCTACTCGGATAGCTACATCGATGAGGGATTCCAAATCTGGAGAAGGGTCTCTAAATGCCAACTCATCCTAGAGTTCAGAAGACAAGGCTTGGTGGAATGTGGCCCTCAAGGCTCGCTGGTCCCATCCACTTGCTGAAGCCAGGGTACAAAATTCAATGGAAAACTCTGCCACACTCCGAGCGCCCTGAGAGAGTTGAAGCAAACGGTAGTCCACATCTCCTGTGCAGGCCACCATGGAAGACCTTCCTCATTTCAGCAATGCCATTGTTTGCAGTTAATGGTGAATGTTGGTCCCACAAAGTTGAGGCCCAGTCTAATGCCTTGCCAGTGAGAAGGGGGATGATGTAGGCCACCTTGCTGCTCTCTGTGGGGAAGCTTCCGGGTTGTAGTTGAAATACTAGGGTGCAGGGATCGAACACGGGTCTCTAGTGTTCTATGTCACTGAGCTTGCTGATTGAGCTAAGTCCCCAGTTAATAAATCCAAGGGCAGAGGTGGCAAAAAGCAAGGAATCGTTGATATTCAACAAAAGACAATCTTTACTTAAGAAAATTACAACAAAACTAGGGATGGCTGACGCGAAACTGACGTTTCGCCGCTTTGTCGAGATCCCGAAGCACAGATTTTTCGAAACACTGACTATGGCTAAATGAAGCTTCGAAGTGTTTCATCAGGTGGCGCCTGCCGAAACTGCGTTTGATTGAAAGGGGCGGGAACAAACCACACAGTCACACATCTGTCTGAACAGGTCTGAACCTAATTCCCCACAGTTTAAAAGTTAAGTTAATCCTTCTTCACCTCGTGGGTTTTTGTGAGAGGAGAGAGATTTAGTGATAGCAGTGATTTTGTGATAACAGTCATTTTCCCTCATTTGTATGTAAGTTACTTGCTAAAAAATATTTGTGCATGCCAGCAACAAGTGTCCCTTGTGAGAGGAGTTTTTCAAAGGCTGGAGAAATTATATGTAAAAAAAAGAAGTCGGCTAAGTCCTTCAACAGCAGAGCAAATAATATTTTTGAATAAAAATGTTATGTAACAAATATGACACATTGTGGCTTTATTTATTTTTATTAATAATTGTTATCAATCATTAATCATTTTCCTTGACCAAAAAAAAACTATAGTTATTCACAATGAGTAGGCTACAGGTTAAAAAAAACCAAGCTCATGTAGTTGTCAGACAGATGTTATTTTTTTTACATGGATCGTCAAGGTCATTTCAGATTAATACATGCAAGTGACCACTAGGTGTCGCCGTAGAGACGGGTGTCAAATCTATTCGAAGCTTCGAAACAATATGGCACATTTGCTTCAACTGTTTCAGTGCTTCACGAAGCCTCGGTCTGCCCATCACTAAACAAAACACCTAGGATGACTTGAGGGTGAGTAAATCATGGGGTAATTTTCATTTTTAGGTGACCAATCCCTTTAATGCCTTATTCTGCATGACCTTATTCTATATCCCTTAATCCTACCCAATACCTAAATTTAAACGCCACAAAAACTACCTTACTAACTATTAATAAGCAGTAAATTAGGAGTTTATTAAGGCAAAAGTCGTAGTTAATGGTGAATATGTGTTCCCCATACTGAAGTGTTACCATAATCTGTTCCTGTAATCATAATAAGGTGTTTTTACTACCACTACTGTTCAATTTTTTATCTCAAAACCGTGGTGAATTGTATTTTTAGTTTTTTTTGTTTTGCAAAAATGTAGGTAGAGTCATGTTTTTCCTATGAGCCTATTTTTAATTAACTGCATATGCAAATAAATAAAATGTATTTTTGTAAGTTAAAGAGCAAATATTAACATTACAACAAACTAACAGTTTCGGTATTCTCATAAGGAACATTGTTTTAAATATTGTCTTTCACAGCAGTAATTCATTAGATAAAATTAGAATATATATGAGAACAGACTCAATAAAAAAGTGATTGAGTAGCAACTTAAATTGCAATAACTTAGCGGTTAATAAAATACATTTGTTTTTCTAGGCCATTAAAAAAATTATGTATAATACATCATTAGCAAATAAAGGCAAAGTAGCCAACAGCAAACATGTTTGGTAATCAGGGGAATCGACTTAATCACTGGCTTTTTATCAGCAGTGAATTCCTGGGCCGTTGTCAAGTAAAAGTATTTGTAAAATGTCAAGTAAACGGTTTGTTAGAGCACTGCAGGGCCGTGCAGAGAGTTCTTCAGGGGCAGGGGCTCAAATGTAAAAAAGGGGCAATATATATATATATATATATATATATATATATATATATATATATATATATATATATATATATATATATATATATATATATATATATATATATATATATATATATATATATATATATATATATATATATACACACTTATGCTCATCAAGCCTGCATTTATTTAATCAAAAATACAGAAAAAACAGTAGCCTAATATTGTGAAATATTATTACATTATGTTCTTTTTAACTTTGTATTAATCCAACAATCTTGAAAAGAGTATCACAATTTCTTTCATAATGCTGCATAATATTCAAAAATGGTAACGTTGATATAATAAAGTCCTTTCATGTAACCATTTCGCCAGACACTTCACATAATAGGCCTGTAGGTGCCGGTGGCACTTGGGTTTTGTTAACTTTGATAGTTTCATGAAATAGTAAACGGTGTATCAATATACATAAATACAAGTGAATTTAACACTACTTACCATTAATGCGACTTTTGCTGCTGCTGCATGGTTTTGTACAGTGATTTGTTTGTTATCAGTTAAAATCCATTTTGTCAGTGATGCAATTTATAAAATGAGACAACCCGCAGGAAATCATTCCACAAACGTTAGTTCGTCTGTCCATGTAATTTTCAACCGATTTATGAATAAGAACAGAAAATTACCTCCACTTCACATCGCCCAATGGAATTTGAACTTGCTTTGCCAGATCACGATTGGTTGGTGTATATACATGACAAACGGGCATTAGTGAATTGTGAAATACTTTAAATATAATATATATATTTGTAATTAAATCAACACATTAGCTCTGATTATGGATGAAAAAAAAAATATTGGTTTACTTTTTTCCCGTGAGGCCACACACTCTCTGAAAGGACCATATTCGGCTCGAGAGCCGTTTCCGAACAGTGGAAAATCAGCAGTCAATCAAAACGAACGCAACCCATAGCAACGCGTTATGGCAACGCCTCAACAGAAATTGTCCGACTTTTGAGCCGTTCGTTACTATTGTATACATTGTCATGTTATAATAATCACATTTATTTCATTTTAATGACCACGATATTATCATTGATATTTGTCTGAGAGGGGCACTTTTGATTCATTTTGAAAAAGGGCAGGGGCTCGAGCACCCAAAGTCTGGAGCTGGAGCACTGTTACATTGCTGTGACTCATAATACAGAAACTAGTAAACATATCTATTCTCTCTAGGTTTTCAAAGCTTTTGATTTCAAACTTACAAGGTAAATCTAATGAGAAATAGAATCTATTTCTTAATCTGAACCTTGATCTTAATTAAGGAGGTCTGAAATATCTGGAAAAAGTTAGCATTCTCATGCATCTCCATGGAGCCAATCACAGAGGCTGTAGATATCATGTGAAAGGCTGAAATAGCAGCGACATAAACTTTAAGAGTGGAAGGCATACTGCCGTCATCCATCCGCTGCTGTAGAAAAATCAAGAACGTCCGACACGGAACAGTTCACCAGGTCGCAACCATTCGATTCACACCACTTCACGAATACAGCCCATTTAGAAGTATACAGTATGTATGCGGATGGATGGCGGCAGCATGCCTTCCACTCTTAAAGTTTATGTACGCATTAATACGCATTGATAGACTGTGCTCTCGAACACAAATCTCAGAAAGCGCTTGTGTTGAGGGGCGATCTTAATGTGAAAATATGCGTCCTTCAGGTCCAATCTGAATCTGCGCGAGGATCTGTTTCAGTGTTGTCATTTTGAAAGCGTGTTTGTACAGTGCCCGGTTGATGGATCTCAGGTCTAAAATTGGACGGAGGCCACTACCTTTCTTTGGAACTACAAAGTAACGGTTGTAAAATCCGCTGTCTCTCTCGCCTGGTGGGACCACTTCTATCGCGCGTTTCGCGAGGAGATTGAGGACCTCGTCTCAGCACTGGTCTGTTGTGCGCAGACACCATCAACATGACCACGCCATTGAACCGGGACGGTCTGCGCCGAAACTGAAGAGTGTAGCCATTCTCTATTACGTTCCGTAACCAATCTGAAATGCCCGGAATGGACCACCATGCGCTTGCAAAATGGCACAGGGGACAAATAGCCGCGTTCTTCTGTATTTCGGAATTTTCTCGGAACGAATGGTTGTATTGACTAACAGATTCTAACAGACGCCTTTCTTCTGAACTTACAGTATGAGATGCTGCTGTTACTGGAGGAGGAGAAAAAAGTTATTTTTGTAACAGTTTTTATATCATTGAAAACAGAAACAACAGAAACATTCTTCTGGTCGCCTGCAACCGCCAAGTGGACCTTGTGGGAACATTTCAGTCATTTTGCTGCGGGCTCGCCGTCCAGCGTTCTCCTCCTCTGAACCGTCTCGTCAGGAATGAGGCTTCTGCTCCGACAACGGAGCACCTCCGGAACGGCCACCCCTCCTGAAGTTGTGCTGCGACTTCGGAGCTCTCTGCCAGTGAGTTTTAGTGTGGGCAGAAGGTTCTGGGTCCGGCGCCGATGAAGCGGAAGCAGAGGGGGCCCGCTTCGGTGGCCAGTTGTGATCTGCTGTGGGCTGGGGGCTGCACTGTAGTGGCTCGCTGGCGGCAGTGGGACGATGCCACGAGCACTCACCGAGAGCGGTGTTCTTCCGAGCTCTAACCACTCGCACTGGAAAATTCTCACAGTGCGGGCAGCTCGACCCGGCAGGTGTTGCCTCCGCGTGGGTGGGACCTAGGCATTGGATGCAGAATTTTGTGGGTGTGAAAATGAGCCCCCCTCCCAAAAAAAACCCTCACCTTTTTTAATGTAATTTCGCCATTTTGAATTGAAAACATGCAGTTATTTAAAGGATGTCATTCATAACTGAATGTGACGACACAAGTTATTTATATTTTTTATATAGACATGCTAACAAGTGAATGTGTGCATATTTTTTAATAAAATATTGTTTGCAAAGGGTTTAAATAGATTACGTCACAACTATATAGGCTATAATTAGACCTATACTTATTTTACCATATTTATTTCTTCTTTGTTCCCTTTTATTCCTTTAATTATTTAATTTCTTTAAATAAAAATCATTAAAAAAATCTATGTGTACGGTTGTCCACCGGAAGCCAGATATTTTAGTTTATAAAGTTTTAAATACGGATATTTTTCTCACACAAACGCATGGCTTCGCTTCAGAAGGTCTTTATTAACCCCCCAGATGTGTGGGGCACTTTTATGATGGATAGATGCACTTTTATAGACTTCAAAACAGAAATTCCCATTCACTGCCATTATAAGCTTGGAAGAGCCAGGACATTTTAAAATATATCTCAGATTGTATTCGTCTGAAAGAAGAATGTAATTTAAATTTTTGGATGAACTATCCCTTTAATGATTTTTAGTTTTGTTTAAGGTAATTAAAGCAACAGTTTTTTTCAATAACGGAAGAATATGTAAAAGTATGGTATTTGGGGTAAAAGGCTGCTGTTGGCACAAAAGCACAATAATTAACATGATAATAAACAGCTGGCTGAATTTTCCATTTGTTGACATGACATGGTTAGATTCAGATTGTAAATATCATATATTAAGTTGGGTGTCCATAGATATAATCACCATATTTACAATGAAACTATCATATTTAAAAATATGTTATTAATCATATCATATAATAAAATATAATTCAATGTTACTACTGTATATATGTATATATATATATATATATATATATATATATATATATATATATATATATATATATATATATATATATATATAAAATTATTATGGTATCTCATTCAATGCTTTCAGAATCTTTACTTTTTAAAATAATTGTATGTATATATTTTTAAATATATTTTTATATTAACACATGTTAATAACATCATTTTTATTGAACAAAAATAAATTATTTTATTTATCAAAATAAACAGAAAATAGTGCAAACTTTGCTAAATTATAGTGATATAATGTGTCTTTTGCCCCATGCTGGTTTTACCCCATGTATCATAAGATTTTTAAACAAAATAAACCACATTTATGATTATTATCACACAAAATACATTGCTCCATAAATGTTCAATATAAACATGTATATTTTTTTCTACAACCTTACACTATAGGAATAGTAAAAAGCACCTTTTTACACACACACACACACACACACACACACACACACACACACACACACACACACACACACACACACACACACACACACACACACACACACACACACACACACACACACACACACACACACACACACACACAAACTCCCTGTTATCTATTCATTCATTCATGTGTCAGTTAACACAAGGCTGTTCATTCTACAGTAATGGTAGTGCCATCAGCAAGGACGCATTGGTGAAAATAGGCTGTTTATTTCTTTTGAGAGCTTAACAGCAGCAGTCTTAAGTGACAGTTTGTTTTCAAGATACGAGGGCCATGGGGTGAATTAAAGTGCTGTGTAATTACGTGAAAAAACAGAAATGGAAAAAAAAAAGAGCAGGGTGCACATGACTGAAATCACTGTTATTAATATTGTGAGCAGATTCAAATTATGGGAATTAAAAGCTTCTTCTAAGTGCCATTTGAGTAAAATTAAGAATACGTCCACTAGTAATGGCTTATTAAAAATACAGAAGCAAGGGAAATAATTGGGAAGGAATGTGATGAATGGTAAGTTACAATAAGGAGAGGGAAAATGGGAGCAGTTTGGTTGGTGAGAAATATTTAACTTGATCTGCCTTCGTTAGTGGAGATGGACATTTCCGTTATTGCAAAGGAGGAGGAGTGATGGTGGACTCGGGCAATGAAAGGAGATGTGTAGAGATTTTCTGTCAACCCATGATGAAGTTCATGGTCGGTAATGAGGCAGGTGCGGTCTTCATCGCTGGAGAGGCCCCGGAGAAAAGGCCATTTGAGTCATTTGGGGGTGGACTGTAGCTCCAGGAAATCACTGATTGATGGATTGTTGGTGTCTCGCACAACTGGATCTCTGATTTAAAGACATCAGCTATAGGTATTCTACAGCATAGGCTCTCAACTTTGCTTAAGAACAGTTTTCGCGCTAGACATGAAGTGACGAATTGCCAATCAGATGAATTTGCGCAAAATTTTTCATTGATTTGTTACAAAATATATTTTTTAGATGCAGAAGTAAGCTATTTCCAGTGAATTTGCCAGACTTCAATAGGTAAAAAAATAATAAAGTGCAATAAACGTGCAATAGAAAAAATACCAGTTTTCAACATCAAGCAGCATAGCGGACTGTTTTGTACAGCTAAAGTAACTGAAAACAGATTTCATGGGAAGCCTCGCACATTCTAGTTAGACATGTTTGCCAGCTCTTACATTAAATATAAGGTGATGCAAATCAAATGTATAGAGCCCAAATCAAATCAAATATGTTGCCGCATTAATAACATCAAACTTCACTAGTGCTTGTAATAATGTTAAATCATGTGACATGCAAGAACCAATTAGTTTTTTTGTTATTTACCTGCCAGTGTATTTGAATTGGACTCTGAATAAATGAGTTGATCAATGATTTTATTTTATTTAACTCTTTCCCCGCCATTGATGGAAATTTCCAGCTTTCCCTGTTTTCACTGTTATATGGTAGGGGGCGCTATGACACATCTTCTAAAAGAGTACTGAATCTCCTGATCAAAATACGGATGAAAAAGCAGAAGAAACAATCAATATCATATGTAAACAGATGCATATGTAAAATAATGCGATCAACATTAAACAGCAAATAAATCAAAACCGCCTAACGTTACCAAATGAAAAAGACAAGTTATAGGACTGTGCAAGATTTAGAGGTGTTGATGGACTCTTATCCCTTTATGTTTTGATAATCGTTCTGAATCCGATCCAGATGTAGTCTTGAATTGTGATTTTCTCAGCTTTTTGCTCAATGTTGCTTTTTTTCATGAGCCTTACCCATATTCAGGTGTTGATAAAAAAAAAGAATGCATGAAACTAGAGATTTTTTTTTAAAGCAGAGGCTCTGTTCTTTCTTTTTATATATTACATGTTCAGATATTCATACAGCAAAATATTCTCTGGGCCATGAAACTGATAAAAAATGCTGGCGGTGACTCGCAACTTAAAAAAAAAAAACACTGGAGGGGAAAGATTTAAGAGTGAATAATTTATACAATTTTGGCCTATTAATTACACAAAGTGATTGCATCATTTTAGACGGCTTGCATCAAACCAATGGATTTATTTTATGCTACCTTTATGTCCTTCTGCAGCTTGAAAGTTTTGATTTGACCATCACGCTCTATGTTTTCATCTGACACCAAGATATTAGCAGTAGATCCTTTAAGTCCTGTAAGTTGCGAGGTGGGCCCTCCATGGATCGAAATTGTTGGTCCAGCACATCCCACAGATGTTCAATTGGATTGAGATCTGGGGAATTTGGTGAACATGGCAACACCTTGAACTCTTCATCATGTTCCTCAAACCATTCCTGAACAATGTGCAGTGTAGCAGGCTGCATTATCCTGCTGAAAAAGGCCACTTCCACCAAGGAACAACATTGTCAGGATGGGGTGTACCTGGTCTGCAACAATATCTGCATTTCCACCACAGGAACTTTCAAGTCAACTCAAGTCAACTTTATTTATATAGCGCTTTTACAGTGCAGATTGTTTCAAAGCAGCTTCACAGTGTTAAACAGGAAAATAATGCAGCAGAATTTGATTCGGCCGTACAGCCGCTCCGGAGAAAATGATGATGTTATCTATTCATTCATTCATTCATTCATTCATTCATTATCTTCCGCTTATCTGGGGCCGGGTCGCGGGGGCAACAGTCTAAGCAGAGACGCCCAGATTTCCCTCTCCCTAGCCACTTCCTCCAGCTCTTCCGGGGGAACCCTGAGGCGTTCCCAGGCCAGCCGGGAGACATAATCCCTTCAGCGTGTCCTAGGTCTTCTCCCAGTGGGACGTGCCTGGAACACCTCCCTGGGAAGGCGTAGATGCCTGAGCCACCACAGCTGGCTCCTCTCGATATGGAGGAGCAACAGCTCTACTCTGAGCTCCTCTCGAGTGACCGAGCTTCTCACCAGTTTCTAGTGTCTAAGGGAGCACCCAGCCACCCTACGGAGAAAGCTCATTTCGGCCGCCTGTATCCGGGATCTTGTCCTTTCGGTCATGACCCAAAACCCATGACCATAGTTGAGAGTAGGAACGTAGATCGACAAGTAAATCGAGAGCTTCGCCTTACAGCTCAGCTCCTTCACCACGACAGACCGGTACATCGACCGCATTACTGCAGACGCTGCACCGATCTGTCTGTCAATTTCCTGTTCCATCCTTCCCTCATTTGCAAACAAGACCCCAAGATACCTGAACTCCTCCACCTGAAGCAGGAACTCTCCACCAACCTGAAGTGGGCAATCCACCCTTTTCCGACTGAGAACCATGGCCTCGGACTTGGAGGTGCTGATTCTCAGAGTTTGTTCTCACACAAGCTGAGGGAGTAGAGTACAGTAAACGAATCCATGAAATTAATTTAGATCCGAACCCAAATTTTTGTAAAACCATAAATAAATAATCCCACTCCACCCGGTCAAAAGCCTTCTCTGCATCTAGGGAGATAACCATTTCTGGCCTTGATGACTTGGATGGAGTTAAGATTACATTTAGGAGTCTATGTATATTAGATGATTACTGACGGCCCAGTATGAATACAGTTTGATCATCCGATATAATGGAGGGGAGATGAGCCTCTAAACGTTTGGCCAATACTTTAGCTAATAATTTAATGTCATGATTAATTAGGCTAACAGGTCTGTAGCTGCCACAAAATTTAGCATCTTTGTCTTTCTTTAATATTAAGGAAATCAAAGCTTGATTTAAGGAAGGTGACAAGAAGCCATGATCTGCGGAATGATTGTATAATTCTAGTAATAAGGGGGATAACTGAATGGAGAACTTTTTTAAAAAATCGTCAGGGAAGCCGTCAGGGCCTTCAAAGTTCAAGCGTCAAACTAGATGCGAATTTGATGCTCTATTCACGTTTGGTGTGAACGCAGCATTAGTGTCAGTGTTTTGCGTATCTATGGCAACAAGACTTTTATAACGTGAATCCAGGATCGCTGTTGTGAAACACTTAAATGTTTCCCTTACCTAAGAGAACCATTTAAGAGATTATATGCACCACCCTTAAGTTATTCTCTTAGGTAAGGGGAAATCATCCCTTAAGTATCATACTTGAGGGAAAAACTTAAGGTGCTTTATGCAACCGGGCACAGGAGCTTTGTTGTTCTTCATGCTTAAGATGCAAGAGGCTATCTCCTCCAAGCCAAGAGGCTCATCTAATCTACTAGCTGTATCAGAGCTTATTTTAGGTATTTCTAAAGGAGAAAATAAAGACTCAATAGCATCAACGTCCAAGCAGGCCTCTGATTTGTAGAGATTAGAATAAAACGAAGCAAACTCTGTGTTTATTTTGACCGAGTCAGTAATAAGGTTATTTGAAGAGTCATACACTTGTGAGATTAACTGAGAAGCTTTTTGATGTCTGAGCTGAGAAGCTAAAAGAGGGCTAGCTCTGTCTCCATGCTCATAGTAGGTTGCTCTTGTTCGTTTTAGCAGAAACTCTGCCTTGTTGGTTGTCAACAAGTCAAATTCGGTTTGTAGTTTCAGACGCTGTGTCTCCAGGACAGGGTTTGGTGAACTGGCATTTAGCCTATCCAACTCTAAAATTTAGTTGATGAGTTTCTGCTGATTTAATTTTCTAGCTTTAATCCAGTATGCATTAAAATAAATAATCCTTCCACGTATAAAAGCTTTAAATGTTTCCCATAGAAGTGATGGCGAAACTGATTCTGATTTGTTGGTTTCCAAAAAGAAATCAATGTGCCTAGAGATTTAGTCACAAAATTCTTTATCAGCCAACAACCCGGTATTAAGTTTCCAACCTCTAGCATGTCTGCCTGACTTTTGGGGAAAAGAAAGGTCTAAAATGTGTGGGGCATGGTCTGAAATAATTATCGCTGAATATTCTGTGGATTTTACTAGAGAGAGAAGAGATTTATCTATAAATAAAGAATCAATACGCGAATAAACATGGTGGACATTTGAAAAGAAAGAAAACTCTTTTGCAGTTGGATTGAGGAAACGCCATGGGTCTACACACCCCAGCTGATCCATTAGAGAGGAGAAGGACCTAGACATTGACTTTGGGGCAAATGACTTTGGCTGTGGCAAATGGCTGTGAGCGGTCTAAATTTGGGTTGATTGTGCAATTAATATCCCCACCTAAAATAAGGCAGTGAGTGTCTAAATTTGTAATGTGGGAAAAGAGCGTAGTCATAAAAGCAGGGTTATCAAAATTAGGTGCGTAAACGCTCATTAATATGACAGGTGTTTGGTACAGAATTCCAGATACTATTACATAACGCCCGTCCGGATCGGAGAATACATTGTGTGGGATAAACTTTATTCGTTTGTGTATTACAATAGCAGTACCTCTAGATTTACTATTAAAATTTGAGTGAAAAACTTGGCCAATCCATGGCTTGCGCAGTCTAACCTGATCACTAATCCTGAGATGAGTCTCCTGTAAAAAAACTATATCTGTAGACAGCATCTTTAAGTGCGAGAACACTCGTGATCTTTTAATTTGACCAACTAAACCCCTCACATTCCAAGTAACAAATTTGACATTATGACCAGTCAGCCCCTCTGTGTTCACTTTAGGACTAGTCATTTAGGCTGTTGCGAAGTTAAATAAAGTTAAAGGACTGAGCCATGTGAATCGTGGAGAAATGGAAGGGAGGAAAAGAAAAGAAAAGAAAGCCCCCCCCCCCCCCCCCAAAAAAAAAAAGACGAAAAGGAAGAAAGAGAAAAAACAAGCAAATAAAATAAACTCTGATACTCGTCTTTTTGAACATGACGAGAAGCCAGAACATCACTTCACACAACCGATTAACCACGTAACACTGTCAACTCCTAGAACTTAAATATACATCCAAAACATCCAATAAGTGTATTTTAAAACAAAACACTACAAAAAAAAAAGATACAAATAAATTTGGCAAGTTATACTAAAAACCCGCCACAAAGCGGCCCTCACTGGCAACAGAGGACAGGTGGCACAGCATTTTAAAATGATTATCCAAATAGCATCCTTAATGTGCAACCCCTAAACAATATAGTTTGGGGGTATAAGTGCACCATCAAAGTAAAGCAGAGGCATTCATAGTGTGGCAGACTAATTATGCCTTACTCAGAAACAAGTAAAACGAGAACTTAATACTAACTTTAAGACATTTACATCTGTTTATACCTGTTGAATTCACCAACCCGTTTCGGAAATGTGTATTGGTCCACAGTATAGGTCCATGCCCTAGTTAGAAAAGTTCTGTTGATAAAACAACTCCGCTGCCTCTGGGGAATCGAAGATCCGTTCCACACCATTACAACTCACTCTGAGGCGAGCAGGGTAGAGCATCCCAAAACGTACTCCTTGCTTGTAAAGTAGGCTCTTGATCTTGTTGAAAGCCGCACGTTTCCTCGCCATTTCTATGCTGAAGTCCTCGTACATCTTAATTTTGTGACCCTTGTAGGAAAGGTCCCTGTGGCATTTAGCCCAGCTCATGACAGTTTCCTTAATAATGTAACGGTGAAATCTAATAATCAGCGGGCGCGGGGATTCACCAGTAAGAGGTTTGGGCTTCAGGCTGCGGTGCGCGCGATCCAACTCGGGTGGCTTTGCAAGTGAGTCGCCGAGAAGCTCCGAAAGCAGGTTAGTCATGAACTCCCTTGCGTTTTTCCCCTTGATGCCCTCAGGTAGGCCTACCACTCGAATGTTCTGTCGCTTTGAGCGAGAAATCAGATCTTCAACATTTGCTTTAAGCACCTTATTCTCCTTTCCGATGGTTGTCAGTTTTGATTGAAGAGCATTTACATTGTGTTCGAGCTGAGTGATTCGGTCGCTATGCTCTGAGAGACCCGATTCCATCTCGCTAATGGTCGCTGCCTGTGTTGTTACCAATCGATTCGATTAAAGGCCGGATTGGTTCCAGAGAGATATTCAGAAGTGTAACAAACTCCCCCGTCATGTCTTTCCTGATTTTTTTGAGCTCTTTGACTAGAGACTAAACTGTTAGCTGTGCAGATACGGGCTCGTTATCCGCCATTTTACTGTTTTCTTGGCCGGCCTATGCCTGCTGAACTTGTGCCTGTTGCTTACCGCCTGTCCTTGCCTGTCCTCAAGTGTTTCAACCAACAATGATTGATAATATAGGATGTATTCTGAAAAGATTACGTGGAATAATGCAGAGCTCAGACACTGTGCGTCCTACCGCCGCATTACCGAACCGGAAGTCCAGGTGCTGATTCTCATCCCAGCCGCTTCACACTCGGCCGCAAACCGTCCCAGTGCACGCTGAAGGTCCTGGTTTGAGGAGGCCAACACGACAACATCATCCGCAAAAAGCAGTAACGAAATCGCATGGTCCCCAAACCAGACGCTCTCCGGCCCTTGGCTGCACCTAGAAATTCTGTCCATAAAAATTATGAACTTGAGCAAGCTCTTAACATATTATACTCCATCACGTCTACTGCGGTCTCAAAATTCTGGCCAGTTGATAATACCAAGAATATCGAAATCAACTGCAGGCGGTCGATCCTTTTCCTATTTAGCACCTAAACTCTGGAACAGTCTTCCTAACATTGTACGGTAAGCAGACACACTCTGTCAGTTTAAATCTAGACTAAAAACACATCTCTTTACTATGGCATACACATAAAACACTTTTTCAATTAAATGATTGTTAGGCTGCATTAACTAGGTCAGCCGGAACCAGGAACACTTCCCATTACACCTGATGTACTCATTACATCATCAGAAGAATGGTATCTACGCTAATGATAGTCTCTCTGTTTTATCCCGAGGTTTACTGCAGTCAGCTCGATCCGGGCCGTATCCAGATCAGACGGTGGACCTGTGCCCAGACAAGACCAACGCATGACCCTGAAGTGTCTGCAGAGACCGTGTCAATTAGACTCCCCCTGAAATTGCCTCATCGACACATCATCCTCAATAAACCCAT
This sequence comes from Gobio gobio, assembly GCF_949357685.1. NCBI lineage: Eukaryota > Metazoa > Chordata > Actinopteri > Cypriniformes > Gobionidae > Gobio > Gobio gobio. The sequence continues at coordinate 20,213,850 of NC_137120.1, forward strand.
CTCCGGCGTGTTGCCTGCGATCTTTCGAATATTCCTATCTATTATGACCTCTGACCTGTAAAGTTGCCAGAATAATAATCATATGCTGCTTGTTAATTGGCCAGAGGAGAACTGGCACCCCGACTGAGCCTGGTTTCTCCCAAGGTTTATTTTTCTCCATTAGGTCCACCTGATGGGGTTTTGGTTTCTTTGCCCCTGTTGTGTCAGGATTCCGGTGTGATCGACTGCACTAATTGTTTGTTTACCTTCTGTGTTCCACATGTGCACTCTCTGTCTCCTCCCTCCTCGTTATCCCTAATTGTTTTCCACTGTTGTCTTGTGTTCATCTCTCTATTTAATGTCCTGATGTTCTGTGTTCATTGCACGTTCGTTGTTTTCTCCCGGGTGATCGCTGCCGTGTGTTGTCCGGCTCTTGTTGGTCTTGATCGTGTTTATTTTTGTTATTCACCTTTTGTTTTGCCTCCAGGACTTTGCTGAGACTGTGTTTGCCTCGGTCCGTTTCTCCTCTCACCTGCTCTGTTTGTATATCTCAGTGGGTCTCTCTCTCTCCAGTGGATTCTCTCTGTGGAACTTTGGACTTATCTGCTGTCAGCGTGTCTCGCCTTTAGACTGGAGCTGGCATCTTCATCTTCTCTCGGTACTGTGTATCCTGTGAACAATTGTCTCTTTTTCTATGTTGCTCATCGGTGTGTCTTATCTTTAGACTGGAGCCGGTTGAACGTTCATTGTGTTCCAGAGAACACTGCATATCTGAGTTTTCTACCGCTGATCTGTGAACCGTGGAGGACTGTACCGTGTGACTGTTTACCCTGAGAAGCGGATGGGAAATACTTCTGAGCTCTCTGCTGTCTGTTCTCATCGATTAATAAACTTGTTTTACTTGCATCAGATTCCTCAGTCTCGTTCCTCACAGGACGAACGCGCCAAAAAATGGACTACTATCTTGTCGACTAACTGAGATCCACAACAGGTTGGAGCAGGTGGCACAGGTTGTTGGAGAGAGAGAGGGTTCCACTCCCTTAGCTGAGATTCCGAGCGGATCCGAACGTGAGCCTCAGGCAGTTAATCCTCCTAATTACGACGGAGACGCCAAGACCTGCAGAGCTTTTCTGTCACAGTGCTCCCTAGTCTTTGCGCTCCAGCCTCGGAGGTATGCCGCCGAGGTGTCGAGGGTAGCATATCTTCTCACTCTTCTCACGGGCAGAGCGCGAGACTGGGGAATGGCAGTCTGGGAGGCACAGGAACCTTGTTGTTCATCATTTGAGTCTCTTCGTTCTGAGATGATCAGGCTTTTTGACCGGACAGTGCAAGGTGATTTAGCTGCGGCCGAATTGACCCATCTCACCCAGGACAAATCTTCTGTCACAGATTATGCTATTGAGTTTCGGACCCTTGCCGTTTCCAGCGGGTGGAATGATGCAGCCCAGAAAGCTCAGTTCTTGAGAGGACTCAACGAGAACATACAGGATGAGATTGCGTCTCATGATCTTCCCGTCTCTCTGGGAGCAGCTATCGATCTGGCTCTCCGAGTCGAGGCTCGTCACAGACAGCGGAGGGTTCGTCGCTCGGTTCAACATCTTTTCCTCGACCCTTCGCTGTGTGCGAATGACAACACCTCTACACCATCTTCCTCCTCGGGAGAGCCTATGCAACTGGGTCGGCTCCGGCTTACCGCTGAGGAGAGACAACACCGACTCGTCAACAGCCTTTGTTTGTACGGTGGTAAACCGGGGCATAAGGCTCTAAACTGCCCGGTAAAAGGGTACGCCCGCCGGTAGTTCTGGGAGTATCGGTGGGCGTGTCTCAGATCAGTTCTTCTCTCGGATTTCGTACCTTACTGGCTGTCTCCATCTACTTCGATAATCATGTGTTTCACTCACAGGCTCTGCTGGATTCCGGTGCCGAGGCGAGTTTTATGGACGTGTCTTTAGCCGAGTCTTGGGGCATTCCTGCTGTGCCCCTTACTGATAAATTATCTGCTTTTACGTTGAAGGGTCAACACATGGCAGAGATCAGTCACTGCACTCCCTCTGTAAGTCTTTTTGTTTCTGGCAATCATCGTGAGGATGTCAAATTTTTTTTGTTACATTCTTCCCAGTCACCCATCATTTTAGGACACGACTGGTTGACTAGGCATAATCCTCACGTTGATTGGCAGAATAGTGTTGTATTGTCATGGTCACCGTCTTGTCATGTCTCTTGTCTTGGTCCTGCTCCTCCTGGTCCTGTTTGTCCTGTTTTACAGGTTCCTGCGGTCGATGTCTCAGGAGTTCCGGCGGAGTATTCTGATCTACATCGGGTGTTCAGTAAAGCTCGAGCTACGTCCCTGCCTCCTCACCGGTCGTATGATTGTGCTATCGATCTCCTCTCAGGTACTTTTCCGCCGAGGGGTCGCGTTTTTTCCCTTTCTGGTCCTGAAAGAGAGGCTATGGATAAATACATTAACGAAGCTCTTGCCGCCGGTCTCATTCGCCGCTCCACCTCCCCCGCTGGGGCAGGTTTTTTCTTTGTTAAGAAGAAAGACGGCTCCCTCCGTCCGTGTATTGATTACAGAGGGTTAAACGACATTACTGTTAAAAATAAGTACCCCTTACCATTAATGTCGACCGCCTTCGAATTATTACAGGGAGCTTGTGTCTTCACCAAGTTAGATCTGCGCAACGCTTATCACTTGGTTCGCATAAGGGAGGGCGATGAGTGGAAGACAGCGTTTAATACCCCTTCGGGACACTGGGAATACTCCGTTTTACCATTTGGTCTCGCGAACGCACCAGCTGTCTTCCAGACTATGCTAAATGAAGTGTTGGGAGACATGATTAACAAGTTTGTCTTTGTGTATCTAGATGACATTCTCATCTTCTCCCCTTCTATGCAGATACACACCCAGCAGGTTCGCCTAGTCTTACAACGGTTATTGGAGAATCAGTTATTTGTCAAGGCAGAGAAGTGCGAGTTCCACAAGGAGTCGGTTTCGTTCTTGGGTTTTGTTATCGCCGCTGGGGAGATTCGTCCCGATCCCGCTAAGATCAAAGCAGTCGGTGATTGGCCAGTACCCGACACACGTAAGGAGTTACAGCGATTTCTGGGTTTCGCCAATTTTTACCGCCGTTTTATCAGAAATTTCGGTCAGATTGCTAGACCCCTTACTACTCTTACTTCCACTAAAGTAGGTTTCCGTTGGAATAACGAAGCTCAGAAAGCCTTTGATGAATTAAGGTCCCGTTTCATCTCTGCGCCTGTTCTTTCTTTTCCTGATCCGGCTTACCAATTTATAGTGGAGGTAGATGCCTCTGATGTCGGGGTAGGCGCCGTTTTGTCTCAGCGGTCCCCCATTGACGGGAAAGTGCATCCGTGCGCTTTTTTTTCTCACCGGTTAAACCCAGCTGAACGTAATTACGACATAGGTAACCGGGAGCTGCTGGCGGTTAGACTCGCCTTGGGTGAATAGCGCCACTGGTTAGAAGGAGCCTCGGAGCCCTTTCTGGTCTGGACGGACCACAAGAATCTAGAATACATCCGTTCAGCTAGGAGGTTAACATCCAGACAGGCTCGCTGGGCGCTCTTCTTTGATCGTTTTAACTTCACCCTCTCGTACCGGCCGGGCTCTAAGAACGTTAAACCTGACGCTCTCTCCCGTCTGTTCGGTGGCACAGAGTCTGAGCGGTCCGAGACCATCATCCCGGAGGGGAGGGTGGTTGGGGCTCTCGTCTGGGGCATCGAACAGCGGGTGAGAGAGGCCGGTCGAGGGGTGGAGGTTCCTGAGGGGTGCCCGGTGGGTCGTCTGTGGGTTCCCGAGGCGGTGCGCTCCGATGTCGTCCGGTGGTGTCATGAGTCCAGGTTTGTCGGCCATCCCGGGGTTCGGAGAACGTTGGCAACCGTCCGTCAACGTTTTTGGTGGCCCTCTATGGGTTCGGATGTCAGACAGTTTGTGTTAGCCTGTCAGGTTTGTGCTCGTAATAAAGCCTCTCATCAACCATCCGTTGGTCTGCTTAAACCTTTGCCCGTGCCCTCCCGCCCCTGGTCTCACATAGTCCTTGATTTTGTCACCGGCTTACCGGCGTCTGATGGTAACACTGTTGTATTGACTGTGGTGGATAGCTTCTCTAAAGCAGTTCATTTCATTCCCCTGCCCAAACTTCCTTCTGCAAAAGAGATGGCTCAGGTTTTGATTAACCATGTTTTTCGTTTACACGGTCTTCCGACTGACGTGGTTTCAGATAGGGGTCCTCAGTTCATCTCGCGTTTCTGGCAGGAGTTTTGTAGACAGATCGGCGCTACTGCCAGCTTGTCTTCTGGTTATCACCCGCAGACCAATGTGAACGGGCTAATCAGGATCTCGGTCGTACGCTCCGCTGTCTGTCGTCTCGTTATCCGAACTCCTGGTGCCAACAGCTACCCTGGGTCGAGTATTCTCACAACTCACTTCCCGTTTCCTCGACCAATCTCTCCCCGTTTGAATCTTCTATTGGGTTTCAACCTCCTCTGTTCCCATCACAAGAACAAGATGCAGCGGTTCCGTCTGCTCTAGCTTTTGTCCAAAGGTGTAAACGCACCTGGAGGAGAGCTAGAACACTCTTATTACAAAGTTCCAGACGAAACAAAGCTGCGGCTGACCGCCACTGGCGACCTCCTCCCCGTTACATTTGTGGACAAAAGGTTTGGCTTTCTTCCAAGGATCTGCCTCTCCGTGAGTCATCTCGTAAGCTGGCTCCGCGATTCATTGGGCCATTCAGTATTGTCAAGGTCGTCAGTCCAGTGGCAGTTAAGCTTAAGTTATCTCCTTCTCTTGGTCGGGTTCACCCTGTTTTTCATGTATCCAGGGTTAAACCAGTGATTTTTGCCCACATTAATTCCCCCGTCTCTGCCCCTAAGCCCCCTGCCCCGCAACTAGTGGATGGTGCTCCTGCCTATTCGGTCAGGAGGTTACTAGATGTTCGCCGCAGGAGCAGAGGTTATCAGTATCTCGTGGACTGGGAGGGATACGGTCCGGAGGAGAGGTGTTGGGTACCGGCTCGGGACATTCTGGACCCCGGTTTGATCGAGGATCTCCGTCGTCGACAAGGTGAGCTCCTCCCGGGTCCGTCCAGTGCCGGCCCTGGGGGGGGAGGTACTGTCAGGATTCCGGTGTGATCGACTGCACTAATTGTTTGTTTACCTTCTGTGTTCCACATGTGCACTCTCTGTCTCCTCCCTCCTCATTATCCCTGATTGTTTTCCACTGTTGTCTTGTGTTCGTCTCTCTATTTAATGTCCTGATGTTCTGTGTTCATTGCGCGTTCGTTGTTTTCTCCCGGGTGATCGCTGCAGTGTGTTGTCCGGCTCTTGTTGGTCTTGATCGTGTTTATTTTTGTTATTCACCTTTTGTTTTGCCTCCAGGACTTTGCTGAGACTGTGTTTGCCTCGGTCCGTTTCTCCTCTCACCTGCTCTGTTTGTATATCTCAGTGGGTCTCTCTCTCCAGTGGATTCTCTCTGTGGAACTTTGGACTTATCTGCTGTCAGCGTGTCTCGCCTTTAGACTGGAGCTGGCATCTTCATCTTCTCTCGGTACTGTGTATCCTGTGAACAATTGTCTCTTTTTCTATGTTGCTCATCGGTGTGTCTTGTCTTTAGACTGGAGCCGGTTGAACGTTCATTGTGTTCCAGAGAACACCGCATATCTGAGTTTTCTACCGCTGATCTGTGAACCGTGGAGGACTGTACCGTGTGACTGTTTACCCTGAGAAGCGGATGGGAATTACTTCTGAGCTCTCTGCTGTCTGTTCTCATCGATTAATAAACTTGTTTTACTTGCATCAGATTCCTCAGTCTCGTTCCTCACATGTTGCCTCTGGCTTGACTTGATCAGTTGGGGACACTACATTTTTCTAAATTTTTCAACTAAATATCCAAATAAATCTAATTATTAAACTAAATTAACCATATAAACAAAATTACTTATCTAATTACAGATCTAAAGCCCACACTGTCACTGTATGATAATTGAAATGAACTGATGACATCACCGTTTTCTCCGGAATGGCTATACAGCTGAATAAAATTCTGTTGCATTATTTTGCTGTTTAACACTGTAAAGCTGCTTTGAAACAATCTGTATTGTTAAAAGCGCTATATAAATAAAGTTTACTTGACTTGAACAGAACCGGTGACAAAGGACAGCCCTGCCGGAGTCCAACATGCACCGGAAACAGGTCTGACTTACTGCCGGCAATGCGAACCAAGCTCCTGCTCCGGTCGTACAGGGACCGAACAGCCCTAAACAGGGGGCCCCGGACCCCATACTCCCAGAGCACCCTCCACAGGATGCCACAAGGAACACGGTCAAATGCCTTCTCCAAATCCACAAAACACATGTGGACTGGTTGGGCAAACTCCCATGAACCCTCCAGCACCCTGGAGAGGGTATAGAGCTGGTCCAGTGTTCCACGACCGGGACGAAAACCACACTGTTCCTCCTGAATCCGAGGTTCCACTATCGGCGAAATTCTCCTCTCCAGTACCCTAACATAGACTTTCCCGGGGAGGCTGAGAAGTGTGATCCCCCTGTAGTTGGAACACACTCTCCGGTCCCCCTTCTTGAAAAGAGGGACTACCACCCCGGTCTGCCAGTCCAGAGGCACTGTCCCCGACTGCCACGCAATGTTACAGAGGCATGACAGCCAAGACAGCCCCACAACATCCAGAGACTTGAGATACTCAGGCAGATCTCATCCACCCCCGGTGCCTTTCCACCGAGGAGCTTTTTAACTACCTCGATGACTTCAGCCCGGGTGATGGACGAGTCCACCTCTGAGCCCCCAGCCCCTGCTTCCTCAGTGGAAGACATGTTGGTGGGATTGAGGAGATCCTCAAAGTATTCCTTCCACCGCCCAACGATATCCCCAGTTGAGGTAGGGCACTGCTTCCCCCTCCTGAGGCGTCGAATGGTTTGCCAGAATCTCTTCGAGGCCAACTGATAGTCTTTCTCCATGGCCTCACCGAACTCCTCTTTTTTGCGTCCATGACTACCCGGGCTGCAGTCCGCTTGGCCTGCCGGTAACTGTCAGCTGCCTCCGGAGTCCCACAAGCCAGCCAGGCCCGATAGGACTCCTTCTTCAGCTTGACGGCATCCCTTACTTCTGGTGTCCACCACTGGGTTCGGGGATTACCGCCTCGACAGGAGACCTTACGGACGCAGCTCCGAACAGCCGCATCGACAATGGAGGTGGAGAACATGGTCCACTCGGACTCAATATCTCCAGACTCCCTCGGGATCCGGTCGAAGCTCCGCCGGAGGTGGGAGTTGAAGATCTCTCTGACAGAGGGCTCAGCCAAACGTTCCCAACAGACCCTCACAGTACGTTCGGGTCTGCAGAGTCTGTCCAACTTCCTCCCCCACCATCGGATCCAATTCACCACCAGGTGGTGATCAGTTGACAGCTCCGCCCCTCTCTTCACCCGAGTGTCCAAGACATACGGCCGAAGGTCAGATGAGATGACCACAAAGTCGGTCATCGACCTCCAGTCTAGGGTGTCCATCAGTGCACGTGGCACCAGGACATGGTGTTCGTTATGGACAAGCCGTGGCTAGCACAGAAGTCCAATAACAGAACACCACTCGGGTTCAGATCAGGGGGGCCGTTCCTCCCAATCACGCCCCTCCAGGTGTCACTGTCACTGCCCACGTGAGCGTTGAAGTCCCGCTGTAGAACAATGGAGTCTCCAGTCGCATCGCTTTCCAGCACCCCTCCCAGAGACTCCAAGAGGGCCGGATACTCCACACTGCCGTTCGGCCGATAGGCACAAACGACAGTGAGAGACCTATCCGCGACTCAAAGGCGCAGGGAAGCAACCCTCTCGTTCACCAGGGTGAACTCCAACACATGGCGGCTGAGCTGGGGGACTATATGCAAGCCCACTCCAGCCCTCCGCCTCTCACCATGGGCAACTCCAGGGTGGTAGAGAGTCCATCCTCTCTTAAGAAGTGTGGTTCCAGAGCCCAAGCTGTGCGTAGAGGTGAGCCCGACTATCTCTATTCTATACTTCTTGACCTCCCGCACAAGCTCAGGCTCCTTCCCCGGCAACGAGGTGACATTCCACGTCCCTAAAGCCAGATTCCGTGTCCAGAGATCGGGTCGTCGGGGGCCTCGCCTTTGACTGTCGCCCAATCCACTAAGCACCGACCCCTTACGATCCCTCCTGCAGGTGGTGAGCCCACAGGAGGGCGGCCCCATGTCGCTCCTTCGGGCTGAGCCCGGCCGAGCCCCATGGGTGGAGGCCCGGCCACCAGGCGCTCGCATACGAGCCCCAACCCCGGGCCTGGCTCCAGGGTGGGGCCCCGGCTGCGCCATGCCAGGCGACGTCACGGCTCTTGTTTTAACTGTGCTCATAGAGGGTTTATGAACTGTTCTTAGTCTGGCCCGTCACCAAGGACCTGTTTGCCTTGGGAGACCCTACCAGGGGCATATGGCCCCAGACAACATAGCTCACAGGATCATTCGGGTACTCAAACCCCTCCACCACAATAAGGTGACAGTTCAAGGAGAGGTGATGTCATCTAGCTCATTTCACTTACCATACAGTAACAATGTGGGCATTAGATTAGTAATTAGATCAGTAATTTAGTTTGTATGGTTAATTTAGTTTACTAATTAGTTTTATTTAGATATTTAGTTGAAAAATTTAGTGTCCCCAACTGAGCAAGCCAAGCCAAAGGCGACGGTGGCAAGGAAACCAAAACCCCATCAGGTGACCTAATGGAGAAAAATAAACCTTGGGAGAAACCAGGCTCAGTCGGGGTGCCAGTTCTCCTCTGGCCAATTAACAAACAGCATATGATTATTATTCTGGCAACTTTACAAGAAAGGGGTGATATTAGATCGGATGATCGATTGATCGATTCATATAAAATTCATCGGTCATATTAGATCGGAATATTCAAAATATCGGAGGCAACACGCCAGAGACAGGTTTATTGAGGATGATGTAGTTATTAAGCAATTATTAAAGTGCAATATTCGAAAGATCTGAGTCATCACGCCAGAGACGATGTAGACTTGGAATTTGTCTATTTCCCTCGTAGTTTGATTCACGGGACCAGACACCAGTTGCTTTGTCAAGAGATCTCTTTATTTTAAATAATTGTTGTTATTATTGTCAGTCATAGGAGAGAAAGACTGGAGAGATGTTATAACGCAGTTTCACTGTTCTCCATCGAAAGTTCTCTCTCTGCCCTCCGAACAAAAACGTATGCTTTTATGCACCCCCAAAACATCTGGTTTCCATTAACTGAATGTACACATATGCATTGAAACTTACACACACACACATTAAAGTTACATGCTGTTTCACCGTGTGCACACATGGAACCTCATAGTCCAAAGTTAACTCTCTCATGCTCTCTCACATACATGTAATAAAGCATACAATGATTATAAATGATTATGAATGCTAATAAAAATAATAATTCAGATACAAAACTAATATAATAACAGATGCAGTAACTAATTATGAATATTAATGAGAAGTAAAATTGACTAGTAAAATTTGGTCTACAGACGGGTTTATTGAGGATGCTGTATTGATTAAACAATTCTTAAATTGCAATATATTCGAAAGATCGGAGCCGTCAGGCCGGAGACGGGTTTATTGAGAATGACATATCGATTAAACAATTATTAAATAGGAATATTCTAACAATCTGAGTCATCAAGCTGGAGACGGGTGTCACAAGCACGCACAGCCTCTCCCGAGTACTGATTACACACACCTGCTGCTCATCATCACCTCATCACTGCCTGCACACACAGTCACTGTCCGGTCTCATTTGCACAACACTTGCCTGTTTGCTTACCTCAAGGACTCTCCCGTGCTACTACCTGCTTCCTCATCTCCAGTGTGTCTCCTCGTCCTCGTCTCCTGTCTCCATCGTCTTCCTGGCTCCAGTGTTCCGTCCTCCTGGTTCTCCTACGAAAGACATTACGTATTATTATCCATTTATCTGCATTATCCTGCCATTCATCGCTCTGACTACTCACCTGACCCACTCTGCTCTCTGGTCACTTAATAAACTGTTTATATCTTCATCTCCTGTTCTCCGTGTATCTGTATTGTAACAACGGGTTTATTGAGGATGCCGTGTCGACTAGGGTAATTTCAGGGTAGTCTAATTGACACGGTCTCTGCAGACACTTCAGGGCCATGCGTTGGTCATGTGTGGGCGCAGGTCCACCATCTGATCTGGATACGGCCCGGATCCGGCTGACTGCAGTAAACCTCGGGATAAAACAGAGAGACTAACATTAGCGCAGATGCCATTCTTCTGATGATGTAACGAGTATATCAGGTGTTATGGGAAGTGTTCTCGGTTTCGGCTGACCTAGTTAATGCAACCTAACAATCATTTAATTGAAAAAGTGTTTTATGTGTATACCATAGTAAAGAAATGTGTTTTTAGTCTAGATTTAAACTGACAGAGTGTGTCTGCTTCCCGAACAATTCTAGGAAGACTGTTCCAGAGTTTAGGTGCTAAATAGGAAAAGGATCGACCGCCTGCAGTTGATTTGGATATTCTCTGTATTATCAACTGGCCAGAATTTTAAGACCGCAGTAGACGTGATGGAGAATAATGTGTTAAAAGCTTGCTCAAGTAGTGGGGAGCTAAACCATTTAGTGCTTTGTAAGCAAGATTTTAAAATGTATGTGTTTAAAAGGGAGCAAGTGCAATGTTGACAGAACTGGGCTAATATGGTCATACTTCCTGGTTCGTAAGAACCTGAGCTGCTGCGTTTTGGACCAGTTGGAGTTTGTTTATTAGGCAAGCAGGGCAACAACCCAGTAGAGCATTACAATAATCTAGTCTTGAGGTCATGAACGCATGAACTAAATGTTCAGCATTTTGCATTGACAGCATGTGCCGTAATTTAGATATATTTTTAAGATGGTAGAATGCCGTTTTACAGATGCTAGAAACGTGGCTTTCAAATGAGAGATTGGTATCAAAGACCACACCCAGGTTCCTCACTGACGACGAGGACTTGACAGAGCAGCCATCAAGTGTTAGACAGTATTCTAGGTTACTACTTGTGGAGCTTTTTTGTCCAATAATAAAAAATTAAAAAAAATTCTCAATAAAGTTGCAGGAAATTACTAGTCATCCAATTTTTTATATCAGCTATGCATTCAGTTAATCTTGTGAATTGGTAAATTTTGTGAATTCTTTCACCAGGAACTAGGGACTCTGGGGTGGTACTTGGTGCGTTTTGACCGCAGGGACCAGGGTCTAAATGAAGGTCCAGGTAAAAAATGTCCCCCTCAGAAAGTCCCTGCTCGTGAGGAAGTACTTTTTCAAAGTTCAGGAACTTTCGGGGTTGGGACTTGGGACTGAACATGCTGATTGGGACTTGGGACTGACATGCAGCATTTTGATTGGTTGACTCATTGCAGCATTTTATTTCAATCACCATTTTTAAAAGTTTGTTGTTGTGCGTGCAGTAAGAGTTGTTTCCTTTCAGGCAGTACACTACGAGTTATGTCAGTACTGACAGAATGGGGGTTTCGCTTAGAAGCCAATCACCTTCGAGATCTACAAAACGAGCCAATGGCATGAACGTTGCACTCTCGCATTATGTTTCTGCATCGGAGCCGAGTGGTTCACTTGCCTTCCTGAGCTTCTGGTGACTCTTCAAGACAAGCGTCTCTCCAGATTGTCTTTGATACAGCGCCTTCCAGCAGGTTCCGCATTCCTGTCTGATCTGTGCAGTGATCTGTCACAGCGTGTGTGTTCTCCCTGGGCGCTTTGGCATTTCTGCAGAGCTTTCTCCTCTCTAAAAGAGCTACTCATCTTTTTTAAGATGTTTCAGCTGTGCATTGTTTCTGGGTGTGGTCGGCTGGTTAGTCTGTCTGATGGGCATGAACGCTGTTTGGCGTGATTGGGCCTCGTGCATGCCATTGTCCTGGCATATCAGGTTCAGGGCATGCCATTCCCCCTAGGGGTTAAGGCACACTCTACCAGGAGTGTAGCCTCCTCATGGGCTTTAGCGCATGGCGCTTCACTAACAGACATTTGTAGAGCTGCAGGCTGGGCGACACCCAACACATTCACAAGATTCTATAATCTTCGAGTGGAGCTAGTGTCCTCCCATGTACTCGCTCCAAGTGGCCAGTAACTGGACAGGCTCAGATGTCATCGCTTGCTGCGCCGTTCCACTCCATGGACTGGATGCGCACGCATTTTTACCAAGTGGCCAGTAACTAGCCTCTGTTACGAACTCTGGCCCTTGCCAAAGTCTTTATTCCTGCCCATTTCTCCTGCACCCAACACGTTGATTACAAGAACTGATTGTTTGCTAACCTTCTAATATATTAATATGTGGTCTTGTTAGGCGATGATCAATAATGTTTGCTTCACCTGTGCCTATCATAATGTTTTGGCTCATCAGTGTACATTAAAATATTTAAACCAAACCAAACAGTTTTGAAGAAAATATGAAAAGTGTTTGCTGTGTTAAACTCACTACCATAATCCTAGGATGTTGTAGGACGTCGCTGTGTGGTTCATTTTTTTTATGAACCAGTCAAAGGGGGATTGTCCCTGTAATAAGGGCACTGTAAGTCGCTTTGGATAAAAGCGTCTGCCAAAATGCATAAATGTAAATGTTTATGGGATTTTAGGTGATGGCTGGCGCATATTATCTACTAGCCAAAAATGTGAAACAGAAAGTAAACATCCTGTGGAGAGGACATGTGAACAACAGAAACTGAAGAGAAGAAAAGTCAGAAACATAGAATTTTATATTCATAGTTGATGCAACAAAAAAATGTTATATCTAAAAACATCCTCATGATAGAAGAGGCATATTCACTACACAATTGTAAGTATGAATTTCATTTTCAATGTATTTTTAAATAATGCATTTTACTCTAATTTCATTTAGAGTTTAAATTAATTCAATCATTGATCCTTTGTTATTTATTATTATTCCCAGCATGCTTCAAGAAAGATAAATGAATATGCTAATGACAAAAAAGTAAATATTACATTAATCATCAGTTGATATTTTTATCACATTTCTCAGCGCCTCATGTTGAAATACTATCCTTATATGTCTTTGCAGTTTCTTTCACTGAACAACAGACTTTTCCATTGTGAATGCAGGAAGGTCTTGCGTCAGTCATGATCCAATTTTAATCAAGTTGCAAACAAACAATGGGTGGACAGCTTCAGAAATTCTCCAATGTACACTATGTTTCATGCAGCAAGCCTTGATAAACTTTGCCGGGGCCCACAGTATTCCCGTATTCCTCCTTGGGTCTTTTAATGTCAGTTGCAGTTTATCATGGTGAATGATAAGGAGACTAAAATGTTGATTCACTTCCCTCTCTGGTTGAGAGGACCAACCTTGTAAGTACAGCAGTCATTGCTCAACGGAGATGAATTCCATAAGAGGCTGTCCATCAAAAGCTCCTTTCGCCTGAGGTATTTTACTCATCAATTTTTAAGCATCTGCGGTATAGATTGGAGGCCATACCAAAATCGTTTGCTAAGAATTTTAACCTCAGTTTGAAATAATTAACCTTTTTCTATTGTATAAATGACACCAGATGTAGAACACTTTGAGATCTTATAAATGTATTCTTTGTATTCATAATGGTTTCATGTGTTCATGTCATTCAAGAAATGTTTAAATTCTGAAGTTGTGATGGTCTTTTCTTCCCTGTTGTGACGTGTCCGAGTGAAACATTTTCTCGAACAAGAAAAAATTTAGGGCGGGACTTGATTTTGTCCATTATGAATTAATTGGATGGTTGTGGTTTGGTATTGGCTGATTGAAACAAGCAACTCAGAAATTACTAGTAAATTTCACAAACGGCAAGTAGCAGTGAATTAAATGATTAGTTCACTTCAAAATTAAAATTTCCTGATAATTTACTCACCCCAATCCAAGATGTTCATGTCTTTCTTTCTTCAGTCAAAAAGAAAGTATGTTTTTTGAAGAAAATATTCGAGGATTTTTCCCCATATAATGGACTTCAATGGCAACCAATGGTTGAAGGTCCAAAACAATGCAGTTTTAAAGGATTAGTTCACTTCAAAATGAAAATGTCCTGATATTTTACTCACCCCCATCTTATCCAAGAAGTTCTTGTTTTTCTTTCTTCAGTGGAAAAGAAATTAAATATTTTGAGGAAAACATTCCAGGATTTTTCTCCACATCATAGACTTCAATGGCAACCAAAATGTTGAAGGTCCAAATCAATGCAGTTTCAAAGGGCTCTGCGCGATCCCAGCTGAGGAATAGATCTAGCGAAATGATTGTTATTTTAAAAAATAAAAATGAATATACTTTTTAACCTAAATGGCTCATCTTGCGCTGCTCTACGGCACGCCAGTGATTATGTGATCACGTCAGAAAGGTCACGCTAGACATAGGTAGAAGTACCGCCCCCGTGTTTACAAAGCACAAAATGTCCTTCAGCAAAAAAAGGTTAAACAACGATGTTGGACGATTTTGAAGTTGAAGATGGAGGGTTTTTTTGTAAAGGGCGTTTGTATTAGTCCTCGCACGTTCGATTGGGGAGGTACTTCCGCCTACGTCTAACATGACCTTTCCGACGTGATTACACAATCCGTGATGAACAGAATTTAAGTTATTTAATTTAAGCTTCACTCCACTATTGAAGGCGCACATGCATTTCTATTCAAACACTAAAACGCGTCATGTCGCAATCTGTGACGAAGCAGGTGAGAGCCAATGAGCGTTTGATATCACTGCTGTAAAACAAGATTTTTGAATTCATAACGTGATTTGTTTACGGTCGCTGTTGAACATAAAGATGAAGATCGCTGGATAAAGAAGATCCTCGTATGGATTCTAATGATGTGGATTACAGCGAACAAATTAAATTGGTGTATTTTGTGAATTTATGTTGCGTTTTGGTGTAATTTCAAGTCATTGTGTCCCACGGCAAACAAAATAAGTTAAATTACATGATAATGGTTAAATGATTACAGAAATGTTATTAATTTTAGGGGTTTAAAGTGTAGTTTTGTTTAACGTAATCCTTTGAACCGAGTTTGCAGCAGAAGTCACAAACAGCTAAATGTTTAGTGCTGTCAATGTTGTACGTGTAAGATGAATGTAGAACCACACTTTACAAAAAAAATACACATTCTCATGAGATCAAGTTGCAGAATAACTGCTAAAAAAACCAATAGTGTAAATAAGAACTTATCTTTAGAACAGGGGGTCAAATTTTCTTTATTAGTACTGTATTAATGGTAGTTAGGCTTAATTATTGGCTTGTTCTGGTCAATACACTTAAATATCACTCAATAAGTGCCATCATTAATTAGGATAAAACTTTCACTTCAGAATAGGGGGTCAAATTGTATTTATTACACTATTTTAGCAATTTCTAACTGCAAAATCAGCAGTAATTAAACATAGGTTACTAGCTTATTGTTCAATTAACAGAATGGCACAGAAATATAATTACATCGCTACACAAAAATAATATATGGCTTATTAAGTTGTAAATAATGGCTAATATGCCCTTACTGTAATGTTAAGTTAATCATTAATTACTATTGTGTCCATGCTTAACTAATGCATAATTGTGAACAAGCAAATCATTAATTACTAGTTTAACTAATGCATAATTCCGGACCCTTAAATGTAAAGTTAATCATTAATTACTAGTGTGTTCGTGCTTAACTAATGCTTAGTTGGGAACAAGTTAATCCTTAATTAATGCTTAACTAATGCATTATTACGGACCCTTAAAGGTCCCATGGCATGGAGTTTTTTTTTACATTAATATGAGTTCCCCTAGCCTGTATATGGTCCCCAAGTGGCTAGAAATTTTGATAGCTGTAAACCGAGTTCTGGCTGTCTTTCTCTGCCTTTGAGAAAATGAAAGCTCAGATGAGCCGATCTGGAATCTTTCCTGTTATGTCGTCATAACAGGAAAGGTTACCTCCCCTTCCTCTGCTTTGCCCGCCCAGAGAATTAGGAGAAAATGGATTCAGTTTATCAGTCGCAATGTCAGCACAGGCTTTACAGACTTTTACCATATGGATTCGACAGCACCGCCACAAACAGTGAGTAACAGTGTTCATTAATACCTGATCTGTGATCAGTGATTTCTGATGTGTAGCTAATCATTCAAGTTCACACAGACTTTCTTTCGAAATAGTTTAATACTGTTGTTTATGCATCAGTGAATCAAGCCAGTGACTAAACGATCAACTGCACATCGTTTCTGTTAGTAGCATGAAACAAATCTGTTATTTAAATGATTAAACTAGAGAGCGATCAAAGAACACCCTCTTTAAAGTGTTCGGATCTGTCAATCACACGTCGTGAGTGTATCTGCACACTTGTCCAAACTGCCGTTATAATGACACTGTTATGCTGCACAACAAAGCTCTTACTGTATTCATGTCGATGTCGTGTTTGCTGTTAGTTGTGGTGAAAGCATTTTGTGAGAGAAAACGCGCTGCAATGACGAGATAACTGCATTCACATGATCAACAGACTGTCTGTACTCAATGCTCATCACTGCAGCCTTTCATGTGATAGGAATAGATCATAAAATAATGCTATAGTCAACACTTTGACGATTCATTCATCTCGACGGCTGTGATGGTAAAAAAAACTTAGTTTAGAGTGGTTCCACATGTTACAAAGTTCGTAGAATAAGAAGGAAGACGACAGGTCGCGTGACTGGGACTTGTGTTTATTCAGAACTCTCAGATACAAACAAAATAAACTTGCGCTCTCAACAACTCAGTACAATAAAACTTTCTCAGCAATCTTTATCCAGCTCTGCGTCTCTCTGGTCAACATGCAGCTCGTCTCTCTCTCTCTGGCAGTGGGTGGCGTGCAGATCTCGCTAAACCACGCCACTTCCGCCACATAATCTAATACTCATTTCAGATGCAAAGATGTCAGCCAATCACAACAGTGGGCGTTTTCAGTGAAGTCTTACAGCAGACACGCCCCTTGAAACAGAGCATTCAAGCCAGAGGGTATATCAGTATAGAAAAATGCTTTTTATTTCTAAATTATGAATTTTTTTTAATGTAAAAACCATACTAACCTATAAGTACACCTCAGGAAACATTATAAAATAATAAAAATAAAACATAATTGCCACGGGACCTTTAAAATAAAGTGTTACCATAAAAATGTATATACTTTTTTTCATTTTGAAAATAACCGATTGTTTCGCTAGATAAGACCCTATTCCTCAGCTGGGATCATGCAGAGCCTCTGAAGCCCTTCGAAGCCCTTTGAAACTGCATTGATTTGGACCTTGAACATTTTGGTTGCCATTGAAGTCCATTGTGTGGAGAAAAATCCTGGAATGTTTTCTTCAAAAAACTTAATTTCTTTTCGACTGAAGAAAGAAAGACATGAACACCTTGGATGAGATGGGGGTGAGTAAAATATCAGGAAATTTAAATTTTGAAGTGAACTAATCCTATAAAGGGCTTCGCAGGGCTCTGCACAATCCCAGCCGAGGAATATACTTATCTAGTGAAACGATCGGTCATTTTCTTAAAAAAAAAAAAAATGTATATACTTTTTAACCACAAATGCTCGACTTCTGTGTTCTGCTTCTTCACGACGTATAAAGTCTATAGGTGGAAGTACCGACCCAGTGTTAAAACGAATGTGCAAAGACTAAATCAAACAGCCTTAACAAAAATAAAAGTAAAACGAAGTTGGACAATTTTAAAGTTGGAGGAGAACATGAGATGGAATTTTTTGGCACTGGGAAAGTACTTCTACCCACGTCACGGACGTGACCTTTTCCGATGTGATGACATCATGCGTCGTGAAGAGGCAGAACACAGAAGTTGAGCATTTGTGGTTAAAAAGTATATACATCTTTTTTGACAGATTGTTTCACTAGATAAGACCCTATTCCTCAGCTGTGATTGTGCAGAGCCCTCTGAAGCCTTCGAAGCACTTTGAAACAGCATTGATTTGGACCTTCAACCCGTTGGTTGCCGCTGGAATCCTGGAATGTTTTCCTCAAAAAACGTAATTTTTAATCAGGGAATTTTAATTTTGAAGTGAACTAATCCTTTAAATGTGAAATTTTAAAGTGGAAAGACTGAAGTAGTATTTTTGAAGTAGTATTGTAAAATGTACACCAATAAACTTTGTTTATAACTCCGAAAAAATTATAATTCTTAACAGCGTAATAAACAAACTTCATACATCCAGGCCAGCAGGTGTCAGTATAAAGTCCAAAACCACTAAGATTCAATGTGAACAAAAATGTATAGGTACACATTTAAATGTCTTTATCTTGACCAGAGCATATGTCTGTGT
Source organism: Gobio gobio (assembly GCF_949357685.1). NCBI lineage: Eukaryota > Metazoa > Chordata > Actinopteri > Cypriniformes > Gobionidae > Gobio > Gobio gobio. The sequence goes on from NC_137120.1 coordinate 20,232,174, forward strand.
GATCATTTCACATAGAGCATATGTCTATGTGATCATTTCACATAGAGCATAAATTATGCAAGCATATTTATTTTTTCAAAAACAGATATGACCCATCTCTCATTAATGACAAAGTAGCTAAGGTAGTAGCTTCACTACTTGTAGTACTATTTTAAAAAAATGTGTTCCTTTTTATTTTGAGCCCTTATCACGAAATCCTTGAGTTCAACGAGTGCATTACAAATCTCTCTCTATAGTAGCATACTGTGACGTTAGGCAAATGAAGAGCTGTGAATTCTCTGGAGTCAAAATTTCTTAATTTTAACTGGTTCTCTGGATGTTGCCATCAGCTATTTTCTTTCTTAGCAAGTGCTCCATTTATCATGTGGAACCGTAATGCCAGTCAGATTATGCTTCTATGGTTGCAAAGCCTTTGAAAGTGCAGTGATGGGACAGCAATGTGACAAAGCTGAACATGGCACAAACACCTACAGCGCTAAAATTAAATCACTTCTCAGGGCTAGCGCTACCAAAACATAACGCTACAGGAAAATTCATGAAAACTCTATTATGCCACATCTTGCTCATGGATACTTGGTAAATACTGTAAGATGTTGCGTCTAAAATTAACAGATCTTTATCCATAGGAAACAACTATCACAAATGTGGACTTTTTAATATCTTTAGCAATGCGATTAACATCTTAAGCACCGGGACCATTTTTGGGGATTTCCGTCTGGATTTGGCCTACCCAAATTGAAAAGCTTCCCATAACCACATACAGTGGTCTATATACAAAATGTTTGGTGTAATTTTACGGGAAATCCTTTGAAGTTACATAAAACACTGCTAAAAGTGATAAACATATAAGTAGGCATATATGCTGTCTGAGCTCTAATAACCTTTTTCCAGTGTTTACTGACAAATGCTGGAAACAGCCAAAACTGTCTGCATGGTGCACTTTCAAAAATGAATTTATAACCAAAAAAAGTCAAAAGCCAGCCGAACTTAGCCACGCCCACAACATTTTGTCGTCGGCAGTTCGGTCTGGACTCGGTCTGGTTGGGGAGCAACTATGCCCGAACAGAAGCTGTTCGGACCAATCAAATTGTCAGGGTGGGCTTTAGACGATGATGGACAGATGATCAACAGTAATGTAAGCATCCACGTCACCAAAGAGCGCTTGGGTTGAATTTGTTCTAATCCTAAACGGAGAACTTGTTCGTATATACATTCACCTTTACTATTTCTCTCAGAAATGATGATCGTGTTGGTAAGTAAGTACTCTGTGTATCCTTAAATTCTTTTTTACAACACCGGCAAACATCGTTTACACTCACTTCTTCCAGCGCGCGTGCACAGGGTCACCAAGTTTTCACAACAAAACCCGCCCAATTGCTACTCAAAACTAGCCCAAACCAAGCCCAATAGCTTTTTGGGGTGTCTCCGGAAAAAAAGGCGTTTGGGGGGTAAAATATGTGTTTTTTTTGTCTGGGTTGCCTGGGTAGGTCTATCCAATTGAGGTCTTTCCTGGTTCGGTTGAGACACGCCCAATAATCACAGCCCAACAGAGCAGTATTAGACTCATATTCTGACTAGAATTGAGTATGACAACGTCAGGCTACTTTCGGGACAAATGAGGGCAAAATCATTTTTAATAAAAAAATATTAAATACTTTCCTTAATTTGAGAAGTACAAGACTTGGCTACTTTCCTTAAGTTTGCCACCTGAACACACAAACATTATTTTGGCATCTTTGTATAGTCTCACCCAACACAAATGGTTTTTAAAACATTCTACAATTGTAACTTGTGATAAAATCTAAAACTTAAGAGGTTATGGTCATTAAAACATTGGTTTATAGAGTTCAGCCTATATGCAGCCATTGCATATTATTGCCATTTAGTGGTTATTGATATTTGAGCTTTTTATTATCTTTATACCATCATATGTCACCAGATGTCACCAAAGTCACCACATCTTTACTTGAAGTTAAAGGTCCCGTTTTTGCTGTTTTTTTGAAGCTTTGATTGTGTTTACAGTGTGCAATATAACATCTGTTCATGTTTCGCGTGTAAAAAACACAGTATTTTTTCACACAATTTACTTATCTGTATACCGCTGTTTTCACTGTCCTAAAAACGGCTTGAGGATTTCCTTATTCTATGAAGTCCCTCCTTTAGAAATACGTAACGAGTTCTGATTGTCCCAGCGGTTCCCGTGTTGTGATTCGACAGCAGCTTAGCGCACGTTGCCCGGAAAGGTCACGCCTCTTACCATAACGGGGAGATGCATACGCTCAAAGTACAGCGTCCCTGAAGGCCTAACAAAGGTGATTTGACTCCGGGATGAAAATAACAGTGTCTCGACGACATGGCGACAAACACTCTACAAACGCAACACTTCCTCTTCTCCACGTGGGAGAGCAACAAGACCACGCCCCCTTTTTTGCGTATTCTTGTGGGCAGAGGTTAGTCAACAAACTGTTCTAGTGACGTCATTAAAGCAGGATGTAGAGGGATGTAGTCCAAACCGGCCGTTCGCTGTAGGCTTTGAAAGGGAACTTCTGTTAAATAAAATCTCGCTTGGCATTGAACTTTGAGCTTTATCATTTTACAGGTATTATTTATGCTCTAACAGCAACATTACACACTAACTAAAGTTTGAAAAATGGGATCACGAAGAACAGGACCTTTAAAGAAATATTAAATATAAAATACAAAATAAGTATATTTTACATAAAAAAAAAAAAAATACATAAAAAAATTGGGGATCACACCTGAGACCTTCGTGCCCAAATGTATCCACGAAGGGGAGGATTAAGGGCTGTTATACGACAACATATACTATAATATTTATCACTTTCAGCAGTGTTTTATGTATTTAGGGTTCCCTTTCAGTCGGTCACGTTCGACGTACGTCGGAACTGACCGACGAATTGGGATCTGATCTCAGAGACCAATCTACTTCGAGTGTATTAAAAACGAGCCAATGGAGATTGGCATGCGATCCACGCATTCCACGCGGTGCGGGTATAAATAAGGAAGTGGAATGCTAGATCATTGCTTTCTACTTCGGAGCCGAACAGTGAATGTTTCCTTTTTCTACGAAGAGTGTTTACGAGTCTCGTGAGAGGAACGACTGCTGCTTCCAGTGCGGGTGTGACGGCGCGTCTCAGCGGGTGGCCGCTTCAACGGAGATCAAAGAGTTGGTTTGCTGGGCGTTTCCGTTTTTGAGTGCACACACAGGCTTGCACCTTTGTACTGTGTGGTGCCGTGGTCATCTCCCTGAGTGCTTCAGCACATAAAAAAGAGCAGTTTCCTTTCTAAAAGAGCAACACGGTTTGACCCTGCGTCTTTTTCAAGATGTCATTCAAACCGTGTGTTTCTGGATGCGGTCGATTTCTGTCCCCAGTTTGGGCGTTCAGCACGCTGAGGCAGCTTTCGTGAATGACTCATGTTCCCACTGCGGGAACATGACCATCGCAGTTTTACGGTCCAGACTCCAATACCTCGAAAGAGGTGGAGCACCATTGCGCATCCCCCGATCTAGTGGTCCTCCCGCTGCAAAGCAGAGGGCTGCTACTTTGGCTGATGGCCTTGGTGGGGACCTGAGGGTTACTGTGAGGGCATCCCTGACGGGTCAAATGGCTCCTCGGGACCCTCCCCCCTCCGCTGCGCCGGTGGAGCTTCCTGAAGAGCGTGCTGGCCCCCCTCGGGGGGCTCCAGTCGTTTCTTTTGGGGCTCCGGCTGAGGACATGATGTTGGTTGCAGCATCGGGGGACGAGCTAATGGGCTCTGAGGATGAAGATTCGGCTGCGCTGCCCCCTTTGCGTGTGACAGCGTTGCCCGAGTCCGACCCAGAGCTTACTGCTATGCTTTCCCGGGCCGCCGCAAGTGTCGGGCTCAAGTGGAACCCTCCACCGTGTCCCGAACCCTCGCGGTTGGACGATTGGTTTCTCGGGACGGCCCGTGCTGGTTCTCAGTGCCCCCGCCCGTGCTGGTTCTCAGCGCCCAGCCAGGGACCAGACATGGAGACGTTGCAGCCGTCGGACGCCAGGCGTGCACCTGTATGCTTGTGAAACGTGTGTGTAGGCTGGGTTCCATATGTAGCGGTCCCCTCACGGCTACCCCATATGTGTATTCTTCCACGGTACCAGCTACCTTACTTGGCTAGCCCTGTGTCTTTCCCTTGACAGAGCTCGCTCTGTCGTCTCTGGGCGTGTTCTTTCCCCCTTGGAACCAGGCTGGAACCACCCCAGAGACTGCCATATGTTGCACTACCCTGCCAGGTTAGTCCTTATGTGTATTCTGCCACCAATCCTTCCACTGAAGGACATGGCTCCGCAGCGTACCATCTCCCGAGATGGGCACGCTTCCCAGCGTTATCCAATAGTCACACTGGGTGGGTCTTGCAGAAACAGCAGTGACTGACCTCCCTGCTTGGAGCCCTGACTTCCGTACCATCTAAGATGGTCCAGTGCACTCAAGCAGGATGCTGGAAGGGCCAGCACCCTGGCGTTTTGGTAGGGATCCCAATTCGTCGGTCAGTTCCGACGTAAGTCGAACGTGACTGACTGAAAGGGAACGTCTTGGTTACCCTCGTTCCCTGAAGGAGGGAACGGAGACGTATGTCCCGTCGCCAGGTGCTGCACTTCCGCTAGGGGGCCGAGTCACTAGTTCGGCTCCTCAGCAGAAAAAAGCAATGATCTAGCATTCCACTTCCTTATTTATACCCGCACCGCGGGGCGGAGCGTGGAATGCATGCCAATCTCTATTGGCTTGTTTTTAATACACTCGAAGTAGATTGGTCTCTGAGATCAGTTCCCAATTCGTCGGTCAGTTCCGACGTACGTCTCCATTCCCTCCTTCAGGGAACCGAGACGTTTTCTGTAAAGTGACACTGGGATATTGCATATTGCATACATACCACTGTATATGGGTATGGGGAGACTTTAGATTTGGTTGGCGGAAATTACATAAAAAAGGTAATATTCCTCCCTTCAGATCCATTTGAATAAATCTTGCATACATGATACAGACACATACATGATCAGTATTTGGGGTTTTATTTACAGCTCAGACAACATATACTTTCATGTGTATCACTTTTAGCAGTATTTTATGTAACTTCAAATTGGTTTCCTGTAAAATGACACCAGAAATGATGTTTTATAAACATAGTTCGGGAGGAGCACGTTCAGATAATTGACACAGGTGGAGAGCACTCAGCTAATCAACAGTAAGAGGTATATATACACGCAGCAGTCTTACCTCCATTCATTGACAGTTTTCTAGCATCCCTTCCCCACCCCTTCTCCACACTTTTATTTTATCAACCACTTACATACACGGGGGGTACTCTGGGTTCGGGCCAAATTCCGAGCTCGAAGCCCTCCCCCCGGACAGCACGCCAAATACGCATTTAAATTACTCTCCATAAGTTATATGTAAGTGTGAACTCGTCAATTGTGTATTTAGACAACTGTATGTGGGTATGTGATGCTTTTCAATTTGGGTAGGTCAAATCCAGGCGGAAATGGTCCCAGAGTAATGTAATATAAATAAGTTACTTTGTGTAAAACAAATGCCAAAGTGATGCATATCTCCAGAAAGTAGACATTCTAAGCTTTCACATGGTCCCACATATGAGGTCCTCCACAGAGCTCCTCCACAGACATTTAAAATTTAAAGTATATACTTGATGACGTCATTCTGGAGCCACTGATCTCAAACATCTCTAGCATTTCTGAAGGAATCTCAACAATGTCAGTGGTTTCTCCCAAGTTTTTTTTCTCTCCATTCTGTCACCTGATGGAGATTTAGTTCCTTGCCACCGTCGCCTTTGGCTTTTTCGCTTGCTTAGTTGGGGACACTACACTAAATATTCATATGATAATTGAACTGAGCTGGATGACTTTTCTTGTTTATTTTCCTGTTAACACTGTAAAACTGCTTTGAAACAATCGGCACTGTAAAAATCGCTGTATAAATAAAGGTGCCTTCAGTGCTCAAATTTGCCAAGATACCCAAGTCTGCAATCAAAAGCCATTTCAATATGAGCTCAAACGTTTCTCATCTAATTCTCGTTGGACCAAATTATCTGAGCTATGATATCCACATTGTTTTATAGCTCTGTACTCTTTCTGTACTTCAGAAAATACCTCTCTTATGTCTGTTTTGTAGCAAAAACACCTGAGACCAAGTTGATATGTTAATGAGACATACAGTAACTAATAATTGTCTAACTTACCTTTTATACCTCTATTAGCTTGCTGTTTAAGCCGGCGTTCTGACGTAGCACTTCCAAAGCACTGCACTGTATTTACTACATCAACAGTGTAGGATATTGGCACAGACGTGAAGAAATTGTTGAATAAAGTTGTTACTTTTGTTTGTTTTTTTGCGCACAAAAAGTATTCTCATTGCTTCATAACATTAAGGTTTTACACTGGAGCCCCTTGGAATATTTTAATTATGTCTTTACTACCTTTCTGGACCTTGAAAGTGTTAATTAAAGTAATTGCTGTCTATGGAGGGGTCAGAGAGCTCTCGGATTTCATCAAAAATATTTTAATTTGTGTTCTGAAGATGAATGGAAGTCTTACAGGTTTGTAATGACATGAGGGCGGGTAATTAATGACAGAATTTTCATTTTTGGTTGAACTTTGGTTGAACTAACCCTTTAAAGTAAACATAGCTGGAAACTCCATTGTATAACAACCTATTCCCTCTGGGTAACACAAACATGAGGTTGACTGGCAACAATAAACTGTTTTATTAAGTGTTGATCAGTTCATAAATCAATACCTTTAGCTGACGTTAACTGTCACTAAAAGACAGAACATCAATTTATTGCCAGTTACCAACTGGAAGAGTCGCTGAAATAGCATTGACTGACAAGCATGCTGTCGATCAGCAGACACATTAATATGCATGTGTGAGAGGGAAGGGAAGGGGGAGATTGTACCTGGGAAGTTGATCATTATATCACTCAGTAGCACTAATAGGATTAATTTAATCTAACACTCAAGTTGCCTTCGGCCAAGACATTCATTACTCAAGCAGTCTCCTAGCAACCTTTGATTGGCCATTTCAAAAGGACCCAAATGAATCAGGAAGTAGAGGTAGAGGATGTGTCATCTCAAAATCTCACTTTCTTAATCAGTGTTTGTGTCTGTTTTCCATTTAAACATCCTTACTTGAGAAGGGAAATCGCATAAGATATTGTGACTTTTCAGAGGACACATACTTTGTTTTTTATTACCCATTAGGCAAATTGTGTTAAGTATTAATCTAACAAAAAGAGAAACTTGCATTCAAGATTAAAACCTCATGCATTTATCGCCAGTGTTTTTCGAGATGTTTTCCAAAGCGTCTTTGTGTTCATACCCAAGCGATTTTCACTGGCGATGTGTGGAGTGACCATGCAAATTCACTCCTTGACAGTAGATGGCGCTTTTGATTTGATTGCAGATCAAATAGGATTTGATGGAAACTCACCATCAAATCCTAAATGATCTGCAATTCCTCTCCATAACAACTCCCTCTCATCGAGATTTTTGTTGTCGCTGTGGCGTTTGTCAAAGTTCTTTGTGTTCAGACGCCAAAGAGACCAGCAGCTTAACATTCATCTTGCCTCGTTGCATCTTCTTTCTCGTCGTCTTCTTCTTAGGTATCAATCAGTGTTAATTTTGACAGCAAATTTTGATTTAGTTTTAGTCATAGTCTTATGACTAAAATGTAATTTAGTTTTAGTCATATTTTAGTCACCTGAATTGTTTTTAGTTTTAGTCGACTAAATATCATAAGATTTTAGTCAACTAAATCTACAGTAGATTTAGTCGTCTAAAATCTAATGAGTTTAGTTAAATTGTAATGCATTAATTGAGCATTTAAGCATTACATAACCGACTGTTAATTAAATACATGTCAAAACTGACATTTTGATATAATTGTGTTTTTGACCGTTCAAGCACAAAAATACACGAAAGAGAGCTTAATTCACATTTTATGTTTGTTTTATAAAAACATTTATATAGTTTTATAATTTTGTATTTCTGTTTTAGTTAGTTTATCAGGTTAAGCTAAAGCTTCAAATAAGTTTACGTTTATTTATTTTTAATTTCAGTTAACATTTATTTAATTTCAAGTAATTAATATTTTTAATGGTTTTAGTTTAGTTATTATAACCTTGATACTTTATTGAATAATGTGTCAAATACTGTTAGTCTTTCCTCCTGACTATGAATTAAATGGGAATTAAATTAAATGCAGTGTATTGTGTAGCCAAAAACGTATATAAAATATGTGACTTTTAAGTATAAACAAGCTCGAAATACGCATTGACTCTTATTTTGAAATGTATGTGCCTTACTATTGCTGTTGCAATAGTGTCAAGTTCAGATGAGGGAGATAAAATATGCATTGTTAAAACCGTCTAAACATATTTACTATATATTTATTTTATCATATTACAATATAAAGAAGGGCTTGACATTAACTTTTTTGCTCACCAGCCATTGTGGCTAGTGATTTTCCAAAGTTACTAGCCACTCTAGCCAGCATTTTCACTGGCCAAAATTTTGTTGTTAGGAAATTTGTTGTTGGCTATATGTAAATTACCACTGTAGACATCCAAATCAAGTCGACATGAAATGTATAACATGACAGGTTATCAACAGCTGTTTGTCTGGAAAAAAAAAAAGATTTTTATTTCTATCAGCTATGATAAATTTAAATCTAGCATATTTTGTGTATGTGCCCATACAGTACCCTAGTGAAATAAATATCAATATTTTCATGTGATTTGACAGTTTATTTTATTAAATATTAAAAATCTAAAAGGTGTTTACAGTTGGTTTTATGACTGTAAGCAATTCTCTTAAAATGCTATTGAAGTTAGAAACGTGTATACCAATATTGTATATAACTTTGGAGACGGTCCCTAAATTTGCAAATATTGAACGTCCAACATCAAGCCAGCTTTATGCCAGTCACATCAGGTGCGCTACGGTTCTGTTGTGATAATTGTTTGAAACTATTTTCTCTCCTGAAATACAACAAAACCAGTCAATCGCTGTATGATTAATTAATCTCCTACGTACATCGCACGGACATCTCTGCTTTGATGAGAGTGCAGATTTCAGTGAGTGAGAGCGCGCTTTGAACAAAACTCTGGTGTTTCAGCGATGACTAATATGATTGCCTCTGATTATGACATTGCATTTATAAACTCAACAGAATTGCATGTGATTGATTGTAATGCGCATCCTGATTATAACAGATGCCTTTTGAGAAGACCCGGTTGTTAATCTGGTCTTCGATTGCTCCTGCCTGATCGATTGCTCCTGTCTGCCTACTGTTTGTCCTGTTGCTGCTGTGCTCGTGTGTGCTGCTTGCTATTGAATCTTTATTTGATATCATTCCCTGTTGTTTAAACTGCTAAATATAATTTGCTCATCACCATATTGTCTAATTTTGCCTACCAAAAAATCTGACATCGCTTTTAATCTAAATCACTATCACACGTTAGCATTTCGCTAGCCTGTTCGCTTACCATCTCTGCACCCAGGCCTCCTGTTTTCAGAGTTCATCAACAACTGTGGTGAGTTGGATTAGTAAATAGAGTCCATCAAACAACTGTGGTGAGTAGAATCAACAAACACTAAGCCATGTCATCTTCTCCTGTCATTGTCAATTGCACTGCATGCTACATATTTAGTAGGGATGGAACGATTACCGGTTTCACAATAAACCACGATAAAATGTACTGACGGTTAGTAATATCGTTTAAAAATGAATTATCATTAAAACCGCTCGTGATTACCACGATTTTGAAAACGCGCTGTAAATCCTGTCCAGTCAGCATCAGTCAGGTGCAGGCGCAGTGCTGTTTTTTGAATGAGAAGAAATGGCAGAAGGCAGTGACAGCACTCGGGGGATTGTTCAGCCTTCTAAAAGGACCAAATCTGAGGTGTGGTCATATTTTGGCTTTTACAAAAGTTCTGAGGGAAACGTAATTGAAGATGGTCACCCTGTCTGCAGAACATGCCAGAATAAAGTCGCTGTAATAAGGGGAAACACTTCACATCTGCGAACGCAAGGCAAGTGGACTTTGACCTCAATACCAAAACTGCGTCTGGTATTACTACCACTCACACTAGAATCTTTGGCGATTTAACTTATTATAGTCTTCTCAAAACAGCCATTTGTTATTATCGCGTTGCGCATCATAACCGATCACACGTGTTTCTAATAATCAGAGGCGTTCAGATTAGCCAGAGTTTTGTTCAGAGCGCGCTCTCACTCGCTGAAAACGTGCGACGTACGCAAGAGATTCATTCATCATATAGTGATTGACTGTTTTTGTTCTATTTCAGCACCGAAAATAGTTTCATACAAACACAGCAGAACCATAGCGCATCTGATATGACTGGCATAACGCTGGCTTTACGTCCGAGATGCGCGAATTTAGGGACCGTCTCTAAAGTACAAGATTGGTATACACGTTTCTAACTTCTATAGCATTTGAAGAAACTGACTTTGTCATAAAACCAGCTGGTAAAGTGTTCATCTAGGTGTCAGGTATTTTTGATATTTAATAAAATAAACTCAAATCATATGAAAATATGGATATGCATTATTTCACTAGGATACTGTTTGGGCTCCTACACAAAATATGCTAGATTTAAATGTGTCATAGCTGATAGAACACTGATGAGAATATTCCTTGAGAATATATTGACAGAGATAATTAGATATTAAATTTACACCAAATTATTATTATTTATACGTTATGCATTGCTATTAACAACGGCCATTATAAGGAAGGAAATCCCACAGAATAGAATCTTGCTTAAAAAAGTGCTTAGAGCTGCTTGATTTATTTGTTGTTTGTTGATTTTCAAATATAAAACTTGAAATGTTTTAAGTGCGTGCATCTGTTCTTTTTGAACACTTTCATCTCATTTGAAGAAAACCGTGATAATATTGATAACCATGATAATTTGGGTCACTATAATCGTGATGTGAAATTTCCATACCGTTTCATCCCTAATATTTAGTATATCATTCTCCTTTGGCGAACAGGGCTTCACATGTGATAAATGTAAGGAGATAGTCAGGCTGACGGAGAAGATTTCAGATTTAGAGACACGCATCCAGACTTTATCTGAGAGTAGTGAGAATGTAACAGCTTTAGATTGATTTGGATGCGAATAGCTTAGTGAACTCTGTACATTGTTCAGTTCCGGCTGTAGAGTCCTTGCAGCAGGGCAACTGGGTGACTGTGAGACAGCATAGCCATGGATCAAAAAAACGCTCTTCCGTTCCGATTAGAACATCAAACAGGTTCTCCCCACTCAGTGACGCACCCACTGAGTATCCTGTTGAAAGTGCCCTAGTTATTGGCGATTCTATTACACGGAACGTGAAAATAGAGCCACCAGCCACCATAGTCACATGTTTAGTGGGAGCCAGAACGCCTGACATCAAAGCAAATTTAAAAGTGCTGGCTAAAGCTAATCGTAAATTCTCTAAGATTATTATTCACGTCGGCACTAATGATGTTCGACTTCGCCAGTCGGAGATCACCAAAATTAACATTAAAGAGGTGTGTGAACTCGTAAGTACGATGTCAAATGCAGTTTTTTGTTCTGGTTTTCTCCCCGTGAGAAGGAGTGATGAGATACTTAGCAGACTATCATCACTCAATGGCTGGTTGTCTAAGTGATGTCCACAAAATAACATATAGGGTTCATCGACAATTGGAAAAGCTTTTGGGGCAGACCTGACCTGTTGAAGAAGGATGGCATGCATCCTTCTTGGGGTGGTGCCGCTCTTCTCTCTCGTAATTTGGAACATAGTCTTAGAGCTAAACCTTGGCTAACTAGGGCCCAGGTGAGGAAGCAGACAAACTGGCTAAACCGACTGTCTGCTAGCTGTCTCACGTCACTGAAGTCTGATAAATCCCAGCATATAGAGACTCTTTCACCTAGATATTATCACATAGAGACTGTGTCTGTTCCCCAAATTAACAAATACAAAAAACCTTCAAAACCATTCAACAGTAAAAATGTAATTGATGTCCAACAAATAAACAACAGATATAATACAGATAAACAAATGATAAAGCTTGGGTTGCTGAATATTCGATCCCTCTCCCCAAAAGCGCTTATTGTTAATGATATCATTACAGATAATAATCTAGATGTGCTGTGTTTGACAGAAACCTGGCTAAAGCCTGACGACTACATTACTTTAAATGAGACCACCCCCCAAGATTATTGTTATAAACACGCGCCGCGTCTGAAAGGTAAAGGGGAGGGGTTGCTGTAATTTATAATAATATCTTCAGTATTACTCAGATTCAAATATAATTCCTTTGAAGTCCTGGTGCTTTATGTAACGTTATGTAGTATAAATGATAAATCCCGTTTAACATTTGTGTTGGCTACTGTATACAGGCCACCAGGGCATAATACAGACTTTATCAAAGAATTTGCTGATTTTCTATCAGAGTTAGTACTGGCCGTAGATAAAGTACTAATTGTTGGTGATTTTAATATCCATGTAGACAACGAAAAAGATGCATTGGGATTAGCATTTAAAGACATTCTAAATGCTATTGGAGTTAGGCAACACGTGTCAGGACCCACTCATCACTTTAGACCTAATATTGTCACATGGAATAAATGTTGATACCGTTGAACCGTCGATACCATTACCTAGTATTATGTATACTTAATTTAGCTTAGGCTGCAAAGCCGCCGCCTCGCTTCAAATATGGCAGGACTATCACTGCCGCCACTAAAGATTGCTTTGTAAATAATCTTCCTCATCAGTTCCATCTCCTCAGCATCCCAGATAGCTTAGAAGAACTCGATGTTGCAACAGAAACTATTGACTCTCTCTTTTCTAGCACTTTAGACACAGTTGCTCCCCTGCGCTTAAAAAAGATTAAAGAAAATAGTCCAACGCAAATTAACCAAAAATAAAGCTTCAACTTCTGATGTTTGTAAACAGCACAGCAGTAATGACTTTATGAACTTCTTTACATGTAAGATTGATAATATTAGGAAGAAAATTATAACCATGCAGCCGTCTACTACAGTATCACATAAGACAGAGAATTGTCAAGTCAAGTCAAGTCAACTTTATTTATATAGAGCTTTTTACAATGAAGATTGTTTCAAACCAGCTTCACAGTGTTAAACAGGAAAATAATGCAACAGAATTTGATTCGGCCGTACAGCAGCTGCATTTTCAGCAGAATTATACCAGGACATATACTATTTCATAACTATAGGAGCAGCAACAATTATGACCATGTGTTGGATACTTTCATCAGCTTATTACTAGACTAACTGCTGTCTCGTAAGAATAATTTTTTATTTTTTTTCCAGCTTACCTGAGTGTGGCGTTCAAGTTCTAACGTTACAAGCTATTTTCTCAACGAAAGCAACCCTGCTTGATGAGCCTGTTATTTGATCATTTGGCAAACGTTTCACTGGGTTCTGTGTCTCGGGCTCTGGGATACGTCGGGTGTTCCATTGCGGCATGTTTAGCAGCGATGGGCGGCGGCCGATCGTCACGGACGTGATCCTGAGAGGTGGCCTTCAGAGAGGCATTTATTAGTTAAAATCACTCACTGCTCAATTGCATGTTTTGCTTTAATACAAGATTTGTCAGGAGCTAACTAAATGAGGAATTTGGCAGGCAAAACAGAATCATAAAAGGAATTGTGCAAGTGCGAAATATAGCGTTTTCGTTGCATGGTTCATAAACTGTCTAATTTGGAGTTTGCATCGCTGCATTATTTTCATGGACTTTCTGAAGTTATTCTAATAATGTTATGTGACTGACTCAAGAACAATTTCAGACAAATCTGCACTCCACAAATTAAGCATATCAAGCCTATGTCTCAGCTGGTAATTTTCACACTCATTCATCTCTCTGTCAGGAAGCTAAGTTTATTTTTAACACTGTTTAAAATTATCAGGTCATTGGCAACGTAATTGACAATGGTATCTGCATTGCTTGAGCTTAGTTGTTTTCAGTAAAATGCTTGGCTTATGGATATTGTTCTTATCTCTATAGTTGGTATTTGTAAATTTGTAACTCGTTTTAAGCTAAAGTTACTATTGGAAATATTGTCTTAAGCTATAGTTGAGAACGCACTTGTTCTTAAAGCTATAATTAATATTGGAAGTGCTTGTTCTTAAAGCTATAGCTAATTTTGGAAGCGCTTGTCTTAAAGCTATAATTATATTGGAAATGCTTGTTGCTAAAGCTATAATTAATATTGGAAGCGCTTGTTCTTAAAGCTATAGCTAATATTGGAATGCTTGTTATTAAAGCTATAATTAATATCGGAAGTGTTTGTTCTTAAAGGTATAGCCAGAGGTGGGTAGTAACGAATTACATTTACTTCGTTACATTTACTTGAGTAAATTTTTTGGGTAACTTGTACTTTTAGAGTAGATTTAAAGATGGGTACTTTTACTCTTACTCAAGTAAATTTCTTGTGAAAAAACTGTACTTTTACTTAGTTACATTCGGTGGCGTTCCTCCGTTACTGTCAAATGGTAATAATTATATTATATATATTAAAATAAGTGAATATGACTTTCGCAAGTCTCGCGAAACTTTGGAGAGGCTGCTTCGCGAGAGGTTGCTACGCATCACCCGCTTATAATTAGCGCGCGTTTAGTCGGAAGATGTGTGTGAGCTACGGGAGGCAGATTGCCCGTGGCCTCAAGTTCAGTCTATGTTTTCACTCCAAGATGTCAAAAAGAATAGTTTCATAATGCGATGCATGTTGTGTGCACCAAAACGAACTGACATCTCTCAGCATACAATAATTCCACCCTGAAAAGAGCGGTAAGTGTCACAATGATGCCTATATTTGAACACTATTAACGGTCATTTTGGTAACTATGGGAAATTTCCCCTTATTATAATACTATTTCACACACTGTCCGAGTGTTTTCCTCATATGCGCTCTTGTGCAAGCAATGAATCGTTTGAATCCTCCAAACAACACACGTCCACGAACAAACGTTCACATTCACATATCCTTTTCTTCACAAAACGAAACAAATTGAATAGCCTAATGTGACGTCTTGCATTTATACTCAAATCCGGACAGACACCTGTCTGAAGTGTAGAAAATACACACAGATAAAAACGGTATTGTATTTTATTCCTACCTAAAGAATAGCCTATATACTTATAAAAATATAAGAACAAAGTATGTTTTAAGAAGAGCTCTAGTTAGCCCAGCACACCATTAATTTACACTGTTTATCCATTAATCACACACACACACACACACACACACACATATATATATATATATATATATATATATATATATATATATATATAATATATATATGTATGTGTGTATATATATGTGTATATATATGTATTATGTATGTGTGTGTTTTATTTATTTATATATATATATATATATATATATATATATATATATATATATATATATATATATATATATATATATATATATATATATATATATATATATATATGGTTCATTAGCTTACATTAGTTAACATGAACTAATAATGAACTGCACTTATTTATCTTTATGTTAATTTAAACATTTACTAATGCATTATTAAAATATTGTTAACATTAGTCAATGCACTGTGAACTAACATGAATAAACCATGAACAGCTGGATTTTTATGAACTAACTTTGACAAAGATTAACTAATGCTGAACAGAGGTGTTGTTCATGGTTAGTTCATGTTAACTAATACATTAACTAATGTTAACTAATACAACCTTATTGTAAAGTGTTACAGAGAGGTGTGTGAAAGCTCTCCAAGTAGCCTGAAATTCAGGGTTTTCGCTTATCAATCAGATCGAAAGTAACTAGTAACTAACTACTTGAGTAGTTTTCTCATCGAATACTTTTTTACTCTTACTCAAGTAAATATTATGATTGTTACTTTTACTTTTACTTGAGTAAATATTTCAGTAAGTACTTGTACTTTTACTTGAGTACAGATTTTGGCTACTCTACCCACCTCTGGGTATAGCTAATATTGGAAGTGCTTGTTCTTAAAGCTATAGCTAATATCGGAAGTGCTTGTTATTAAAGCTATTGCTAATATTGGAAGCGCTTGTCTTAAAGCTATAATATTGGAAGTGATCACTCTTAAAGCTAAAGTTGCTATTGGAAATATTGTCTTAAGCTATATTTGAAATTGGGAATCATCTATGTTAGCCTACCTGAGGAGCCATCCACAAGCTGTTCAGCAGGATCCATTATTTGCCTTGAAGGAGGGAAAGCATGTGTCCAGAGCCTGGTTTGCCTCCTGTCTCCGCCTGCTATGCATACCGCAAGCTTCCCCTAGAGAGTTATACGGCTCATTCTCTGTGCATAGAGGCTGCTACAACTGCAGCTACCTCCACTCTTGTCTCTACATTGAAGGCCATGAGGCGATTTGTCTTCAGCCGCTTATGATCATTATATCTGCCGTTTATGATCATTATATATATATTATACCGATGCTCAAGCCATCCATTAGAAACCTATGAGTGCTGCTCCATATATATATAAATTACTTCTATTATTAGCTGGTTACATTCATCATGCTAGCTTCACGTAGATCGATTAGATCTTTACAATTAAAATCAGTTAGAAGGCCTTCTCGTAACGCTCCTTTTTTGGATCCTCTGTGGTTCTTCGATTTAGAAGGAAGAGCCAGGGAGGATTGCCCAATATGGTCTGTTGGGGGGGATTTGCGCTACTCTACAGTCTATTAAATAGGAGGATTGCCCCTAGAAGCTGCTGCTGTTCCCTGTTTTGGATTTCATGGAGCTCACCATGATAACGAAGGGGAATTTAGAACAGAGCCATACCGCCAAATGTAAATCTTTGCAAAATATGCAATAAAAAGTTGACTAAATGTTTGTCTATGGTGTCTTTGACTTAAGTGGACCTGACCGAATTCGTTTTATTTGGATATTTAGTTGAACTGAGCAAGCCAAGCCAAAGGCGACAGTGGCAAGGAAACCAAAACCCCATCAGGTGACCTAATGAAGAAAAATAAACATTGGGAGAAACCAGGCTCAGTCGGTGTGCCAGTTCTCCTCTGGCCAGTTAACAAATAGCGTATGATTATTATTCTGGCAACTTTACAGGACAGGGGTCATTTTAGATTGGATGATCGATTGATCGATTCATTCAGATCTGAGGCAACACGGCAGAGACTGGTTTATTGAGGATGCTGTAGTGATTAAACAATTATTAAAGTGCAATATTCCAAATCTGAGGCAACACGGCAGAGACGGGTTTATTGAAGCTGCTGTAGTGATTAAACAATTATTAAAGTGCAATATTCGAAATCTGAGATCTGAGGCAACACGGCAGAGACGGGTTTATTGAGGATGCTGTAGTGATTACACAATTATTAAAGTGCAATATTCGAAAGATAGGAGCCGTCAGGCTGGAAACGGGTTTATTGAGGATGATATATTGATTAAACAATTATTAAATAGGAATATTCAAACGTTCGGAGTCATCACGCCAGAAACAGGTTTATTTAGGATGCCATATTGATTAAACAATTATTAAAGTGCAATATTCGAAAGATCGGAGCCGTCAGGCCGGAGACGGGTTTATTGAGGATGACATATTGATTAAACAATTATTATAGGAATATTCGAACGATCAGAGTCATCACGCCGGAGACAGGTTTATTGAGGATGCCGATTGTACTGTCACTGAGGAAAAATTACACTCATTCACTGCTATAGGAGAAGAAGAATTGGCCTCGTTAAATCATCAAAATCAACATGTATGCCTGACCCTGTACTGACTAGGCTATTAAAAGAGATGCTACCAGAGGTCATAGATCCTCTTCTTCTTATTATTAATTAATCTTTGTCATTAGGATATGTACCGAAAACTTTTAAGTTGGCTATTATTAAACCACTTATTAAAAAAACGCAACTTGATTCTACAGAATTAGTCAATTACAGGCCAATCTCAAATCTACCCTTTCTGTCAAAAATACTTGAAAAGGCAGTGTCTTCACAATTATGCTCCTTTTTAGAAAGAAATTGTATCTGTGAGGATTTCCAGTCAGGATTTAGACCATATCATAGTACTGAGACTGCTCTTATCAGAGCTACAAATTATTCTTTTTTGATTATGATTATATCTTCAGACTAATAATTCTTGCATATAAATTAGGGATTATTTAGTCAAACAGCAGTTAAAATAATTTAGTTAAACAGCAGTTATGGGACAAAAAAGTCCCATTAATTAATTAACTGCAAAAAGTCCCCCAAGTCAAATGTCAAATGTACAATATCATTAAGCATTATATGGAAGAGGGACTTACATAGTTGACTAGCGTCCTTTTGATGTCTGTACTGTCATTCTAAATGTGCCTTTTATGTGCTGGTGAGTTTCCTGTGTCAATGTCAAGAAACAGCCACCTGCTGCAAAACTAATTAGGTACGGCAACACATAACGGCCTCTGTAAGGAAGATAAGCCCCTTAATTAAGTGAACTTGGCCCAGCTACTAAATCACCTAAAAAGCTGTCAAACAGAGCAGCTGCTTTGCCTGCAATTGTTGCTTTGCTGTCTTCACTCCCTCAATTGATTTTGTGAACACTTGGAAGATGTTTTTTTTTTTTATCTTACATATCTTACACTAATGGTCTCGGTTAGTAACGTTTTTGATATTTACTCTTAAAAATAAAAAGGGAGCATCTGAAGTGGTTCTTTTCCAGCATAATTGGAGAATTATACTGTTCATAACCATTAGTTCTTTGGAGATTAAAAATAGTCATGTTTAAGGCTGCATTATTTAGTAAATAAAAAATAAAAACACCTGATTATTATATAAAATTCAAAACCAGTTTTCATTGCATTCACATTGTATCTGAAAGTGGAGTGAGATCAGATTTTATTTTCACCCACTTCAACTGAGGTGTTATTTCTTCAACTTTATAATATCACAATATCATATTACTGTGATATAATACAAAATTATTGCTAGTTTTTATTTTACTATTATAGTAATACATTTCTGTCATAATTCAAATACCTTCATGCAACATTTCAGTCCATCCATTAAAGTCAATCATTTGGAACCTGGTAGCTTTTACTTTGGTGGAAAACTAAAGGAAGACATTTTGATGAGGGATTAGTTGTTCATCTATGCCAACACCCACAAACATGAGGTACACATGTTTTTTTCTGTAGCTGCTCAACATCTACAAGCTGTAATAATTAGCTTAATCTTATTAGAAACATGATTAAGTGTAACTCTAGAGGTTTTCACATCCTTATAATAACTCACTGTCTGCATTAATATTATAGATATGTCCCAGGCTTGATAATGTTCAGGGACTTTGCAATTTCTGTGGGAGTGAAACTCAAGAAAATAAAAAATCCTCTCAGAATCAGCTGTTGGCAAACAAGGCATCAGGTGTTCTCATTCATCTCAAAATGGAAATTGATCCTTTAGTTTTTACTAAGAGCTCTCCATGCTGAAGATCTCTCTGGCATTAATTTATACTTTCATTTCAGATATTTATTTTGTTTTGAATATTCATGAAACCAAACTAATTAATCTGTTTTTGTCAAGTGTTATTTGAGTACAGCGGCACAAAATACAATAGTGTAGTTTTGAACTATACACAGATTATTATTATCAGTGCTAGTAGTAGTTGTATGTCCTGTCTTTTGGGGATAATTTGAGCAACAAAAAAAATCAAGATAAAATCGAGATATTTTTTTAAACTGCCCCAGAAAATTACCCCATCTTCCATTGCTTCCAACAAACCAAAGGTCCTGCCCCAAAATCATGCTATGTCTAAGGAGAGCTAAGTCTATATTGCTAGGGGTGTAACGATATCGTTAAACGATATATCGCGTTATTAAAATGTGACAATATGTATCGATATAGAGTTGTTTTATCCAAGGCTCAATTTGCTGTAGTAGGCCTATTTATAAGGTATAATTTACCCAAACACAAATTTACAAATGTTGGCTACCACAACTGTAAACTCTTTCATCATGTACTCACCATCATGTCGTTTTTCGTTTAACTTCCAAACACAAATGAAGATATTCTTTATGAAACCGGAGGAATTTCCGTCCCTCCATTTAAAGTCATTCCGCTCAAACTTAAAAGATCCAATAAATGTCATAAAGGCATCGTAAAAGAAATCGAGTGGTCTAATCCAAATCCAAGTCTTCTGAAGAGACACGAACGATGGCTTATGATGAACAGATTCACAACGACGCGCATACTGTAGTAAACACAGACGTTCACATGATTGTGTGATGTGCGAAAAACAACATGAGAGTGATTAAATGCAGAATTAAAATTCTTGGATGAGCTAAACATTTACAGTTTGAGAGTGGTCATTTTGTCACACTTTTTTTGCGATTAGAACTGTGACTGATTGCATTGATCCTCTGAAGTGCACGCGCTCTTCAAAGTGAGAGCGCAGGAGTTTCAGTGACATTATTACATTAAACGACTATATATAATGTTGAATATAATGTATAATAATGCAATGGTGGAATATTTGTGGGTCCTGATAATAATACACTAATAATAATATTTTGATAATAATAAAAAAGTTAAAAAACCTTTTCCTGTAGGCTACCTGGTAACTTTACCAGTAATAATAATATTAATATTAATTAAGTTCTGTTTAACGGTTCCCGAACGCTGTAACTAACAGCTGCCAGGACCTGTCTACGTGACTAAATCATTCACCAACACAGCCGCGTGTGATGTGTTCACATACGAGCTGCGGTAGGGCTATATCTGTGGACTCAGATTAGCAGCAGTCAGTATGACTGTCTGTGACACGGGAAATCAATTAATAAAAAGATTTTTAAAAAATGTATATTATAAGAGTTATTATTTCTTATATTGATTTCGTTAATAACTTGACAGCACTTAAATGTGTATGTTACATGTAGACAGGAGGCAGACACAGGTGTTAACAGGAATGGTAGTTTATTGACCACAGTAGAGCATGGGAAGTGGAGCAGGTGAGTTAAGCGGTTGATGGTAGTTCGGAAGGTGATATGAGTGAGAGAGTTACTGTCTTTTGCATGGAAGGTAGAATGACACTGGAGCCTGGAGATTGTTGGAGACTGGAGATCGCTGGAGACTGGAGATCGCTGGAGGTCAGAGGGACGGACAGGAACACACCCACACAGCAGACAGGAAACACAGAAGGAGGGATACACGCTGGAGACAGGTAGTGTCGATAGGAGAGTCCTTGAGGTAAGCATAGGTAGCAGTATATGCGTACGAGACCGGACGTGGAGTGCTGTGTGCGTGTGCTTCTTATAGTGCTGGTGATGAGTGCCATGATGAGGTGCAGGTGATAGTGATCAGTACTCTGGGGATGGAGTGCGCTGTGATTGGTGAAGGGTGGAACCTGACGTGTCTGTGACAGTACCCCCCCCTCCACGGCCCGCTCCAGAGGGCAGAGAACCCCGACGCCGTGGTGGTCGTCCTCTACCCCGCTGAGCTGGCTTCTCAGGATGACTGTCGTGGAATGTCTGGAGTAAACTGGGATCTAAAATGTCGTTCCTTGGGACCCAGGAGCGTTCCTCGGGACCATATCCTTCCCAATCCACAAGATATTCCAGCTGACCACCGCGACGTCGGGAGTTCAAGATCTCATTGACCTTGTAGGCCGTACCGTCCTACAGGATGAGTGGAAGGGGGGGTTCGGCGGGAACTACGTCAGGTCCTGTGGGGGAAACAGAGGGATGGTGAGCTTTGAGTAGTGAAACATGGAAAGTAGGATGAATACGATACCCTTGTGGCAGACGGAGTTGATATGTGACCGGGTTGACCTGCTTGATGATGGGGAACGGGCCAATGAACCTGGGACTCAGCTTTTTGCAAGGCAGATGCATTCTGATGTCTCGGGTAGAAAGCCACACCAACTGACCAGGTTGGAAGACGGGGGTGTCAGAACGCCGAAGATGGTGAGCTGAGTCCCAGACCCTCTCGCTCTCTCGGAACCAGTAGTCCACAGCAGGAACGTCGGAGGGTTCCCCATCCCAGGGGAACAGTGGAGGTTGGAAGCCGAGTACGCATTGGAATGGGGTGAGTCCAGTGGTCGACTGCTTCAGGGAGTTTTGGGCGTACTCGGCCCAACCTAGGAACTGGTTCCAAGAGAAGATACGTAGGAAGCGGCCAATTTCCTGTACCTTCCTGTACCAATTTCCTGTACCGTCTGCCCGTTCGACTGTGGATGGTACCCCGACGTCAGGCTAACTGCCACACCTAGGAGCGAGAAGAACGATCTCCATACTCGGGATATGAACTGGGGACCTCGGTCAGATACAATATCTTCAGGTACTCCGAAGTATCTAAAAACCTGATTGAAGAGTGTTTCAGCTGTTTCCATGGCAGTAGGCAGACCTGGTGTTGTCGATGTAGACTAGGACGAATCGATGGAGAAACTCCCGGAGCACCTCATGGATGAAATCCTGGAATACGGAGGGGGTGTTTACCAATCCATACGGCATGACGAGGTATTCATAGTGACCAGTAGGGGTAATGAAGGCAGTCTTCCACTCGTCCCCCTCACGTATCCGGATGAGGTTATACACGCTGCGGAGGTCCAACTTGGTGAACACAGTGGCACCATCGAGGTGTTCGAGGGCTGCTGGGACAAGAGGAAGGGGATATCTGAACTTAACTGTGATCTTGTTGAGGGAATGATAATCGATGCATGGCCGCAAGCCTCAGTCCTTTTTTGCCACGAAGAAGAAGCTGGACGCAGCAGGGGAAGTAGACGGCCTGATGTAACCTTGGTCGAGGGCTTCCTGGATGTATTCCTCCATGGCCTTCTCCTCCGGGATGGATAGTGGGTATATCTTACCCCTTTGTACTGGTTCACCCTGAAGCAGTTCGATGGCACAGTCCCATGGCCGGTGTGGAGGCAGCTTAGAAGCCCGTTGCGGGCAGAAGACATCGCTGAAGGGGGCGTACCACTTAGGAACATCAACAGAGCGTTGTTCAACTGGACTTTCGATGGATGTGGCACAAAGAGTCAGATCAGGCAGAGATGAGGATGGAAGAGGAAGTTCAGTCAGACATTGTGAGAAGCAAGTGTCGCCCCACTTCAGGATTTCGCCCGTTTTCCAGGAGATGGTAGGGTTGTGCTGCTCCAACCAGGGGCGCCCCAGAACCACGTCAGCGGTGGAATCCTCCAGAACCAGCATGTGAGCCTCTTCCCGATGTAAAAGCCCAACCTGGAGAGTGACTGGTCCAGCCACGGTACGGACGTGCTTGCGACTAAGGGGTCGTCCGGTTATTGAGCTGATCCTGTAGGTGGTCGGAGACGGAGTGGTCTTGAGGCGTAACTGGCGGCAGATGGCACCGGAGAGGAAGTTGCCGGCTGACCCCGAGTCGAGGAGCGCGACCACTGAAAGGGAGACATTGGCGGCAGTAAGGGTGACGACAGTGGTGAGTGGTTTCATTTTATGATCAGCAGGAATAATAGCACTCACCATGGGTCGCGGAGGTCGGATGGGGCATGCAGCTATGACATGCCCAGGTTCACCACAATACAGACAGAGACGTAGGGTCAGCCGACGGCGGCGTTCTTCAGGGGTTAGTCGGGATTTCTCTAACTCCATGGGTTCGTGGGCTGGTTCTGGGGAGCTGACGGGTTCGGATCGACGGAAGGGCACGTTGAAGGGATACTGGTCCTGGTGCTCTTGGATGCTCGCCTGCATGCGAGTGGCACAGCGAATGTAATGCTGGATGAACTTCTCAAGGCCGATGGAGTCCTCGCATGCAGCGAGATGCAGCCGTACCCGAGGTTCCAATCCTTGCCGAAATGTTGTTATCAGCGCCTGTTCATTCCATCCGCTGACTGCTGCAAGCGTTCTGAATTGCAAAGCATAATCGTAAATAGACAGGGATCCCTGTTTCAAATTATAAAGTTTCTCACCAGCTGACGAATCTGTGATAGGCTTCCCAAACACCTCCCGGAAGTGGGAAATGAACGCTGTATATGATTGCGTTACCGCACCCTGTTGTGACCAGATGGAATCGGCCCACATCAATGCTTTGCCGCTGAGCTGAGAGATAATGAAGGCTATCTTGGAAGTGTCGCTCGGGTACAAGTGCGGCTGCATCTCCAGGACCAGTGTGCATTGCAGCAGGAAACCACTGCAATTCTCCGCCGATCCTGAGTAGGGCGCCGGTTTGGCCATGGGACTAGCATACGGAGGTAGTGAAGGAGGGTTGTTGACAGATGGGTTGGTGTTCGCTGGTGCAGGTGAATGGACAGTAACTGGAGTGGGTTGTGGAGGAAATGTGCGCCGAAGCGCATCTACCAATTCCTGGAAGGGATCCGGTTGGCTCATACTGGGTCTCGGTTATGGTCCGGTCTTCTGTTACATGTAGACAGGAGGCAGACACAGGTGTTAACAGGAATGGTAGTTTATTGACCACAGTAGAGCATGGGAAGTGGAGCAGGTGAGTTAAGCGGTTGATGGTAGTTCGGAAGGTGATATGAGTGAGAGTTACTGTCTTTTGCATGGAAGGTAGAATGACGCTGGAGCCTGGAGATTGTTGGAGACTGGAGATCGCTGGAGACTGGAGATCGCTGGAGGTCAGAGGGACGGACAGGAACACACCCACACAGCAGACAGGAAACACGGAAGGAGGGATACACGCTGGAGACAGGTAGTGTCGAAAGGAGAGTCCTTGAGGTAAGCATAGGTAGCAGTATATGCGAACGAGACCGGACGTGGAGTGCTGTGTGCGTGTGCTTCTTATAGTGCTGGTGATGAGTGCCATGATGAGGTGCAGGTGATAGTGATCAGTACTCTGGGGATGGAGTGCGCTGTGATTGGTGAAGGGTGGAACCTGACGTGTCTGTGACAGTGTATTCTTACAAGTTAAAGAACAATGTTTGTGGGACTAGTGGATTTTTTGAAAGGGCAAGTTAAAGAGAATTTTACTAGACAGATTAAA
Organism: Gobio gobio; assembly: GCF_949357685.1. Taxonomy (NCBI): domain Eukaryota; kingdom Metazoa; phylum Chordata; class Actinopteri; order Cypriniformes; family Gobionidae; genus Gobio; species Gobio gobio. The sequence goes on from NC_137120.1 coordinate 20,257,179, forward strand.
ACGTCAATAACAAAAAACAACTAGGGAATCACCAAAATGCAAGAACGATTCTGCATTAATTTAGTGTAAGTGGCGATCGATAGTTGATAATAATATATAGCCTAATGTAATGTAGCCTATATCCAGCAGGCACCGGACGTCAATATGACGTCAGATTGACGTTGGAACCCAACGTCGGACAGACGTTGCATTTTGGTTGAAAATGAAAATCGGGTTGACGTCAGAACACAACATCAGATTGACGTTGGGTTCTGACGTCAACCCAATTTTTATTTTCAACCAAATAGCAACGTCTGTCCAACGTTGGATGTTGACGTCAATCTGACGTTGGGTTCTGATGTCAATCTAACGTTGGGTTCTGACGTCAACCCGATTTTCATTTTCAACCAAAATGCAACGTCCATCCAACGTTGGATGTTGACGTCTATCTGACGTTGGGTTCTGACGTCAATCTGATGTTGGGTTCTGATGTCAACCCGATTTTCATTTTCAACCAAAATGCAATGTCCGCCCAACGTTGGATGTTGACGTCAATCTGACGTTGGGTTCTGACGTCAATCTAACGTTGGGTTCTGACGTCAACCCGATTTTCATTTTCAACCAAAATGCAACGTCCGTCCAACGTTGGATGTTGACGTCAATCTGACATTGGGTTCTAAACTCAATACCAGATTGATATCAACCTCTAACGTTGGACAGACGTTGCATTACATTCATATTGAAACTGGCCATCATCTCATTTGTCATCAGCCTGTGGATATAAAAAGAAAAGGATTTAAATGTCCAAATAATTAATAATACTTAACACATTATGAACCGGTTGTCATAGTTTTTGTCAGGTTCGTCATATCTAATGCAGATGTCACACTGGTTCTACTCTGGTGCTAGATGGAAGGTCATGGGTCACCCAGATTGCCAGGTTTTAATCTTCTGGAAACACAAGTGATAACATGCAATTCCAAAATCTAAAACCTAAAAATCTCTAAACATTTACTTACGTCTGTTGTGAATATGTATACAAAAAAGAGAAGAAACAACAAACAACTGACTGAGCAATTATTAGATGGAACCAAAAGCAATGGTTTAGGATATTTCACAGTGATATCACCAGTCTGTAATCGTTGTTGTTGCTGCTGCTTCTTCTTCTTCGCCTGTTTTAATCAAGAGATGCTGTACTCGTTCAGGAGATGTGTAATAGCGCCCCCTACCGTATAACATTGAAAGTGGAAAATATCGAAGAGATAACAAAAGACAGAAAAAAAAAATCACTCACGACTCTTGACAGAATAACTTTTAATAAGGGTCAATCTATATCTATATGCAGTGATATATAATTTAATGCAGACTATGCAGTAATAATTTACTATTTGTGTACCTGAAAATCTAGTTTAGACCTATATTAGCCTACATCATTTGTATGTTTGTTCTGCTGTATTGATTTGTGCTGTTGCTCGTAATTTGATTATTTGTTCTTATTTTATCACTGATTGTCTTTAACAATATTTAAAATATATATTAGTTAGGCAAGTAGTTTTTGGAGTCATAACCTTATTTATTAAGGTTACATGGATCAAAAACAACAAAAACAATACTGGGCTTATTTTATTTTATTTATTACTTTTTATGTGGTGGGGCCAGTGAAAATTTTGGCAGGGCAAGTAGAAAAAAATCCTTATATGAAACATGAGTCCTTATAAAAAATTTTTTTTAAAACAACGGACGCGTGAGCTCCATGTAGAACGGAAAAGGTGACAATACTAAACAGACAACATATATATATATTTTTTTTTCTTAAAAACAACCAAATCCGGAGAAACAACTCAAGCAAAGCCTCCTTGGTTGTGTTGTAAATAGTTGTGTGATGAATAAATGTTGTTCTCTTACGAGAGGTTCTCTCGTATTGCGTAAGTTCCTTACGCATCGGGAAAGTTTTCTTTCTTCGAGATTACTGAAAAACCCAAAATTATCCTTAATTTTGTAATATTGTCAACGCAGTGCAGCAGCCTGGCAGACCATAGCAGGCTATTCCAGCGTGCTATTGGCTGCTCTGCTGGCAACTGCAGCAGCCTATCGGTGAGCCCGCGTGACGTGGCGACCAATGAGGGCGCTTCGCGCCCACCTGGCTTCATTTGCCTACAGGTGGGGCGTGGCCACGTGTATATAAGCGGGGCTAACGGGCTGCGTATTCGATTTTCTGTTCTTCAGCGAAGCTCTTCGCATCGCTGGATCTGGGACCCGCCGCCGTTGACCGTGCAGCACAGCAAGCTTAGGACAGCGCCTGAAGAAGCCGGCTGCATTTTCGCCACCTTCAGCCTTCCGTGCCTGCTCTGCTATCCGGCAGCATTATATCCTTTTATTGCTCAAGTGTTATCGCCGCTGCGTCACACTTTCCCAAAAAGAGCCGAGCGTTTGTTTCAAAATGTCTCGTTCCCTCTGCGGCTCGTGTCACGTGCCGCTCAGTTCCGGAGACCGCCACGTGATTTGCGCTCTCTGCCTGGGCCGCGATCACGCCACTGCCGCACTCCTTGCCGGCGGATGCCCGGAGTGCGAGGACTTGACGATGTCGACCCTGCGGGCTCGACTCGATCAGTTCGAGGATGACATCCATTCTGTCCCTGTTAAGCCGCGCAAGAAGAAGCGCCGCTCGCAGCGGACACCGGAGTTCACGGAGAAGAGCTCGCCGGAACCTTTCCCGCCAGCTTCTCTCTCGCCTTCCCCGCCCCCACCCCAGGCCGCCATGTCTGTTGCCGCCTCCGGGGATGAGGCGGATGCGGCTGAGGAACGCGGCGACAGCTGCTCCATCATGGCATCCGACAGCGAGGATTGGTCCTCCGCGGCCTCTTCAGTCCGGGCCTCCGGACGCTCTCGAGCGGGTGAGGACGCGGAACTCTTGCGCCTTCTCACCCGGGCTGTCAAGCAGCTAGGCCTCGAATGGTCTCCGCCGAAGGTGGCAGCACCGAATCGGCTCGACGGATGTTTCCTCAACAGTCGCCGCCGCGCGCCCACCTCCAGGACTGCACCTTTCCTGCCTGAACTTCACGAGGAGCTCGCGAAGTCCTGGAACGCGCCACTTTCCGCGAGGGTTTCGTCTCAAGCATCTTCGACGCTCTCACAAGTTGACGGCGCTGCTGAGAAAGGCTACAGTGCTATCCCTCCGGTGGAAGAGGAGGTCGCAGCGCACCTTTGCCCGCCCTCCGGTTGGCGCTCAAAGGCTGCTCTCCCGTCCAAGGCCTGCAGAATGACGTCATCGCTGATCGGCCGCGCTTTCGCTGCCTCCGGTCAAGCTGCGTCTGCTCTGCATTCTATGGCCGTGCTGCAAATCCTCCAGGCTAATCTCCTCAGCAATTTGGACGAGAAAAGCACAGACACTGAGCTGGTTACGGATTTGAGAAGCGCGACGGATCTTGCCCTCCGCGCTACCAAGACCGCAGCACAAGCCATCGGACGCTCTATGGCCTCCCTCACGGTAGCTGAGCGGCACCTCTGGCTCACGCTCGCGGATATGCGAGAAACGGAGCGCGCGGCTTTTCTCAACGTCCCGCTCTCCTCGTCCGGCCTATTCGGCCCAGCAGTCAAGGGGATCGTCGACCGCTTTTCCGAGGTACAGAAGACGTCTCAAGCCATGAACCTCTTTCTGCCTCGACGCCCCGGCGCTAGCAATAGCTCCGCCGCTCGCCGTCCTCGTGACCAGCCAGCGCCGATCTCCGCCCAGCGCGGCCCCCTTCGTCTCAGCGAAGACCGAGCGGCCGCGCCAGATCGCGCTCTTCCAGCAGAGGCAAGCCGCCTCCCCCCAGGGTACCCCGGCCTAGGATCGCGCTGAAGCCCGAGCCTCCAAAGTCCTCCTAGCCAGAGGGGGGAAACGACGGTTAAGTCCCGCCGCGGCCGGACCACCGCCAAAACTATTTTCCCTGTCAGCCCCCACCACTGTGGCTGCTGCAGATGGTTCTCACGCAGCCAACGAGCCGGCAAAACTGCCCTCTCGCCTGTCTACAAACGCCGTTTTTACGGCGAAACAGAGAATTCACAAAAGTTGCATTTTTTCTGGTTGCACGGCTCACGCCGTATGTGTTTCAAATGCAGTAAACGTGCCCACTTGTCTGTGTTCACCTCTGCACCCAAGCACCACAAATCCCGTGTCTCTCACTCACATAAAGCGGCCACCGGCCGCTCGAGTGCCAAAGTTAGGTCACGTGTCCGCTTATTTGCGCCCACGCCTAATCACAACACGCGCTGTCACACAGCCACCCCTAACCGGTCATGTTCCACGCGTAAGAGTTGTGCCCGCTCTAACGCGCTCACACATTTTCGCGAACATTCTGCCCCCGGCGCCACGCGCCGCGCTACACACCATTTGTTCTCCGCCCAAGGTGGCCGAAACGACGAGTGTAGGGCCGCACACAAGTCACTCCCCGCTCGAAGCGGCAGAGATACAGTGTGTAGGGCGCACAGCACAGAGAGCGCGCGCATTGCGCCCGCCCCTCCTATACAGGCCGTCAAACCCGCGAAGCGCGGCGTTTCGAGCCCGGAGGCCGTTCTATCCCGTGTGGCACACGCGAGGGCGTGGGAAGCCATTCCAGGTGTATCAGAATGGGTGCTGAGAACAGTGAAGCACGGCTACACTCTGCAGTCCGCTCGCCGCCCTCCGCGCTTCTGTGCGCGTACAGAGACGAGAGTGAGCGAGGAAGTAGCACATCTACTTCAAGCGGAGATAGCCACACTGCTGTGCAAAGGGGCTATAGAACCGGTTCCCCATTCTATGAGCGAGTCAGGCTTTTACAGCCGGTATTTTCTAATTCCGAAAAGGGATGGGTCGCTCAGACCGATTCTGGATCTGAGGCGTCTGAACAAAGCTCTTATGAAAAGATCGTTCAAGATGCTCACGACCAAGCAGATCCTCGCGCATATTCGCCCGAGAGACTGGCTAATTTCCCTAGACTTGAAAGACGCATACTTTCAAATCAAGATAACGCCGCGTCACAGGCCATTCTTACGATTCGCCTTCGACGGTCAGGCTTATCAATACACCGTCCTGCCATTCGGCCTGTCACTAGCACCCCGTATATTTACGAAGTGCATGGACGCGGCCCTCGCTCCCCTGAGAATTTAGAGTTTTGAATTATCTGGACGATTGGCTCATCCTGGCACAGTCAGAGGCCGAGCTCCTCGCCCACAGGGCAGTGCTGCTCTGCCATTTGGACAGCCTGGGGCTCACGGTCAATTGGACCAAGAGCTCATTGGTGCCCATGCAATCAACCTCATTTCTGGGCTTGAATCTGGATACCGTGGCAATGTCAGCCCGCCTGTCACCCCTACGCGCGCGTCGAGTTCGACGCATGGCCGCGTACTTCCAGCCGGGCAAAATCGCACCTCTCAAAGTTTTTCAGAGGATGCTGGGACGCATGGCCTCAGCTGCAGCTGCTGGTTAAACGCTCGAGTGCCTCACAGGGCCTGGGCGTCCGGGGGCTTCCGGATCAGAGTGACTCAGAGCTGTGTTTCAGCTCTGGAACCCTGGTTAGTAGCCGACTGGTACCGGCAGGGAGTGACGATGGGAGCCATCTCACACCGCAAGGTTATCTCGACGGACGCCTCCACCTCGGGGGGCGCCGTTTTCGAGGGCAAATCGGCTTTCGGCCTCTGGTCGAGCCGGGAAAAACTCCTACACATAAACTGTTTGGAGATGATAGCGGTAGAGAACGCGCTCAAGCAGTTTCTCCCTCTTATACGAGGCCACCATGTATTGGTCCGGTCGGACAATACCACGGTGGTATCCTACGTGAACCCGCAGAGCGGTGTCAGATCCAGTTGTCTGGGCAATCTGACAGAGCGCCTGCTCACGTGGGCACACAGCTCGCTGCGCTCGCTAAGGGCCGCGCACGTACCGGGCCAACTCTACGTGGGCCCGGACAAGCTGTCCAGGGGCCTCATTCTCCCAGGCGAATGGTCCTTGCACAACCAGACAGTCCAGCTGGTATGGCGCCTATTCGGCAGAGCGGAGCTCGACCTCTTTGCAACGAGAGAAAACGCCCGCTGCCCGAAGTTTCTATCCAAAAGCGAGGATGCGCTGTCCCAGCCTTGGCCCAGCCTCCCGCTGTATGCTTTCCCGCCGATTTCCCTATTGCCCCAGGTTATAGCGAAAATCAGGGAGACGCACCGCCCGGTGCTCCTTGTAGCGCCGCGCTGGGAGAACCAGATTTGGTACCCAGAGCTGGTGAAGCTGTCACACTCACCCCCGTGGCCAGTTCCACTGAGAGCAGACCTCCTCTCTCAAGCCGGAGGGTCAGTTTGGCATCCCCATCCAGAGCGATGGTCTCTGCATGTATGGGTGACCAACGGATATCGGTTGACCTGCCCGAAGGGGTTATGAACACGATCTCACACTCTAGAGCCCCCTCGACGAGGCGGTTATATAGTTCTAAGTGGTCGGTGTTTACTGAGTGGTGTCTTTCCAAGGGTTTGGATCCACAGCAATGTGGGGTCCAGCGGGTGCTCTCCTTCCTCCAGGAGCTTTTGGAACTGGGCAGGGCCCCTTCCACGCTCAAAGTGTATGTAGCGGCTATAGCAGCGTTCGCTCAGACGACGCTGGGCAGCACGCTAGGAAGGAACGAGCTCATCATCCGTTTCCTCAGAGGAGCCAGACGGATGAATCCCCCGCGGCCCCCATCGGTTCCTATATGGGATCTGGCCTTGGTCCTAGAGGCCTTGAAGGCTCATCCCTTCGAACCGCTTGAAACCGTGGAACCAAGGTTCCTTTCGCTCAAAACCGCGTTCCTGATAGCTCTGGCTTCAGTGAAACGCGTGGGGGATCTACACGTGCTCTCAGTGAGCCCGACGTGTATGGAGTTCGGTCCTAATGACTCCAAGGTCATTCTCAGACCGAGGCATGGTTATGTCCCCAAAGCGATCGGCACTCCCTTCAGGGCGCAGATTATCTCCCTCTCGGCTCTGCCAGCATCCGACGAGGGGGACGGTGGCAATGTCCTCTGCCCTGTCAGGGCATTGAGGGTTTATGTCACACGCTCCGCCGCCTTCAGGCGTTCTGAGCAGCTATTTGTTTCGTTTGGTGGGCACACTAAAGGTCTCGCCTCCTCGAAACAGACCCTGTCCAGATGGATAGTGGACGCGATTGCAACAGCATACGCTTCCAAACACCTGCAGTGCCCGCTAGGTGTCAGAGCACACTCCACTAGAGGCATGGCCTCTTCGTGGGCTTGGGCCAGAGGAATTTCCATCCACGATATCTGTATGGCGGCAGGCTGGGCCTCCCCGTCTACGTTCATGAGATTTTACAATCTGGAAGTTCCTGCCTTACAGGCCAAAGTGTTATCAGATCAATAGGGCTGTTGGTTCTGCCCAGTGATTCTGCGCAGACATAGCTCACATACTGGTAGTAAGTTCGGTACTAGGCTTATGTGAATTTGTAGGAGACCGGCGGTGCCGTTCCCTCATTTACGAGACAGGGTGTTGTAACCACCCGTCGTAACCACCCGTCAGTTCAAATGAAGAATCCGTATATGCGGTGGCCCGTTTCCTTACCGGCCACCCTGCCCGAGCAGTGTTTTTTCCCCGGTTCCCCGGGAAACATGTGCGGTATGCGAGGCGCGCACGGCGTTGACAATATGTTCCCGATGCGTAAGGAACTTACGCAATACGAGAGAACCTCTCGTAAGAGGGAACGAGAATTGCGTTCCTTGCCGTGCGCCCCGCGGGCTTTTACGCTTCAGAACTACGAAAACCGAATATGCAGCCCGTGAGCCCCGCTTATATACACGTGGACACGCCCCACCTGTAGGAAAATGAAGCCAGGTGGGCGCGAAGCGCCCTCATTGGTCGCCACGTCACGTGGGCTCACCGATAGGCTGCTGCAGTTGCCAGCAGAGCAGCCAATAGCACGCTGGAATAGCCTGCTATGGTCTGCCAGGCTGCCGCACTGCATTGACAATATTACAAAATTAAGGATAATTTTGGGTTTTTCAGTAATCTCGAAGAAAGAAAACTTTCCCGATGCGTAAGGAACTTACACAATACTCGTTCCCTCTCTAGAGAGAACCGAGGTTACGTTAAGTAACCGAGTATCGTTTTATATTTATTTACCAAATGTTCACTCTTGTCATTTCAGCTCACTGTAGAAATGCACCAATACAAACATCCGCCTACTGCGTGCCGCGTCTGACAACACCACGTAATCCGTAACACACCCGCTCCACGACTCTAGTAGTTTCGGGAGGTCTACCACCCCCCCGGAAATGGGAAACACTGATATGAGACAAATGCGTTAAAACCAATAAAATATCAGCGTCTAATAATGTTAGAGTTTCCTGTTCATGTTAGAGTTTCACAACCTAAAACTAATAAAATATCAACGTCTAATGATGTTAGAATCTGACGTCAATATGACATTGGCTTGAGACGTTGGCTCAACGTTAGATTTTGGTTAGTTAATACCACAACCTATAACCAACAAAGGATCAACATCTAATAATGTTAGAATATGACGTCAATATGATGTTGGCTTGAGACGTTGGCTCAATGTTAGATTTTGGTTAGTTAATACCACAACCTAAAACATACAAAGGATCAACGTCTAATGATGTTAGAATCTGACGTCAATATGATGTTGGCTTGAGACGTTGGTTCAACGTTAGATTTTGGTTAGTTAATACCACAACCTAAAACCAACAAAGGATCAACATCTAATGATGTTAGAATCTGACGTCAATATGATGTTGGCTTGAGACGTTGGCTTAACGTTAGATTTTGGTTAGTTAATACCACAACCTAAAACATACAAAGGATCAAATTCTAATGATGTTAGAATCTGACGTCAATATGATGTTGGCTCAACGTTAGATTTTGGTTAGTTAATACCACAACCTAAAACATACAAAGGATCAACATCTAATGATGTTAGAATCTGACGTCAATATGATGTTGGCTTGAGACGTTGGCTCAACGTTAGATTTTGGTTAGTTAATACCACAACCTAAAACCAACAAAGGATAAATGTCTAATGATGTTATAATCTGACGTCAATATGATGTTGGCTTGAGACGTTGGCTCAACATTAGATTTTGGTTACTTTACAACATAACCTAAAAACAACTAAATATCAACATCAGCTGACGTTGGTATTGGACATCAAATTAACATTGGCATTAGACGTTGAGCTGACATTGAATTTTGGTCACCTGACGTCACAACCAAAATGTAACCAAATATCAACGTCTTATGACGTTGTGTGCCTGCTGGGTAATAAACTGACGGTATCAATGTTGCGCTTTTGACGCTCGCGCAGGCTCTCGAGGAGAAATCAATTAATTAACATTAAGTCACTTACATTTTAGATGCACTATTGAGTGTTTTTGTTCGATTTCAGAAGTGAAAATCGTTCCAAACAAAGATCATAGCAGAACCATAACGCATCTCACAGCAACTGAATGATTCAGCGTTTTGAATGAATTGTTTGAATCAAAGATTCAATGACCTATCCATAAACGACTGCCTCATTCTTAAATGAATCAGCCGTTTGAACGAATCGACTCAATGACTCACTCATTAAGACCTGCCGCCACCTACTGGCGGTTAAGTTTCATGTTTAAACATTCTTTCCAATATTTCTTATTTAACCGGTCCTCTGCTGACCGCCGTTACGTTCTCTCTGCGTTGTGTATAAGGAAAACCAGGACACTTTCGCTGCAGTTCACCAAAGGGGATTTATTGACAGCCACACCAGCACTCAACAGGTTTCGTCTGTGGATTGATATGAATAAAGTTCATATCTCACACTGCGGGCATTTCGTGAAACATTCCTCTCCCCAGCATATGCAATGCAGACTGCATTTTGTGTAACAGTTAGAAAAGTTAACATTAACATTGAAACATAGTATTAACTCAGTACAAGAATATAAAAGGACATAAGACAATAAAGGGTAAAATACCTGTGGATTGATATGAATAAAGTTCATATCTCACACTGCGGGCATTTCGTGAAACATTCCTGTATGATATAATAGTTATTAGTTAATTGAAGACTCAAAACCATGTCAATAGCATATCATACGGCCCACTCGATATAACTTCATAATCTTAATCCACTCACGCATAAAACATACATCAGAACACTGCAAATAGTCTCAGTACTACTTACAATAAAATATTTAATCGATTTATGCACTTTATAAACTTAATTTACCCATAAAATAAAGAGCTCAGAAAAACGCTTACCTCTCCCCAGCATATGCAATGCAGACTGGCGAGAGGCGCGCGCGCTTGAAAATGGCGTCAGTAGGACGGCAGAAGAGAGTGTCAAAATAAAAGTCTCCAAAACGTTTACAGCAAATATTGGTAAAAGAAAACCAGGAATAAAACGGTAAAATAATAAAAAGATTTTAGTGAAAAAGCAATGTATTACATACTTATATAATTCACTTTAACTCGTTACATTCACCCCTTACGGATTTCACAAAAATCTGAACTAAATCCAAACTGAATAACTGGTACAGGTCTTCAATGAAACATTCATTAGTTCAACTTGTGAGTTACCCAATAATAGGTCAAGAAAAACCTCAGGGTGATCAAACCTAAGATCATCTTGGAAAATTACGATGCCTTGTACACCATAATATGACCTGTCCTTCATATTTCGTATTTGGAATCAAAATGTCGCTTCACATCATACAAAAACAAAACACAGCAGAATACTCTTTAGAACAGAGAAAGAAATGAACCAGATCTCCTTTTCAATGTATTTCCTACACCTTGAAGGTAAAAGGGTTTCTGAACCATTGACTCAATTCATCTGTTTACTTTCTTAACAGCTCTGCCTGCTCGTGTTCTAATACCCTGAATGTCAGGAACTGGAACTTGGGTGTCAGTATGAGTGTCAGTCAGAATTTGCGTATGTGTATCTGTGTCACAGTCAAGGTTAACGTCAAGAGATGTTGGACTGGCTTCAACTTCACTCTGAGGGAGGTCTCTGCTACTGTTCTCTTCAGTCTGCAACTGATCACTGGACTCTTTTCCATCTGAACTGAGATGGTCTGTTCCTAAAGCTTCCTCAACAGCAGAGTCTTGATCTACCAGGCTTTCAGAGTCTTCATTAACCCATCTCCTTGTTCTCTCCTCAAGATCTGTTGGTTCAAAGTCATCCACACAAGGCTCACTTCTGACGCTATCGGACTCCCTCTCTGACTCCACTGCAGAAGGTAAAATGCTTCCCTCTTCATCAGGCGACTCGACAGGTAGGAAACTAATATCCAACAGCAGGTTCCTGTGTACTATCCTCACACTCCCTTTGATGATCAACAACTACAGGGTCATGTAGCACCTGTCTGAACATAATGTCCACCGGCAATCTTGGTACACGGCCGAACATAAGCTGAAATGGAGCGTACCCTGTCGTCTCATGGACCGTAGCGTTGTAGGCAAAGGTCAGCGTTTGTATTTGCTCTGGCCATTTGTGCTTTTCTTTCAGAGGCAGGGTTCGGAGCATGCTCCCCAAGGTTCGATTAAACCTCTCTACTCCTCCATTTCCCATGGGGTGGTAAGCGGTGGTGTGAGACTTGGCGACCCCTGACAGTTTTAACAACTCTGCTAGAAGGGCACTTTCGAAGTTGGCTCCCTGGTCAGTGTGGATGCGACTTGGGAATCCGTACACACAGAATACACGGTCCCACAGTTTCCTTGCAACTTGTTTTGCGGACTGATTTGCACAAGGGAAGGCATGAGCCAGCTTCGTGAAATGGTCCGTCAGAACGAGCACATCAACTGAGCGTTTCTTTCCATCTTCCGCGGTCCAGAAATCGAGACATACCAGCTCCATAGGCATTGAGGTCTTAATACTTTCAAGCGGGGCTCGTGCAGATGGTTCGGGAGCCTTGGCCAGAATGCATCTTTGACAGCACTTGATGTATTCACAAACATCTTTCCCCATTCCCGACCAAAAGAAGCGTTGGCGGGCTAGATGGATGGTTCTCGCTTGGCCTTGATGACCAGCTAAATCATGCACACCCTTCAAAGCTTGGTCCTTGAGACTAGAGGGTAAGACTAGCTGGTATCGCTTTTGCTTACTATGTGGATCTCGTGTGACTCGGTAAAGTATCCCATCCTCAATCTTTAGTTTGTCCCACTGTCTGAAGAAAGTTATGGCTCTGGAACTCATGCTGGCTTTTTCTCGTCTCGATGGCTGACGCTTTAAATTCAAAAAGAATGTCACCTTTGAAATGACTGAATCGGCCTCCTGTAATTCACGGATTTCATCTGCAGGGATCGTTGGAAGGGTATCAACACTAGCTGGAACTAAATCTTGATAGGACTGAATTAGCTGTACAGCTCTTGCTTTTGATGTTTCCTCCCACTGATCATGTAAACTTAAACAGGCTTGGACAGTGGTGCTATCAGAAGGGAGGGCAAGACAGGATCGGAGGCAGATCTGCAAGTTCTGAGCTCCTTGACGAAAAGCATCTCGAACTCCATCTCCATCAACCTCTTCAGCCTCCAAAAGTAAATCACGATAGCTCTCCTTCATTAGCCTGTTACTCACAGTTTTGACAAAAGGGTCTCTACTCAGAGCATCCGCCACTATGTTTTTTGTCCCTGCTATATGCTTCAACTCGAAAGTGTAAGCTGCCAATTTAGACACCCAACGTTGCTCACAAGCATTGAGTTTCGCTTTGGACATAACATACGTGAGCGGACTGTTGTCTGTCCAGACCGTGAATGTTTGACCTTTCAACCAGTGGCTAAATTTCTCGCACACACTCCATTTGAGTGCCAGAAACTCGAGCTTATGAACTGGATAGTTCCTCTGCGATCTGCTCAGGGTCTTGCTATCGAATGCGATTGGGCGAGCTCGCTCTTGGCCTGCAGGCACTTGGGATAATACTGCTCCCAAACCATCCAGTGAAGCGTCGATTGCGAGAATCAGAGGTCGAGTGAAGTCAGGGTGTACTAAAACCACACTTTTAAGTAGACTCTCCTTGAGGTTGCTTAGTGCATGATCACATTCCACAGTCCAATCTGTAGGCTTGAGCTTCCTATAAGTCCCTGCTTTAGTTTCTCCCTTGCTTCCCCGCTTCCTTCTCTGCCCAGCTGTGAGAGCAAAAAGTGGCTTCGCCAAAGCAGAACATCCAGGAATGAAATGTTGGTAATATAAGATCATACCAAGGACTGATTTAATTCTCTGTACTGATGGAGTACATCTGTCATCTTCCATCAAATCGAACTTGGACAGCTTAGAGATAACCTCAACTTTAGCAGGATCTACAGAAACTCCGTCTCCATCTATAATGTGACCCAGGAATTTTACAGAAGTTCTCAGTAGGTGGCATTTCTTAGGGCTCAACTTAAGATTGTACTGCCTCAAACGACTGAACACGACCTCTAATCTTTCCAATGCTTCCTGTTCATTTGGAGCGAAAACCAACTGGTCGTCAAGATTACACAGCAAGCTACTGAAGTTCAAGTCTCCGAAAATGCTTACCATCATCCGCATAAAGGAGGCTGGGCTGTTGCATAGCCCTTGCGGCATCCTATTATACTCGTGTAGCCCTACAGGAGTCGTGAACGCGGTATATTTCTTGTCCTCTTCAGCCATGGGTATGTTATAGAATCCTGACGTCAGGTCCATGGTGCTAAAGAGCGTGTTCCCGCCCAGAGCAGCTAAACAGTCGGACTGGTGTGGAAGTGGGTGTGCGTCCTTTATCGTTCTTGCGTTCAACCATCTGAAGTCTGTGCATATCCTCAGACTGCCATCCTTCTTCCACACTAGGACTAACGGGGAAGCATACTCGCTTACAGACTTCCTGATTATCCCTTGTTCTTCCATCTGGGACAAAACTTGCCGCAACTTCTGGTAGTGTGCTGGCGGCACTCTACGATAAGGGAGTCTGAATGGACGCTCATCCATTAGCCGAATGCGGTGAACAAACCCTTTAACTTCGCCACAGTCCAATGCATGCTTGGAAAACGCATTGTTGTATTTCTCCAGCAACTGGACTAATTTCTCTTTTGACTCATGGCTAACAGAGCAAGACTGGATGTCAAGATCAGCGAGACCAACAGTTTCCAATCTACGTTTGAAATCAGCGGAAGAAATAGGTGAATGCTGATTCTCCTCTGGAACCACTTCAGCTCGGCTCAGCCCTTGGAAAAGTTCGAAATCTTCCACTGCAACACACGGGAACACGTCTGCTAACTTGCGGTTTCTCTTTAGGGTGACTGGCTTGTCAGAGAAGTTGGTGACTTTTACAGGAACCCAGCGATCACCCCATAATGGCGTGACAACCCGCCCAACCATGATGTCTCGTGACGCAGACCTCGAAGTTGTTGGTTCCATTACAACTGTGCTCCCTGGGGACATGGGAACATTTTTGGGCAACTTTCCCCAGACAAGATGTTCCTGCTTTGCCAAGAGGGTAACACTCTGCTGTAGCTTGATGGTTCCCACCTTGTCTGGCAGCTCTGAACCCTTCCACCGACACGTGTTGGCCATTACATCCAGAAACTGCTCACATCCTGCCATCGGTTCCACACTGTGATTAGAAACAAGTCTCCAGTAATCACTGCTACCCTTCATGCGATGCGCAAGGAATTTGATCACATTTGTACCAATGATCAGATCATCCCGCTGGCCGGGTACAACGAGAACGGGCACTAGGCAGCTTTCTCCATAAACTTTCAACTCGACTTCATATAAACATTCTGGTCTTGTAACCTTGCCACCACATCCTACTAAAACAACTTCCTCTTGAAGTGGTATGGATGAAGGCAGCACGTTTTAATTTAACATCCTCTCTTCTGCTTTCTCACTAAAAGTGCAGGCCATGGAACCTGTATCGATCATTCCTTTCATTGAGAATGCATTGTTTACACTGACGGGCGCATAAAACAAATCATCGAATGCTCCAACTGCTTGAACATTTTGCGCTATCACTTTGGTTCCTGTGGGGGCCTGTGCACATGCGTTCTCATAAAACTGGTGAAGATCATTATTCTCTAGGGGTTCTTCAATTGTGCTCACGCATTCCCCTTCTGAACGTGAGCCATCTAGTTTAAATTTGGCGAGCCCCGGAATGGTGCTGGACCAGGCCTGGACCTGTCACTTGTACATTCCCTCTTGCTATGCCCAGACTGAAGGCATGCAAAACACAGATGTTCTCGACGACAGTGTGCTACTGTAGAATGATCTTGGGATCTGCATACTCTACAGAACTTGCTTTGAGGCTGGCGAGACTGCATTTGGACATTTTGAGACAGTGCACGGTCAAGGAGACTAATTAAAGTTCTCATGCAATTGCCGTCACTCTGTGTAGTGGGTGCAGTGCTGACTCTGCTACACTCACCTGGCTCTATAGGAGAGCCAACATCCACTTCATCATCATCGTGGGACGTCTGAACATGAGCGGTGACATGTCTTGTAGCAGTATGACGTTTAATCTTGGTTGACATCTGCTCTTTTAATTCTGTCTGGTAGCGATCAAGCTGCTCTTGGATCTCCTGTGCGGTCCATTTTTCTGGAGCTTTGAAACGGAACACTGCAGCAATTAGGGCAGTTAGGGCAGAATTAGGGCAGTACTTCACAAACATCATTGCAGCTTCTTGACATGGATCCTCCATTCGTCGACCAAGCCTCTTTAAAGCTTCCTCCGCAAGATCCACTGCTTTATTCAGCCGCACCCAGTATTCAACGGGATCTTCTCCTGCTAATGGAACTGTGCCATAGAAGTCAGCCAAGGGCATACATGAGTAATGAACATCACTAAAATGCTGTTTCAGGATGTCAAGTCAAGTCAAGTCAACTTTATTTATATAGCGCTTTTAACAATGTAGATTGTTTCAAAGCAGCTTTACAGTGTTAAACAGGAAAATAATGCAGCATAATTTTATTCAGCTGTATAGCCATTCTGGAAAAATTTCAAGTATCATACAGTGACAGTGTGGGCTTTAGATCAATAATTTGATCAGTAATGTAGTTTAAATGGTTAATTTAGTTTATTATTTAGATGTATTTCGATGTTTAGTTGAAAAATTTAGTGTCCCCAACTGAGCACGCCAAGCCAGAGGCAACAGTGGCAAGGAAACCAAAACCCCATTAGGTGACCTAATGGAGAAAAATAAACCTTGGGAGAAACCAGGCTCAGTCGGGGTGCCAGTTCTCCTCTGGCCAATTAACAAACAGCGTATTATTATTATTATTCTGGCAGTTTTACAGCTCGGAGGTCATAATAGATCAGAATATTCGAGGGACCGGGGGCAACATGCTGGAGACGGGTTTATTGAGGATGATGTTGATTAAATAATTATTAAAGTGCAATATTCGAATGATCGGAGGCAACACGCAGGAGACGGGTTTATTGAGATGCCGTGTCGATGAGGCAGTTTCAGGGGGAGTCTAATCACGGTCTCCCAGACACTTCGGGGTCATGTGTTGGTCTTCTCTGGGTGCAGGTCCACCATCTGAACTAGATACGGCCCGGATCCAGCTGACTGCAGTAAACCTCGGGATAAAACAGAGAGACTATCATTAGCGTAGATGCCATTCTTCTGATGATGTAACGAGTACATCAGGTGTTATGGGAAGTGTTCCCGGTTCCGGCTGACCTAGTTAATGCAGCCTAACAATCATTTCATTGAAAAAGTGTTTTATGTGTATGCCACAGTAAAGACATGTGTTTTTAGTCTAGATTTAAACTGACAGAGTGTGTCTGCTTCCCGAACAATGTTAGGAAGACTGTTCCAGAGTTTAGGTGCTAAATAGGAAAACGATCGACCGCCTGCAGTTGATTTGGATATTCTCGGTATGATCAACTGGCCAGAATTTTGAGACCGCAGTAGACGTGATGGAGTATAATATGTTAAGAGCTCGCTCAAGTATTGGGGAGCTAAACCATTTAGTGCTTTGTAAGTAATAAGTAAGATTTTAAAATTTATGCGATGTTTAATAGGCAGCCAGTGCAGTGTTGACAGAACTGGGCTAATATGGTCATACTTCCTGGTTCTAGTAAGAACTCGAGCTGCTGCGTTTTGGACCAGCTGGAGTTTATTTATTAAGCGAGCAGGGCAACCACCCAGTAGAGCATTACAATAATCTAACCTTGAGGTCATGAACGCATGAACTAACTGTTCAGCATTTTGCATTGAGAGCATGTGCCGTAATTTAGATATATTTTTAAGATGGTAGAAAGCAGTTTTACAGATGCTAGAAACGTGGCTTTCAAACGAAAGATTGGTATCAAAGAGCACACCCAGGTTCCTCACTGACGACGAGGACTTGACAGAACAGCCATCAAGTGTTAGACAGTATTCTAGGTTACTACTTGTGGAGCTTGTTTGTCCAATAATTAAAAATTCAGTTTTTTCTGAATTGAGTTGCAGGAAATTACCAGTCATCCAATGTTTTATATCAGCTATGCATTCCGTTAATCTTGTGAATTGGTAAGTTTCTTTAGGGCGTGAAGAAATATAGAGCTGAGTATCGTCAGCATAACAATGAAAACTAACGCCATGCTTCCTAATGATATCTCCCAGTGGTAGCATGTACAGGGTGAAGAGTAGCGGTCCTAGCACTGAGCCTTGCGGTACTCCATACTGAACTTGCGATCGGTGTGACATATCTTCATTTACTACTACAAACTGATAACGGTCGCATAGGTATGATTTAAACCATGATAATGCAATTCCACTAATACCTACATAATTTTCGAGTCTATTCAAAAGAATGTTGTGGTCGATAGTATCAAATGCAGCGCTAAGATCGAGTAACACTAATAGAGAGATACAGCCACGATCGGATGATAAGAGCAAATCATTTGTAACTCTGACGAGAGCAGTCTCAGTGCTATGATACGGTCTAAATCCTGACTGGAAATCCTCACAGATACCATTTCTTTCTAAAAAGGAACATAATTGTGAAGACACTGCCTTTTCAAGTATTTTTGACAGAAAGGGTAGATTTGAGATTGGTCTATAATTGACTAAATCTGTAGGATCAAGTTGCGGTTTTTTAATAAGTGGTTTAATAATTGCCAACTTAAAAGTTTTCGGTACATATCCTAATGACAAAGATGAATTAATGATATTAAGAAGAGGATCTATGACCTCTGGTAGCATCTCTTTTAATAGCCTAGTTGGTATAGGGTCGAGCATACATGTTGTCGATTTTGATGATTTAACGAGTTTAGCCAATTCTTCTTCTCCTATAGCAGTGAATGAGTGTAATTTTTCCTCAGTGACACTACAATGCTCTGTCTGATGTGATGCTGTATTAGACGGCTGCATGGTTAAAAATTTTTTCCTAATATTATCAATCTTACATGTGAAGAAGTTCATAAAGTCATTACTGCTGTGCTGTTTACAATCATCAGAAGTTGAAGCTTTATTTTTGGTTAATTTAGCCACTGTATCGAATAAATACCTTGGGTTGTGTTTGTTTTCTTCCAAGAGAGTTGAGAAATAAGCAGATCTAGCAGTTTTTACGGCCTTTCTGTATGTGATCATGTGCTCTTTCCACGAATTACGAAATAGCTCTAATTTTGTTTTCTTCCAGCTGCGCTCCATTTTTCTGGCTGCTGTTTTAAGGGCCCGGGTGTGCTCGTTGTACCACGGCGTTGGACTATTTTCTTTAATCTTCTTTAAGCGCAGAGGAGCAACTGTGTCTAAAGTACTGCAAAAGAGAGAGTCAATAGTTTCTGTTGCAACATCGAGTTCTTCTATACTATCTGGGATGCTGAGCAGATGATACTGATGAGGGAGATTATTTAAAAAGCAATCTTTAGTAGCGGCAGTGATTGTCCTGCCATTTTTAAAGCGAGGGGGCGGCTTTGCAACCTTAGCTAAATTAAGTATACATGATACTAAGTAATGATCTGAGATGTCATCGCTCTGCTGCAGAATTTCAACGGTATCAACATTTATTCCATGTGACAATATTAGGTCTAAAGTATGATTATGGCGATGAGTGGCTCCTGACACGTGTTGCCTAACTCCAATAGAGTTTAGTGTGTCTTTAAATGCTAATCCCAATACGTCTTTTCCGTTGTCAACATGGATATTAAAATCACCAACAATTAGTACTTTATCTACGGCCAGTACTAACTCTGATAGAAAATCAGCAAATTCTTTGATAAAGTCTGTATTATGCCCTGGTGGCCTGTATACAGTAGCTAACACAAATGTTGAACGGGTTTTATCATGTACACTACATAGCGTTACATAAAGCACCAAAACTTCGAAGGAATTATATTTGAAACTAGACTTCTGAGTAATACTGAAGATATTATTATAAATTACAGCAACCCCTCCCCCTTTACCTTTCAGACGCGGCTCATGTTTATAACAATAATCTTGGGGGGTGGACTCATTTAAGGTAATGTAGTCGTCAGGTTTTAGCCAGGTTTCTGTCAAACAGAGCACATCTAGATTATTATCTGTAATAATATCATTAACAATAAGCGCTTTTGGGGAAAGGGATCTAATATTCAGCAACCCAAGCTTTATCAATTGTTCATCTGTATTATATATTTTGTTTATTTGTTGGACGTCAATTAAATTTTTACTGTTGAATGGTTTTGATGTTTTTTTTGTATTTACTAATTCGGGGAACAGACACAGTCTCTATATGATAATATCTAGGTGAAAGAGTCTCTATGTGCTGGGATTTATCTGACTCCGGTAACGTGAGACAGCTAGCAGACGGTCGGTTTAGCCAGTTTGTCTGCTTCCTGACCTGTCCATGATAACTTTTGGGTTCTCAACGGAGAGTGACTCTGACGACATCTTTAGCTTTACCCATCAGTCTGCTTAAGATCTCTTGATGCTGTTCTGCTAATGGTATCCCTCTTTTTCTCAGATAGGTGTCCATCAGCTCTTCCCATTCACGCACACTAAGCTTGTCTGATGCATCACCACGGTAGACTGGGGGTTCTTTTGCTTCACTCTGCATGACCAACCTCACTCCAGTCAAGTTAAGTGAAGGCATGTCTGAGAATGTCTTGCTAGCACCTAACCTTTGTGTTTGTGCGTCGCTATTCTCTTCTTGACCGTAACTAGCCTCTTTTTGGGATGCTAACATGGTCTGTCCTACTTGTTGAGCAATGTGTGCAATCAAACCCTGCCAATTTGGATCTGTTAAGTCTGGAACAGCTAAGGGCACAGTATCAGCTACTGGATTTGGATCATGGTCAATTACACGTGTGGAGCATAATGCAGGTGGTGTTCTGCTCACTTTACTCTCCCTCCCAATTGGAGTAACTGGAGTTTCACCAAAAAACTTCACTCTCCCAAAACCTAAACCAGTCATCGTCTCATTTGCATTAAACTCATCTCCTTTTAAACTGAATGCCATGTTAAATTTCACTCACAATTTGTCTTTTTACACTTAACCCTCAGAGCCCGACGGGATCGCCCACGACGTCACACGGCACCTCCGATAAATATCTATATTATTTCATGAAACTTTTATCGATTTTCTAACCGTTTTTTCCAGCAGAAAGCTAACGAGCTAGCCATCACGGGGGGTGTCTTTGTAGCCTTTACAGAAGGTTTTCTATCCAGCCTGGAACATGTGCATCTTTTTGGAGTTGTTCAGCAATAAATCAAAATGCTTACATCCAAGATTTATCCACTTGATGTCCATAATTTATACATTTTCCGTCATTTTTGCCGCTAGCGCGATGCTAGCTGCCATTTTGGATGAGGGTTTGACCAATGACAGGCTGATCCGTCATCCACGTTGGTGTGCGTCATTACGCATGAACCACAGCTCTGTTATTGTGGATAGAGAGATACGCACGGCTAGTATTGAGGAGAGAGAGAGAGAGAGAGAGACGCGCTGCAGTTTTGAGTAGTTTTGTGGATAAAGTTTGAGGAAAAAGTTTGAGGAGAAAGTTTGAAGAGAAGTTCCTGATAGGAACTGTTTTGAGGCTTGGCACCAGTAAATATCCAAAATCCAAAGAGGCCAAAGACGCCTGGACTTTTTTTGGAAAAATGTAAATAGTTTTGGTTCTGTATAAGTTCTCATGTTTATTCCTGAGTTCCAGGACTCCAAAGACTTGAACAAACTGTTTTCCAGAGGAAATATGCTTAGCTTTTATTTATTTGGGTGTGTTTTCAACAAATATTTGAGTGATTCCATTTCCGTTTTATGTTTTCATTTGTCTTTATGGTCCCATAACTTATTTTACATTCAGGTGACATCAATGCAACACACATATACTGATAGTGCAACTTGTCTTGAAAAAAAGAGGTGTGTCAATTGTCTGTGCACAACAGGGTTGATGTTTTACAAGCTTTTTTAGTAAATAAAACCAGGCGGAAAATTAATTGTAAAAATACCCTTAGGTCTTAAAGGGTTAATGCTAAATGTCCAAACAGAATTTAAACACTCTTGAAAAATATAAAAAAAACGTGAGAAAGTGTCACTCAAATGAGAAAAGTCAGTATTAGAAATAACAAGTGTCTGTTTGTTTCTCACAGTTCTTCACTAATGAAACAGTGAACCTCAATGCAGCGTCCCACGGCGACCCAACTGACGTAGATCTGGAAGCAATCTTCAAATCCGGGTCACGGCACCAATGTAACCGGTCCTCTGCTGACCGCCGTTACGTTCTCTCTGCGTTGTGTATAAGGAAAACCAGGACACTTTCGCTGCAGTTCACCAAAGGGGATTTATTGACAGCCACACCAGCACTCAACAGGTTTCGTCTGTGGATTGATATGAATAAAGTTTATATCTCACACTGCGGGCATTTCGTGAAACATATGCTCCCCAGCATATGCAATGCAGACTGCATTTTGTGTAACAGTTAGAAAAGTTAACATTAACATTGAAACATAGTATTAACTCAGTACAAGAATATAAAAGGACATAAGACAATAAAGGGTAAAATACCTGTGGATTGATATGAATAAAGTTCATATCTCACACTGCGGGCATTTCGTGAAACATTCCTGTATGATATAATAGTTATTAGTTAATTGAAGACTCAAAACCATGTCAATAGCATATCATACGGCCCACTCGATATAACTTCATAATCTTAATCCACTCACGCATAAAACATACATCAGAACACTGCAAATAGTCTCAGTACTACTTACAATAAAATATTTAATCGATTTATGCACTTTATAAACTTAATTTACCCATAAAATAAAGAGCTCAGAAAAAAGCTTACCTCTCCCCAGCATATGCAATGCAGACTGGCGAGAGGCGCGCGCGCTTGAAAATGGCGTCAGTAGGACGGCAGAAGAGAGTGTCAAAATAAAAGTCTCCAAAACGTTTACAGCAAATATTGGTAAAAGAAAACCAGGAATAAAACGGTAAAATAATAAAAAGATTTTAGTGAAAAAGCAATGTATTACATACTTATATAATTCACTTTAACTCGTTACACAGGCTCTCGAGGAGAAATCAATTAATTAGCATTAAGTCACTTACATTTTAGATGCACTATTGAGTGTTTTTGTTCGATTTCAGCAGCGAAAATCGTTCCAAACAAAGATCATAGCAGAACCATAACGCATCTCACAGCAACTGAATGATTCAGCGTTTTGAATGAATCGTTTGTATCAAAGATTCAATGACCTATCCATAAACGACTGCCTCATTCTTAAATGAATCAGCCGTTTGAACGAATCGACTCAATGACTCACTCATTAAGACCTGCTGCCACCTCATGGCGGTTAAGTTTCATGTTTAAACATTCTTTCCAATATTTCTTATTTGTATATATTCAAAATATTTAAAACAATCTCATAACATTTTTTTAATGCAATTGTAATTTTTCAGTGCAAATTATTTAATTTGATTGGTAACAGCCCTACAGTGTCTTATTATTATAATTTAATTTATAGATCAAATTTAAGAATATAAACTGAAAGTTGAAGCATAGCCTATATTTAATAAGATTATGGGAAACAATGCCCTTTATAAAAGGTAAAAATATCAAAGATATGCAGATTTAAATATGTCAAAGAAGATTGAACACTGTTGAGAATATTTCTTCAAAATAAATTATATTTACAAAAAAAAACAAAAAAACAAAACAAAATCAGGACAAGCACGTGAACAGGCTTAATCGAGCCCTGTGTGGCAAAAAGTGGCTGGTAAAAAGTCACTGTGGCTGGTGGTCAAAAAAGTTAATTTCAGGCCCTGTTTTGCACATATTTAACCCTCGGGTGCTCTTCACTCATTTCTGACCGGAAAATGTTCGGTTTTGAAATTCTAAAAATCACAGCTTCATCATAATGATATGAAACTTGGTGACTTTATTGGCATTAGGTATGTGAACGCACAAAAAAATTGAGGGCATGATTCGAGCATGCTAATTGGTCGTAAAAAAAAGGTTTACCTTTCATTATCTTTGGCCACCAATGACCGACCATAGGAAATTAATGGGAAATCGGCAAAAACACAAAAATTCACCAAATATTTTTGTGCACAATCTACAAATCAGCCACAATGCTGAAAAAAGTACACAGCATTAAAGAGGTGTAACGAATTAGTTGCTACAGAAGTGACACTTTAAAACATCAAGAGTGTGATATTGACACATCCACTCACACATGCGTGCACACACACACACACACACTTAAACACACACACACTCACACACACCTATGAACCACTGAACCTATGAACCACATTTAGAATTGTTAAAAATCACAGCTTCATCAGAATGATATGAAACTTGGTTGTACTTGGACTTTATTGGCATTATGACTGTGAACACACAAACAAAATTGAGGGTATGATTCGAGCATGCTAAGTGGTCGTAAAAAAAATACTACCTTTTGTGTTCTTCGGTCAAAAATGACCCCCATAGGAAATGAATGGGAAATCTGCAAAAACACAAAAATTCACTGAATTTTTGTGTTTACAATCTACAAATCGGCCACAATGCTTAAAAAAAAGTAATCAAGAGTGTGATATTGACACATCCACTCACACTCACACACAGACACACACACACACACACACACGCACACACACACACACACACACACACACACACACACACACACACACACACACACACACACACACACACACACACACACACACACACACACACACACACCTATGAACCACTGTGTCTGTAATACAGAGCAAAGTTTATGGAATGTGAAATCCATTCAATAATTCAGTCATAATGCAGAAAAAGCTCACAAAAGTGAAGGGGTGACACTCTAAATCTTCTCTCTCTCTCTCTCTCTCTCTCTCTCTCTCTCTCTCTCTCTCTCTCTCTCTCTCTCTCTCTCTCTCTCTCTCTCTCTCTCTCTTTCTCTCACACACACACACACACATAAACTGTGCACTTGGAAGCTCAGGCTTGATCCTTTGCATCTTTCTGAGCATTTTTAAAAACAAAATACATAATTCACATAAAGTGTTATAATTGAATTAATGTTTTTTTTTAAATACAAATTCTGAAAAAAAGTGGGTAGTAAAATGTTTCCTTGCTATCTCTTCCTAACACAATTGACTGTCAACATAATAATAATAATTATTATTATAATCATAATGCAAAAACTAACACTTTAAATCACTATTTCTAACAAATCTCCGATGCGGTAGGAAATTAAATTGAATGTGGAGGATTTGAACTGTGACGATGATTGACAGGGTAGTTTACGGTGACGGGACTAAGCAACAGAGTCCGTTAAAGATGACGAAGTAGTATGTCCCAAAGCTTGCATACTCTTCTGCTACACACTCAAAAGTATGCACTTTTTCTTCACAAAAAGAGTACATACTTTTAGGATGTAGTATAAGTAGGCGAATTGGGACGCAGCCATAGACTATTTTAACCTGAAATACTGTTTAAATTTTTTTAATAAATTTTTTATTCTTTTTTTATTATTATTATTTTCAATGGCAAAAATAGACCATAATTACTGCATAAATATATTAATAAGTACCATCAAATCATCCCAAAATACAAAAGAAAATAGAAAAAATATTATTGAAGAAAAATATATTACATTGGTTTTACTGGGGTGGAGGAAGTTTAATTTTTAGGTGTCCGGTCACTTATGACCAGTAAGATAACCAAAGAAACCGCCAAACGAAGAGCACCAGAGGGTTAAATAGAAAAACTATTAAAAAACCTTACTGTAAACAGCACAGAGTAATCACGTAATGTCCATAGGTGTTTATGATTGGCCCAAAGCAGACTTCTTAAGTCAGCACATTCTGATTTCATACGTGAATATACCAGTAAACTTAATTCTGCATCCACACAGCGCACATTACCGGTAATTTACTGGTAATGTTACAACTTCCCTTACTCGTAAATTGCTGGAACCAATTTATTTTGAAAAGGTCCTGTTCACACATGATCTGTTACCGGTAATTTACCTGTAAAGACTGCATGTGTGAAAGGGGCTATAGTCCAACTTAATAAGTTTAGTGTTGATTCATTTCTGTTGTAAAAAAGTTATTAATTTAGTTCATTTATCTATACAGCAGTTCTGGAGAAAACTGTGATGTCATCATCCAGCTTAGTTCAGTTGTCATACAATGGTGTCAATGCAGGCAGATCAATAATGTTGTTGAATATTAAGTGTCCCCAAATAAGCAAGCCAAAGGTGACAGTGGCAAGGAACCCAAACTCCATTAGGTGACAGAATGAAGAAAAAAACCTTGGGAGAAAACAGGCTCAGTCAGGGGGCCAGTTCTCCTCTGGCCAATGAACAAACAGTGTATGATTATGATTCAGGCAGCATTACAGGTCAAAGTCGAATTGGATCGGAACATTCAGAAAATATATCCAGGTCCATCTGGATGAAGGTCGGATTCAACATGCCGGTATGGAGACGGGTTTGTTGAGGATCAGTGCCACTGGCTGTCGTGTTGACGAGGCCTTCACAGGGGGGAGTCTATTTGACACAATCAAGTCAAGTCAAGTCAAGTCAACTTTATTTATATAGCGCTTTTAACAATGCAGATTGTTTCAAAGCAGCTTTACAGTGTTAAACAGGAAAATAATGAAGCATAATTTTATTCAGCCGTCTAGCCATTCTGGAGAAAACGGTTATGTCATCAGTTCATTTCAATTATCATACAGTGGCAGTGTGGGCCTTAGATCAGTAATTAGATCAGTAATTTAGTTTATATGGTTAATTTAGTTTAATAATTAGATTTATTTCGATATTTAGTTGAAAAATTTAGAAAAGTTTAGTGTCCCCAACTGAGCACGCCAAGCCAGTGGCAACAATGGCAAGGAAACCAAAACCACATCAGGTGACCTAATGGAGAAAAATAAACATTGGGAGAAACCAGGCTCAGTCGGGGTGCCAGTTCTCCTCTGGCCAATTAACAAACAGCGTATGATTATTATTCTGGCAACTTTACAGGTCAGAGGTAATAACAGATCGGAATATTCGAAGGATCGGAGGCAACACGCCGGAGACGGGTTTATTGAGGCTGATGTGTTGATTAAATAATTTTTAAAGTGTAATATTCGAAAGATTGGAGGCATCACGCTGGATTTATTGAGGATGACATATCAATCTAAGAATTATTAAATTGTAATATTCGATCAATCTGTGTCATCACGCCAGAGACGGGTTTATTGAGGTTGCCGTGTCAATGAGGCAGTTTCAGGGGAGTCTAATTGACACGGTCTCTGCAGACACTTCAGGGTCATGTGTTGGTCTTCTCTGGGCGCAGATCCACAATCTGATCTGGATACGGCCCGGATCCGGCTGACTGCAGTAAACCTCGGGATAAAACAGAGAAACTAACATTAGCGTAGATGCCATTCTTCTGATGATGTCACAAGTACATCAGATGTTATGGGAAGTGTTCCCGGTTCCGGCTGACCTAGTTAATGCAGCCTAACAATCATTTAATTGAAAAAGTGTTTTATGTGTATGCCATAGTAAACAGATGTGTTTTTAGTCTAGATTTAAACTGACAGAGTGTGTCTGCTTCCCGTACAATGTTAGTAAGACTGTTCCAGAGTTTAGGTGCTAAATAGGAAAAGGATCGACCGCCTGCAGTTGATTTGGATATTCTCTGTATTATCAACTGGCCAGAATTTTGAGACCGCAGTAGACGTGATGGAGTATAATATGTTAAGAGCTCGCTCAAGTATTGGGGAGCTTAACCAGTTAGTGCTTTGTAAGTAATAATCAAGATTTTACAATGTATGCAATGTTTAATAGGCAGCCAGTGCAGTGTTGACAGAACTGGGCTAATATGGTCATACTTCCTGGTTCTAGTAAGAACACGAGCTGCTGCGTTTTGGACCAGCTGGAGTTTATTTATTAAGGCGAGCAGGGCAACCACCCAGTAGAGCATTACAATAATCTAATCTTGAGGTCATGAACGCATTAACTAACAGTTAGCATGTGCCGTAATTTAGATATATTTTTAAGATGGTAGAATGCAGTTTTACAGATGCTAGAAACGTGGCTTTCAAACGAAAGATTGGTATCAAAGAGCACACCCAGGTTCCTCACTGACGACGAGGACTTGACAGAGCAGCCATCAAGTGTTAGACAGTATTCTAGGTTACTACTTTTGGAGCTTTTTTGTCCAATAATTAAAAGTAAAAAAAATTCTGAATTGAGTTGCAGGAAATTACCGGTCATCCAATGTTTTATATCAGCTATGCATTCCGTTAATCTTGTGAATTGGTAAGTTTCTTCAGGGTGTGAAGAAATATAGAGCTGAGTATCGTCAGCATAACAATGAAAACTAACGCCATGCTTCCTAATGATATCTCCCAGTGGTAGCATGTACAGGGTGAAGAGCAGCGGTCCTAGCACTGAGCCCTGCGGTACTCCATACTGAACTTCTGATCGGTGTGACATCTCTTCATTAACTGCTACAAACTGATAACGGTCACATAGGTATGATTTAAACCATGACAAAGCAATTCCACTAAAACCTATATAATTTTCGAGTCTATTCAAAAGAATGTTGTGGTCGATAGTATCAAATGCAGCGCTAAGATCGAGTAAAACTAGTAGAGAGATACAGCCACGATCGGATGATAAGAGTAAATCATTTGTAACTCTGATGAGAGCAGTCTCAGTACTATGATACGGTCTAAATCCTGACTGGAAATCCTCACAGATACCATTTCTTTCTAAAAAGGAACATAATTGTGACACTGCCTTTTCAAGTATTTTTGACAGAAAGGGTAGATTTGAGATTGGTCTATAATTGACTAATTCTGTAGGATCAAGTTGCGGTTTTTTAATAAGTGGTTTAATAATAGCCAACTTAAAAGCTTTGGTACATATCCTAATGACAAAGATGAATTAATGAAATTAAGAAGAGGATCTATGACCTCTGGTAGCATCTCTTTTAGTAGCCTAGTCAGTATAGGGTCGAGCATACATGTTGTTGATTTTGATGATTTAACGAGTTTAGCCAATTCTTCTCCTATAGCAGTGAATGAGTGTAATTTTTCCTCAGTGATGCTACAATGCTCTGTCTGATGTGATACAGTAGTAGATGGCTGCATGGTTAAAATTTTCTTCCTAATATTATCAATCTTACATGTAAAGAAGTTCATAAAGTCATTACTGCTGTGCTGTTTACAAACATCAGAAGTTGAGGCTTTATTTTTGGTTAATTTAGCCACTTTATCGAATAAATACCTAGGGTTGTGTTTGTTTTCTTCCAAGAGAGTCGAGAAATAAGCAGATCTAGCAGTTTTTACGGCCTTTCTGTATGCGATATAGAGTACAATCTCAGCAGACACTTCAGGGAAGCGTTGTGGTTGTGTCTAGGTGCAGGTCCTCCATATGATCTGGATACGGCCTGGATCCGACTACGGTAACCTTGGGATAAACACATAATACACATGACGTTAGGGAGTCAACACATATGTTGGTACCTAGAACCGCGACAAAACTGGTTCCATATGGAGATTATAAAATCTTGCAAAGGTTTTGGGTGTAGCCCAGCCCGCAGCTCTACAAATGTCTGCTAATGATGCACCATTCACTAAAGTCGAAGAGGTTGAGACACCCCTAGTGGAGTGAGCCCTCATTCCCAAGGGGCACAGTTAACCCTTCTGCTGATCTCCAAAGCAGACAAAGAGCTGAGCAGATCTTCTAAAGCTCTCAGTGTGATCCAGTTAAATGCGCAAGAGGGACACTGGGGTACGATAGAGCTGGGTCACCCTTGTCAGGAGGGATCACTTGCAAGGTTACCACTTGATCCCTAAAGACAAAGGTGAACAGGAGGGCCATCTTCATAGAGAGAGCACTATAAGCTCAACTGACTGTAAGGGCTCAAATGGATCTCTCTGAAGGGCCTGTAACACCACAGAGAGATCCCAAGAAGGGAAGAGGCTTGATTTAACCAGAGCCTGCGGCGTGACCTTCGTAGCCCGGAGAGCTTAGTCAGTCACCATGCACCACCCTCGTGCAGATCTCTCAGCTCTTTGGTCTGGTGGATCTGCAAGATATCCATGGCATGCAGGGCGTAAGCCGCCTGACCAGTGGCAAGGAGGATGTAAACTTACACGGCCTGGACAGGAGTCTTGGGCACTTCCGCCAGGTGGCACGTTTTGTGGGCATAAATGCACTGCAATTGCTCACTCCACCTGAAGACCGTCAGAGTACCACCTGTTGGGGTAACAGCTTAGGACCCAGGACCAGTAGTGAAAAATGAAGACCAGGAGTCAGGAGTCAGATTAATTAAAGAAAATTTTACTGAAGAATAGTTTGCAGTTTCATCAGCAGAAGCCAGCTCAAGAGGAGTTTGTAGGCCGCGCTCCCTCTAACAGTCTCCCCGCCTCCGTCTAACGTACATACAATTTTTTTAACAGTTATACTGTTTTCAAGGTCTAGACACGTCATTACTGCCATGTGGACTGATTCTGATTGGTTCTAACAACATGCAATGTAAGCAACTTTCCACACGTAGACAGATAGGAGCATATATCACTAAAAATGCGTAGACTCCGTGTCGCCCAGGCCCAGATTAATCCTCAATGACCTCGGAGGTCACAGAAAAGACGCCTCAAAGTCTGGAATCGTTTGCAGAAAGGACCATCTCTAATACTGGATCTGCACAAATCATGAGATGCACACACAAAGTTTCCCAGAAAAACAGTTTCCATCAAGGTCGGGACATCTTAACTAACTATCAACAAAGCTGAATCTGCAAAACATGCTGATACTACATTTAGTACAGAAGTGACTTTATTCTATTCTATAAAGAAAGAAAAGTATATCAGAGAGGTACATTTCTGTTACATTTTGAGTCCCCAAAAGAGTCACATAGCTGTAACATAGATGACCCCGAGGGTCGCTTTAGGAAGACACAGTTAACACATGCTGAGCTCTTCTCACTTCAAACACCAAGGACATTTTCCTGTCAGCACATCTTGACACAGACATCAGAGCTGGATTCAAAAGCACAGAGCAACTAAAACACTACAATATTCAAAATCACTCCTTGAATATAGAGAACTGATTTATCAAATGTAGGACACTGTTATAACTTGATTATCATTCATTCTTATTTTAATATTGAACATAGAATAATTCTTGAAGGATATGTGTCTGATGAAGAGACAAGTGATGTTTGGCTTGACCCTTGACCCTTCATTCCCCCCTTTTAGACCATATGTGGGGGTCCCATACCGCCACGTCTGGTCTACAAGTGAGGTCACTACGGAAGGTCAAGTGGTGACGCATGTTTCCCGTTAGGGTCACAATTGTCTCTTCACCTCATCACGGACATGCTGGCCACTAAAAAGACCAGTCCCCGTTTTGAGGCTCTTTACCCCTTCCACTCACAAACAAGGCCCCAATGTTCTTCTCAAAACTCCTGATCAACACACTGATAACGTGCTTTCTCTCATTGAGAGGGGAACAGACAATATAGTACAATAGTATTCATACAATTCTTTAGGGTTTCAGTAAAAGGAAATATAAAATAAAATAAAATAAAATAAAATAAAATAAAATGAAATGAAAGACAAGTCCATATTTAATCTCTGAAAGCCGGGCTAAACGAGCAATCTCTGTTGCTGCATTCCCATCAAGTTAGAGGTGTGTGATGCCTCTAAAATCTGAACACATGACTGAAATTTGCAAGGTTAAAATGACCAGAATGATCTCAGCTGACCCTTGAATGCCAATCTTTAAGGTGTTTCCTGGCTCTCAATTATGCGGTATTTGGTGAGCGGTATAGAGGGGCCAATATTAGGGCAGGGGCTGCTGTGTCCAGTCTTGACCTTGGCCCCTACGAAACACAGCTTCCCCTCCCCACAGTGATGCTGCTGGCCTCACAGACATCTGCCTCACCTCTCATACACACCTCACATAAAAACACCCCCCTTTCTGGGAGGTGCCCCAATGGCGGTGACCCCCATTG
The DNA here is from genome assembly GCF_949357685.1 of Gobio gobio. Lineage (NCBI taxonomy): Eukaryota > Metazoa > Chordata > Actinopteri > Cypriniformes > Gobionidae > Gobio > Gobio gobio. Next base: position 20,288,524 of record NC_137120.1, read on the forward strand.
GCTTAGGTTGTCCTCCGCTGGCCAACAGAAGAGCTTACCCGTCATCGGCGAATCACCTCATGCTCATTGGTCATCGCTTAAGATCGTTGACCCTCAACAGGATCCGATATTCTCTGGAACCTTTTGGAAAGTGCATTCAAGAGTCAGCAGAGCCCCGGGTCTGCTTTCAAATGAGTAAAAACATGGAGACAGGTTAATAATAGTTCCTGATCACACAGTTTTCCTGATACGAGTGTTCTCGTGAGACATCACACACGCCTAGGACAGACCCTGGGTCACCACTCAGAGAGCAAATACAAACTTTAGAAAATATAGAGGAAGAAACAAAATCATACCTAGGGAGGGTAATTCAATTCATGATAATAATATAGAAAGATAAATATTGACTAAGTCTTTGATTATAAATTTAATTAAGATATATATATACAATTATATTGGAGAGGCAGTGGATTCTAGAACCCACCCTTTAAGTTTCTCCTGAGGCCAAAGTGGGGGTATTAATGGTCTACCAATTTAGGCTGGTTCCTAATTTCCAATTAAAAATAGGATTGTAATTACTTTTTCAAAACAGACCTTTTCAGGTATAAAACTCAATAGTGGCCTGAAAAAAAAAAAAAAAAAAAAAGTAAATAAATAAAAATAAACAACATAATAGTCCATCCAATTGCATTCAGTCTCATATAGCATGCCCCACCTCAAAAGAATAGAAAATAAAATAAAACATTCATATCATCCATCTCATTATTTCCACTTAAAACATAAACTTGTTCCTAATTTTTACTCAAGAACCCTTTTGCTAAATTTACTTTTTCCAACAGACCCATGTTCTCCCCTCATAGCCCACATAACTGTTGATGGACTTATCCATAAAAAGAAAATCGTTAATGTTAAAACCTTTTTCATCAAAATGACTTAATTATCAATTCGTATTCCATTCAATAAGCTTGTTCACTCATCTTTATCTTGTTGACATTATGCTTAATCATACTAAATACCAAATTATTAATCACCATGTTATTAGTAAAACATTTAAGATCATTCATCAGGGTTTTCCTTAAAGTACCCTTTTTTAATTTTCTTTTATTCTCAATGTCTTGTTCATTAAAACTCTTCAGGTGTATGCTCCAAATGACCAAAATCTTAAACCTCTTAATTCATGTCACTTGGTAGTGATACTTCATCAAATCCTCACTAGCCTTATCTTGCCACTTACACCCAAACGTGTCATAACTTTACAAAGAGCTTACAGATTTCATAATTTCCCATATTACTTTAAATTTGGACTATAAGTCATCATCAATTTCTTTAAAGCTGTTTTTCCCTTTAACTTTACGGGTGTTCCTAAATTCTATTTCACAACATTAATCTTTGGGCTATTTCTCATTATTGTTCTATCAATCTGCAGATGCCACACAATATGATAATTATTGTTTCTTATCTCTACTGCTCTGCAGAAACCAAAATATTATATTCCTCTTATCTCAATCCCAGTCACACAGAAAGACTTAAAGTCACTTGCTTCTTTAACATTAATTGTGGTTCTCTATATAAATCAAAGTATCATAAAAAAAAAATTTTTTAAATAAAGTAAAAATAAAACTTTTCATTTTTAGAAGTTATCTCTTTGGTCGCCCTCCGGCCTTTCAGAATTTTGAGGGAGTCTCTGGATAATTTAGATACTGACTTCAGCCAATTTGTCACTTTGTCTCTGCCGTCAAGTCTATAACATTTACGCCTACCATTTTTAATCAATTGACATTATTTAAATTTAAGCCCTCAGTTGAATTTAGACAAAGGTTTTAACCCATGATGGACGGCAATCTTTAACTTTACAATTCCACTTTAACTAATCCAGAGAGTAATTCAAATCAACATCATAAATGACAAAAGTCGTTATAACAGACAGAGCTGGATAACAATCCATTTAAAGCTCGTCCCGTGTTCTGGATCATCTTTTCACCAGATTCCTTCAAAATTATCAGTTTCTCTAAAGGTTGTCGTTTACCTTAACCCATCTGTAATGGTCAAATACTCATTCCAGAGGTTAATGACACCCAATTAGGACAGAACAGTTCTAGGAACACATACAACATAAAGTGCAGTCACACCCACACACACATTAAACATTAATTGCTCATCCGCAAATTTTACTTTTAGTGTTTACTCAAATTATTATTCAAACTCATTTTTTGCATCTGCTCATTATTAATTTGTCTCTACAAAAGTCAGCTGGATTGTTTTGGTTCGGATATCATTTTCTTTGTTTTGTTTCAGCTTTAGCAGGGCGATAACAAATTGCACCATCCCTGCTTCCACAAGCAGTCTCTCTCTCTCTCTCTCTCTCTCTCTCTCTCTCTCTCTCTCTCTCTCTCTCTCTCTCTCTAACCTTTTTAACAGTCTTCTAAGACTTTAACTTCAATGTGAAATTCATCTCATACCTTTTTAAACACTGTTTTCCCTAAAACATGTCTTATTATTTTCAAGTGATGCCATGTGCTTTTACTTATCAATATCTTCTATCATCTGTGGCACAGGCTCAGATATCAGCCTTGAGCTGGTTTTGAAATAGAGAGAGACTTCTATGCATTCAGGACTGGTACTGCATTTTCATAAACTTTTAACTTGTCACTCTAGCACAGCATAAGACTTGGCTAGAGATCACATTTATCTTCCAATAAACGTCAGACTTCACACTATCTCAGCGTAAGACCTGGCTAGAAATTAAAATTGTTTTCAAATAAGCGACAGATATTTTCCTTTTAACTCTATCTTTTGCCAGAATTGACGGTTCCAAATAACCATAATTTTATATTTGTCTTTTGCCCAAACAATAAATTTAACTTCAAACATCTAAATTGAGTCTGAGTTACTCTTCCAATTTTAGCCACAGCACCAGAAATGACATGGTGGGCCAGATTCAGATAAGCGAATTGTTTTATTACAGCTCAGCATGAGCTTATCTTTTGAAACCAAAACATCAGCTTCTAGGGTTTTTAGCTTTTAACACCCATTCTCCTACGGTGTTTTTACCAACATCCAGTCAAATAAACTTTATCAGAATTTTTCACGAATCATTTTAACATTTTTATCATTTAAACCCTCTATGTCTCTAATTATATAGTTACTGCCATTAATTTTTAACCTCATAATTTATTTTAAAATGATCATGGATCTTTCCTTTAAAAGGAATTCCTTAAGACTTCAATTTATTGAACTTATTACTTATTTCCTTATTTTCAATCTGTGTACCTCTGTTTAAAATCCCTCCGTGTCCGTGACTATATCTGCTTTTTCCTTTTTCTTTTCAAAAACAACTTCAAGTCCTTTTACTCAGACTACACAAACGAAATCCTACATCATTTTCAGTGATTTCTGCCAATTTATCTCACAAACAGTTAGGAATCAAACATTTTTCCAGTCTTTTAGCTTTTAGCAAGTCAAGTTTCTGATTAACTTTTCAAATTAGAATTAAAACCTTTGCTGCCCATTTACTTGATAATTCTTTCAAATTTCTTTGACGTCAGGGCTTCAGAGCAGCGCTGCTTACAGCGTTTGCTGTCTTTCGTCTCAAAATCTTTTTCTGGACTGATCATATCACTCAAATTTTTAGCCATCCTTTTAGTCAAAGTTCATACTCACCTGAAATTATACCAGCAGAGATGGAGGCGAAGATCTTTAACCAACACAGCTGTGGCTTCTGCGTGATGAAACTGCAAAGTACACTTATACGAAAAAGTCACTTACTGGTCCATTCCAATTTGGGTCATACCTTACATTTTACTCGGGATCGTTCCTGATGCATCCCTGGCAAACAACCCTGAATCTATTTTTATTTTGTTTAACTAATAACTTAATCCCTAACTGTCTATTGTCCTAAATTCGGGGATCCCCTATCTGAGTTGGAAGAGACGGAGAAGGTTTGCGGTGATGCACTGGCCCCCTTTGTCCAGTGCCGCATGCCCCTTTTAGGAGTGGTATCCTTACCTTAGCCCTTAATCAGCTCTCTCCCCTTTAAGCATGCCTACGTTGCACCCCGTTTCCAAATTACTGGCCTACTGGAGCGACTTCTTATACCCCTTGTGTGTTTCTCAAAAAGCTCTCGACTTACTCAGAGTAGCCGAAACACAATCCTTAGTATAATTATTCCCTATTTCCCATTGAAATAAAGCTCTCCCGTTCCCCTAACCCAGTCTCTTCCAGTCAGACAAGTCTAATAATAAAAATATACTACCTTATCTACTTGTTTGCCAGAGGTGTACCAAGGAATGATTGCTCGCCAAATCTCCACCATAAACTGTTGGGGTAACAGCTTAGGACCCAGGACCAGTAGTGAAAAATGAAGACCAGGAGTCAGGAGTCAGATTAATTAAAGAAAATTTTACTGAAGAATAGTTTGCAGTTTCATCAGCAGAAGCCAGCTCAAGAGGAGTTTGTAGGCCGCGCTCCCTCTAACAGTCTCCCCGCCTCCGTCTAACGTACATACAATTTTTTTAACAGTTATACGGTTTTCAAGGTCTAGACACGTCATTACTGCCATGTGGACTGATTCTGATTGGTTCTAACAACATGCAATGTAAGCAACTTTCCACACGTAGACAGATAGGAGCATATATCACTAAAAATGCGTAGACTCCGTGTCGCCCAGGCCCAGATTAATCCTCAATGACCTCGGAGGTCACAGAAAAGACGCCTCAAAGTCTGGAATCGTTTGCAGAAAGGACCATCTCTAATACTGGATCTGCACAAATCATGAGATGCACACACAAAGTTTCCCAGAAAAACAGTTTCCATCAAGGTCGGGACATCTTAACTAACTATCAACAAAGCTGAATCTGCAAAACATGCTGATACTACATTTAGTACAGAAGTGACTTTATTCTATTCTATAAAGAAAGAAAAGTATATCAGAGAGGTACATTTCTGTTACATTTTGAGTCCCCAAAAGAGTCACATAGCTGTAACATAGATGACCCCGAGGGTCGCTTTAGGAAGACACAGTTAACACATGCTGAGCTCTTCTCACTTCAAACACCAAGGACATTTTCCTGTCAGCACATCTTGACACAGACATCAGAGCTGGATTCAAAAGCACAGAGCAACTAAAACACTACAATATTCAAAATCACTCCTTGAATATAGAGAACTGATTTATCAAATGTAGGACACTGTTATAACTTGATTATCATTCATTCTTATTTTAATATTGAACATAGAATAATTCTTGAAGGATATGTGTCTGATGAAGAGACAAGTGATGTTTGGCTTGACCCTTGACCCTTCACACCGGTGCCCCACCGTCGAGGGTGGTGAGGACTAAAGAGCTGGTATATCATGTCCTGCCAGAGAAAGGTGCCTTCCACAATTTCTACAGCTCCTCATGCATTTCGGAAAGAAAAGAACTGAGGCAGGGGCAATCATCCAGGCGCAATTGCTCAGGACAGGGTAGAGGAGTCCACTTGAGCCCGATGCTCGCATCTGCCCGGGAAAGCATGGCCGCCAACTCAGCATCCACCTCAGACTGAGCCGCCACAAAGGGTGATGTGAGTCCAGCCAAGTCTTCAGCCTCAGAAGGCTCTAGGCTGCCCTCTGATGCTGCGATCGATAATTCATTGTCCTCGCAAGCCCCGAATAAGAAATTAAGCTCACCTTGGCGTGAGCCGAAAACTCATCCGGGAACTCAACAAGAAGACACATGTGAGTGGAGGAATGGGAGACCCACGGGGTCGATGTGTGCTGAGGGTGAGCAGAGAGATGCTATGGGAGAGCTTCCACTGGGGGAGGCCCACAGGGACTCTACCATCAAATTTCCCTGCTCGCCCTAAGCGCACATCGCCGACGCCTAATACCCGAAGGTAGAAGGACCAGGGCGGGAAACAGCTGAAGTGACTCTCTGTCTTTTGTAAAAGAGTGAGCCACAATTTCAGAGTGCTCATATTCATGTTCTCACAGTGAGGACATAAACCATCCACAAACAATGTCTCAGCATAGCCAAACACTGAAGGCAAAGTTTGCATCAGGGAGAAGCGACTGCACCCAAAAGAACGCGGACGGAAAAGCATGTTAGAAATTCACACAATCGCTGTGTAATGCTCTTTTGAGGGATTTGCTCGTCAGAGGTGATTGGGGCCCTCAAGAGCGACCCCTAGTGTCTATACTTCGACACAACGTCGAAAGTGACTGTGGTGAGGGGGGCGTGGTTTAGCGAGGTCTGTGACGAGGGATAGAGAGTCAGAGGCCGTTTCTCAATACCAAGTACGCGAACTTCTGACTTGCGTCCTTGGTAGTTCAGACTTGCAAGTTCGACTCGGGAGAACGAACTCCAGAGGACGGGAGGAATCGCCATCAATCGTCAATTGTGAACGTCATCAGTTGCTGCCCAAGTACTGTTCCAATTCAAAGTTCACATCTAGCCAAGTCCAGTTCAAATCCACGGATGTGTCCTTGATCAGCCCCTTTTATCGAGAATGCATCGAGAGGAGACTTGTGGACTTCTGACAGACCGGTATCCCAGAATGCATCTCGCACCAACCAGCAAACATCAATCCGCTATTTAGCGGATGAGAAACCCCTCGTAATTTAAAAATACTACTGTTAATGTTTCACAAAATGTAGTTTTAAGACTTTTTCAGGCAAGAATGTATTTTTTTAAAGCTCAAATCTGTGGTATATTTATAAAGAGAGCGCCTTTTTGAAAATTTTATCTGGCGTTTTCGGAGTTGTGAGATCCAGTCAATCAGCGGCGATCAGCGGGCGCTCTCCCCTCCGAAAGCAGCCTTAACACGGCTAGTCCTTCTGACGTCTGCCTCTGGCTCTGATGTCTTCAGATATAATTCGTCTTCAAACAGGCGATCTTTGGTCTCATGAATCTATAATTTGTTCCCTGGCAAATCGTTTTGACTGAGGGCAAAGTGAAGTTTCATAACTTTATATTTTTTGGCTATTAAACACAAACTGACATTTAACAAAAATAGACTGGGTTGTGTTTTATGTCATAATTCATTTTATATAGTGATAATTACACTTGTCTGAACCACATATTAATGTTTTTTTTATGTAAACGAAAAGAGGCAGGGTTTTTAATATTTCGTTTTGTTATAAATATACATGCAATAACATTGCCTGCACTACATTTGTGTGGCTATAATATGTTTAATATTTTTTAATGAAAATGAAAAGAGGCAGAGTGGTGTTTTATCATATATTTCGTTTTATTGTAGCCTAAAATATACATATATACACTGAATAACACTATCAAGAACGCTGCTGTTCCATTAGCAGAGTACCGGACTATTGTCCTCCCGTCCTCGGGAGTTCGTTCTCCGGAGTTGAACTTGGCGAGCCTGAATTAACCACGGACGCAAGTCAGAAGTTCGCGTAGGCCTACTTCGTAGGTATAGAGAAACGTATATTTTAGGCTACAATAAAACGAAATATGTCATAAAACACCACTGCCTCTTTTCACATTTTTTTACAAAAAAATCTTAAACATATTAGCCACACAAATGTCGTTCAGGCAGTTACATTGATTATCTTATATATTTATAACAAAACGAAGTATAAAACACAACCCTGCCTCTTTTTGTTTAGATAAAAAAAAAAATAGGCCCATATTAAACATTAATATGTGGTTTAGGTAAGGTGACCAGATTTCTGACATGGAAACTGGGGACATTTCCTATTTGAGTGGTCAAAATATCACTAATCTAATTTGTTATTATCTTTTAATTAAAAAACGGGACAATATATTTTTAAATGTTTTTGTTTGTTTATTTGTTGTTGTTGTGGGCTCTCTATATTATTATTAACATTAATAATTATTATGATTTAGTTTGATTATTAGGATTTTTATGTGGATTTAATACAATTAACGCACCCACATTTTTTTTTAAAAAACAGTTAATAGTTGCCATTGTAAATAACAAGCAGTTCAAAACAATATTATTACATGACTTAACAAAAACACAAAATAAAACATAAATATGATAAATAAAACTATTTAACAAATATTTTAACATTTTATAATTGTATTTAATATCTTAATTTTTAATTAAGTTTATACTACTATATAAGTAATACATAAAAAAAAATTTTTTACTTACAAGGCTTGTGCTTAAAAATAACTCTTACTGTCCTAAATTGGTCTTGTTTTGCATTTTAGGCTTGTTTTAAGCAGAAATGATGTGTATTCTGGATGTGTTGCATGTGAAAAAACAATGCCGTTCCCCGTTGAGGCTCTGTTATAAAGCACATGCAAACAGTATTACTTTAATGGATGATAATGTCGCTCTGCTCTTGGTTACGTTCTTAGAAGTAGAGGCTCGCGCACAACCTAGTTCAGCTTATCATGCGGGGGTTGTTGGGGGGCATTACTGATCATTGCATCCGTTGGTGCAAGATGCATTCTGGGATACCGGTCTGTCTCCTCTCGATGCATCCTCGATAAAAGGGGCGGATCAAGGACACATCCGGGCATTTGAACTGTACTTGTCTATGGCTAGATGTGAACTTTGAATTGGAACAGTACTTGGGCAGCGACTGATGACGTTTCACAAGTCCACGAGAACACAAGTACAGACAAGAACGCATATTGAGAAACGGCCAGAGTAAGTGAATCAAGTGCAAACGATAAACACCTGTCTCTTGTTTCAGTAATTGGCATGGAGAGACAGGTTATAAGCCACGCAGGAAATGGGGACCGGAGAGAGAGAAGCTGGATGCGCACACAGACACTGGGACATGAGGAAAGAGAACCGCAGAGAGGAACTGCCTGAACAAACCGATGACAGAGAAGAGAGAGAGTTTTGAGTTTTGGATTTGTGCGATGTGATGTTTGAGATGTTTTGGCCACAGACCTCATTTTAGGCATTTAACCAAAATTAATTCAAAAATTTAGGATGATGGAACTGGAATTTCAAAAAAATGCTAACAAATTTTTGGGTTTAAGGACTCTTGCAGCACTGTATTAATCTCAAAGACAATTGCTCAACTAGTACATATCTTTAACATAAGAATTTTTTTATCTTTAACTATAACAATTCAATTCAATTCAATTCAAATTTATTTGTATAGCGCTTTTCACAATACACATTGTTTCAAAGCAGCTTCACAGAAAGTGCATTTCATAAATGTACATTGAAAAATGTTAGAAAAGAGAATGTTAAAGAAAAAATGTTAGGATAAGTTAATCAATCATGTATTATTTTAGGCCATAACAACGCTGGCGTTGAGTCGTCTCTTCACAGGCGTCGAGTCGTCTCATCACAGGGGCATCTGAAGTCTCCATCAGAGGCTGGATACAAACTGGAGCTGACGAACTAGTTACCTCGGGACTAGTGTCCCGAGATAACAACAGAAAAGCAGATGGGAAATAATTAGCATAGCTGCTGTTCAGAATATTAATGCTGTTGGTGCGATTTAACTGTAGTATAAAACTTATTTATAATGTGAATGCTTGGCTAAAGAGATGCGTCTTTAATCTAGTTTTAAACTGGGACAGCGAGTCTGAACCTCGAACAATATCCGGAAGACTATTCCAGAGTTTAGGAGCTAAATGTGAAAATGCCCTCCCTCCTTTAGTGGACTTAGATATCCTATGAATGACCAGAAGCCTCGAGTTTAGTGATCTTAAAGAGCGCGATGGATTGTAGGGCGATAAAAGATCAGTTAAATACACTGGAGCTAACCCATTTAGGGCTTTATAGGTCAGTAGCAATACTTTGTAATTGATACGGAACTTAATAGGTAACCAGTGTAGGGATGATAAAATTGGTGTTATATGATCATATTTTCTTGACCTAGTAAGAACTCTAGCAGCTGCGTTTTGGACTAACTGTAGTTTGTTTATCGATGATGCAGGACAACCAGCTAATAAAGCATTACAGTAATCTAGTCTCGAGGTCATGAATGCATGAACTAACTTTTCTGCATCAGAAATAGATAGCATGTTACGTAGCTTGGCAATGTTTCTAAGGTGGAAAAATGCCGTTCTTGTAACATATGAAATATGACTTTCGAAAGACAAGTTGCGGTCTAATATAACACCCAGGTCTCTTACTGTAGTGGATAAAGCGACAGGACATCCTTCCAAGTTAAATTTGTATTGTGAGAGGTTTTGTGGGCAATTTTTTGGACCAATAAGTAACACCTCCGTTTTATCTGAATTTAATAGCAGAAAATTACACGTCATCCAGTGTTTAATATCATCAACACACGCTGTCAGTTTAGATAATTTAGCGTTTTCATCTGGTCGTGATGAAATATATAATTGAGTGTCATCAGCATAACAGTGGAAATTAATTCCATGTTTTCTTATAATATTACCAAGTGGCAGCATATATATAGAGAATAGCAGAGGGCCTAGCACGGATCCTTGCGGCACCCCATAGTCTACTGACGTTATCTTTGATTTTTCCCCATTTAGACAGACAAAATGGTAGCGGTCTGATAAATACGATCTAAACCAGTTTAATGCCTGTCCCTGAACACCAGTGTAATTTTGAAGTCGATCTAATAGTATTTTATGATCTATAGTATCGAACGCAGCACTAAGATCAAGTAGAACTAGTATTGAGATACAGCCTTGGTCAGAAGCTAGAAGTAAATCATTTGTGATTTTAACGAGTGCGGTTTCTGTGCTGTGATGCGGCCTGAATCCTGATTGAAATTTTTCATAGATATCATTTTCTTGCAAGAAAGAGCACAATTGAGCGGACACAACTTTTTCTAGTATTTTAGACATGAATGGAAGATTTGATATTGGTCTGTAATTTGCTAGGTTATTATGATCTAATTGTGGCTTCTTAATGAGAGGCTTTATGACTGCCAACTTGAATATTCTTGGAACATGACCTAAAGCATATATAATATCTATAACAGATGGAGGCAAAACTAAATCAAAGTTGTTTCTAAGACATTTTATTGTCCATTGATTGTCTTTTATTATTTGGTTTGAAGCCATCTGCTGCAATATAATGTTATTTGTCTCTCCAAAGAATTCTAACAAACAGCTGAGATCTGCCTTTGCAAATGCAAAGCAACATTATCTTCATCCTGTTTCATGCCCAATTATCCTTGTTTGCAATTGAAAGGGAAACTATTTGTTCGCCATTCGCACCTTTTGTTTGAACAGGCGTTTGTGTGGATTCACATTAGCTGGAGTTCATTGCTCACAGCCCTTCCAAGGCTCTCTGCTGGGCTCAGATATGTTTTTTTAGCGATGTGTCTGTGGTTGGCTGCCCTCTCCATTCCCTGTAGGAAGCCAGTGAAGCGCTGGGTTATTGACGTCATTATACATCACTGTCAGGTATAGACACTGTCAGATAGGGCCAAAGGAGTATTTTGTTCTAGTGATCAGAAAGATTCAGCACTGGAGTTCAGTGCTAATGTGACAGCTTTCACAAGTAATTTCCTGCTTTCCTCTCCTACATCCAGTGTGGAGCCATACAGTGACCTGAAAGTCACTTAAAGGGAGAGTGCACAGAAAAATGAATGGGCATGATGGTGAGTAAATCATAACATTTTAATTTGTGGGTAAACTATCCCTTTAAGTTTGGAAGATGGATCTTACTTGGCACAACAGAACATGTGATCAGCAAAGGATTTTAACAATGATTTGAACGAAAAATTTTCAGAATGTCAATAAGGTTGAAAATCATCCTCATTCACCTCTAAGACAGATAATTCCCTAAAAGACCATTTTATCCATCACAAAAAAGGTCATTTTGAACTTTATGTGCCCATAAAAGCCTCATTGTAGGCTGACTGATTGAATTCTTGATGCCTTGGTTTAAAGGAGTGTGCAGTGCATTGCTTCCATGCTGTTAGTGAGCAATTGAAAGAATCATTTGTAACTCGATGAAGATCCATTTAAAGTTTCAGAGATATAGATGTGGGACCTTTATAGCTTTAAAATCTCATGTGAACTTGCACACATTCACAGGCGTCAATGAACGTCACATTTCCAACATAGGCTCATTGGAAAATCGTGCCTTTCCCTGCATTTTTTGCAAACGTTCCTATTCACTCCAGTTTCAAGCTGAATTGAACACTAGTGGCAGTCAAAAACTGAAGACTAAGATTTTATTATTTAATATTATTTTCTGTATTATTCTTTACCAATATTCGTATTTTTTTATTTGGCCAGTGTGAGCCTGAACACAGGAGTGTGAGGGTTACAGGGAGACAGAGAGGAGGAGATCATTTTGAACACAGGAATATGTAGCATGCGTTTTACAATTATGCACATGTGACATAATTCAATGCATATGACACAAGTCACAAATTCTCTATAAGAGGTCTATTTTAAACAACGAACAAGTTTCTCTGTTTCCACTGATGCATATGTCTAAGGGTATATTGTGCTGTGTGCAAGCACAAAGTATAGTGTAAACAACCTGTTTTTCTGGTAATGTAATTAATTTAACTGGTTAAGCAACCTATAAAACCCAAACTTTGTGTCCAAAGAGATAGAGAAAGCTGGAATGAAGACCTTCTCTCCAGAAAATTTTCTCTCTCCTATGCTGACATATAAAATAATAAAATGAATCTTGGCAAAATAACTGGTGTCCAGTCCCGTGAATTAAACAACAACAGAGAAAAAGCTTAAATTTTAAATCTACAAAAAAAAAAAAAAAAAAACTACTGTTTAATTGTATTTCTTGTTTTATTCTTTTACACACAAATTATGAATACAGGGGCAAATTATCAATTAATAAAGACTTATTTTTCAGCTGTTCTTTGCACGATACTGTTACACACCTTTACCAGTGCACAAGGCCGGTGTCACATGTGCTCCCTGTCTGTCCTTGGACTTTTAAGTTGAAGTGTTTCCTGTGCTTTATTTTGTAGTTTTCATGTTGATTTGAGTTTCAGTTCAGGTGTGTCTTATTAGTCTTGTCAGCTGTGTCTCGTTTCCATGATCTGTTTGCCTGTGTATTTAAACCCTGTGTTCAGTCTTGTTCTTGGTCAGTTCTTATCTTTGCGTTATGTTGGTTGTTCTGTTCCTGTACCTTGTTTTTGTCCCCTATGATTTTGTACTTGAGTTTATTTAATAAATGTAGAACTGCACTTGGATCCTGCTTTCTCATCTGCTGCAACCCAGCGTTACAGAGAGGACTCTGTCTCCTTCTGCCACGAGTCCAGAGAGGACTCTGTCTCCTTCTGCCACGAGTCCAGAGAGGACTCTGTCTCCTTCTGCCACGAGTCCAGAGTGGACTCCGTCTGATGTCCCCTGTCCAGAGTGGACTCCGTCTCATGTCCTCAGTCCAGAGTGGACTGTGTCTAATGAACTCCCTGAGCCTCCGTGGCCCCCTGAACTCCCTGAGCCTCCGTGGCCCCCTGAGCTTCCGGCACCTCTGTGGTCCCCTGAACGGCCTGCGCCTCCATGGCTTCCGGAACTCCCAGATCCGCCCTCGCTCCACTGCCCGGGTCCGCCCGCGCTCAACGGCCTGGGTCCGCCCAGGCTCCCAGGCCCATCTAGGCCATGCCAGGGTCCTTGTCCTGTTCCACTCCACGGGCCTGGCCCTCCATCCTGCCCCGGATCCGCCTCCGATCCACCTCCCTCCTGGACTTTTTTTTTCTTTTTTTTTCTGGAGCGTCTGGAATCCGCTCCTTAAAGGGGGGGCTCTGTCACATGTGCTCCCTGTCTGTCCTTGGACTTTTAAGTTGAAGTGTTTCCTGTGCTTTATTTTGTCGTTTTCATGTTGATTTGAGTTTCAGTTCAGGTGTGTCTTATTAGTCTTGTCAGCTGTGTCTCGTTTCCATGATCTGTTTGCCTGTGTATTTAAACCCTGTGTTCAGTCTTGTTCTTATCTTTGCGTTATGTTGGTTGTTCTGTTCCTGTACCTTGTTTTTGTCCCCTATGATTTTGTACTTGAGTTTATTTAATAAATGTAGAACTGCACTTGGATCCTGCTTTCTCATCTGCTGCAACCCAGCGTTACAGACGGACTGGGACACAATTTCAGGCCGGGAAATCCTACACCCATCCAGGCCAAATTTAGAATTTAGAAACACGGACAACCCTATTTTTACCTAAATAATTAAAGGCTTTTTCTTGAACGGTACCCTCACTTCCCTTTTCCTTTTCTTAATTTTCCCTAATATCATCAGCCTCATACACTAAGTAAAGAAGAGTACTAGTGTTATTGGAAATTTAAACTAAAACATTAATATAATGTATAATATATGTATGCATGTATAACGTGTGTGTATTTTTTCGTACCTGTCTCTTCTTCACCTGTCACTTTTTCTGGCCTCATGTTACAATCAGAACTGAAAATCAACCACCTAATAATTTGTTTGCCCAGAATCTACATATA
>NC_137120.1:20303041-20310541 GCF_949357685.1 Gobio gobio
TAATTTTACGATGCGACGACAATAGTTTTTGTGCGCAAAAAAAAATCAAAATAACACCTTTATCCAACTTGTTCTTGTCTTCCGTGTGTGCCTCCACGACGCATGCGCGAGAATATGACGCAGATCCGGCGTTCGGACGACGCATGCGCGAGAATATGACGCAGATCCGGCGTTCGGACACATGACCCAGAAACGATTTGTTTACAAGCAGAGGAAGACGCGCGTATCTAAGCTGTTGAATTCTACATTGATCGTGCTTTAGGTCTCGGCGTAGTTCTCAAAATGGGGTTAAAGTGTGCATTTCATGGATTCCCGAACCCAGGCGCTACGTCATATTCTCGCGCATGCGTCGTGGAGGCACACACGGAAGACAAGAAGAGGTTGAATAAAGTCGTTATTTTAATTTTTTTTTTCGCACAAAAACTATTGTCGTCGCTTCGTAAAATTATTGTAGAGTCACTGTGGTGAGATGGACTTTGTAACGACGTTTTAAGTGCTGACGTTTTATGGGTCTTGGGAGTGTAAATGTACTGAATGCCATTGTAGGCCTATCTGAAGCCTTTCTCAGCCATCGTAATCGAGGCGTAAAGTCAAATCGTAGCCTTGCCTGTCAGGTCAAGACTAACAGATTCATGATTTATTTTAATTATTAATAATAATTTTATTGAATGCCGAATTCTAAAATTATCACTTTAGTAAAGGAAATAATATAAAATAATTATAATTATAAAAAAATATTTAAAAAAACGCTGGCTGGCAGCAGGCCAAATAAGTCGTCAGGCCACCGGGAATTCTCCCGTTGCTCCCGATGGCCAGTCTGGGCATACCAGTGCATGATTTGTATACTAACACATTTTTGATGTTTGCATCACAAAACCAGCTCCATATATGGCTTTTCTGACGTAAACTTGAAGTAAACTTGCTCAGTAGCTCACCTGGTACAGTACTGCATTTGCAATGCAGCTCAGGGTAATACAACATTGCGAGATTGATGTTCACCTGTGAAAAAAAAAAAGCTCATTGGACATTTCAGTTAGAAAGTGTGACACAAAGTGAAAGAAGCAACAAAATATAATTTTGCAGAAATGTCGTCACTTGCATGTTTTTCCAATGAGCCTGGATTGCAAATGACATTGGTTTCCTGTCTTGTGACTAATTGTCATATACATCAAGACTGGTGCAACAAGTTTTCCAAGCCACAGATTTAAGAGCTTTTCTGTAAGAAGACTTGGGAGAAGACGTGGACTTTTGAAATACTTGGACATAAGTTATGTGGACTACTTTTATTATACTTTTATGGTCCTTGTCATTTTATGGAGCTCGACAGCCTACGTTCTCATTCACATCCGTTTCAGTGAAAATAGCAGTGAGAACATTCTGTTAAATGTCTCCTTTTGTGTTCCATGATAAAAAAAATATAGTACAGGTTTGTAATGAAATGTGGGTGAGCAAAATGACAGAATTCTCATTTTGGGGTGAACTAATTTAAAACTAGTGTTCATTTTTTTTCTGACCTCAGGAATTGTTGATTTGTTGAAAGCAAATTTATTGCAAAATGGGAGTGAAATTGAAAGTATTTTATTATTTGTTTGTTACTTTGATTTATTACTCTTGTAATTCTTGTCCTGTGAGTTTCTCTTCACCTATTCATTTGTCTCCTCACAGGTGCCTGGAGCTATTGTGGCTGCAGAGGTGTTGCCTGTGTTTTATTTTCCCCAATGATTGGGCCTCGTCTCTGTTCTCTGGACTCCTGTCCCACAGGATCCATACAGGCTTGTAGTCTAAAAGACACTTTGTGATGTACAAATACCCAGGACTACTGCCATGAAGCCGTACTTTCCGTCCATCTTGTGATATAATATATCAAATGTACGTTTCGTTAATGAAGGGGTCAATGAAACGCTCATTTATTAATTTATTCATAAATATTTAAAAATGGAATTCATACACACTGTAACAACAATGAGTTTCGGGGAATAATTAATTCAAATGGTATAAATATTCATGAGTCTATGAATATGATTTGCTTGTTGTACAGACAATATTAACGTATAACGGAACCTTTAATCATTTAAAAGTAACCTTTATCCAAATTGATTTCTTCATCAATTATCAATCTTACAAACCTTAAGAAACATTAATCTGCTTGATCAGGACAAATAATATTTCTTATGTTTGTACAATTTGTATTACTGAAGTAGTAACACAGGAAAATCAAGCTTAAATGGGTAGCTAAAATCTTACGTCTCATTGACTTCGATATTTGTGAGCAAAACAATACGGATTCAATTTAATGCAATTATTGGGTTTTAATAAAACAACTACAGAATACAAAGCTACGTGTCACACGGGGGTAAATATGCATATATATGTAGGAGAAAAAAAACGATATGGTACAAACAAGGAAAAATCAAACTTAACGAATAAAATCAAAGGGAAAAGTATGATGGAAAGAGAGAATTAACGAGGGAGAGAGAGAGACAGAGAGAGAGAGAGAGACAGCTTCAAGTCAAGTCAACTTTATTTATATAGCACTTTTAACAATGTAGATTGTTTCAAAGCAGCTTTACAGTGTTAAACAGGAAAATAATGCAGCATAATTTTATTCAGCTGTATAGCTATTCTGGAGAAAACGCTCCAATGTCATCAGTTCATTTCAATTATCATACAGTGACAGTGTGGGCTTTAGATCAATAATTAGATCAGTAATGTAGTTTTTAAGGTTAATTTAGTTTATTAATTTATTTCGATGTTTAGTTGAAAAATTGAGAAAACAGTGGCAAGGAACAGTGGCAAGGAAACCAAAACCCCATTAGGTGACCTAATGGAGAAAAATAAACCTTCACCGCAATTTCACCAGAGCCCTCAAGAAATTCACAATTCCGTGAATCACGAATAATTCAGACAACCTTTTACAAGCAGTTTGATTGTGAAATAGAATACTTGCATTATGGCTTCCTCGTGTAAGTGTCTGAGTTCGAATCGTCGGGGAAGTTCGCTAAGGAGTTGCGGGTCCCGGGAGAATTTCTTTGAAGTTTAGGAAAGTCGCTCCAGAAGTCTGCCGGTTTCTCTCTCCATGGCGGGGATGCCAAAGGGGTCTTTCTCTCAGGGTGGCAAAGGCCGGGATGGTCTTCCTCGTTGTGGCGGAGTGCAAAGAGTTAATGATCAGCTCCTGTTCTTATAGATGGAATGGCCGACGCCCAGAGAGTTGGAGGTATCCAATCATGTCCGTGGAGACAGAAGGCGCGAGTGTTCCATTGTTTTGGATACCCCTCCTCTTGGTTAATCAATAGGGTGGTAATTTTAAGCCTCTATTTCTTAGAAAGCTGGTACTTCTGTAATAATGCATCTTGTTGTAATTTGTGAACGAGATTCGGTACAGTCTGGTCTCTGCGATAACAGAGATACCAAGAACGTCTCGGTTACGTAGAGGTAGGCCACCAAGAACCTCCGCGTCCCGTCCAGGGACCAGACATGGAGATTCCAGAGGTCTGGACGCGGGTGCCATAGAGTGCCCTGCCCCTGAGAAAGCAGGTCCTTCCTCAGGGGGATCGGCCAGGGAGGGGCTGTCGCGAGGAGTGTGAGTTCTGGGAACCAGGTCCGGTTGGGCCAGTAGGGCGCAACTAACAAGACCTGCTCCTCGTCCTCCCTGACCTTGCACAGTGTCTGTGCGAGAAGGCTCACTGGGGGAAACGCATATTTGCGTAGGTCCCGGGGCCAGCTGTGCGCCAGTGCATCTGTGCCTAAGGTACCTCCGGTCAGGGAGTAGTACCACTGGCAATGAGTTGAGTCCGGAGAAGCGAACAGGTCTACCTGTGCAACTCCGAAGTGGTCCCATATCAGCTGGACGCTCCGGGGGTGGAGTCGCCATTTGCCGGAGGTGTCGACTGGCGAGAGAGCTCGTCGGCTGTCTGGTTCAGCGCACATGGGATGTGAATGGCACGAAGTGACCTCACAAACTTCTGACTCCACAGGAGGAGATGGCGGGCGAGCCGGAGCATGCAACGGGAGCGTAGACCACCCTGACGGTTGATGTACGCAGTGGCCGCAGTGCTGTCCGAATGGACCAGTACGTGCTTGCCCCGAAGCGACTTCTTGAACCGGGCCAGGGCAAGACGTACCGCCAGTAACTCTAGGCAATTGATATGCCAACGCAGTTGGGGCCCCGTCCACAGACCCAAAACTGCGTGCCTGTTGTACGTGGCCCCCCAGCCCGTGGATGAGGCATCCGTGAAGACCACAGCATGCCTCGACACCTGTTCTAGGGACACTCCGGCCCGGAGAAACGAGGGGTCTGACCACGGACTGAAGGTTTGGCGACAGTAGGGAGTAACTAAGACCCGGTACTGACCGCTCTGCCACGCCCATCTCGGGACTCGGTCGTGCAACCAGCGTTGAAGCGGTCTCATATGAAGCAATCCGAGCAGCGTTACCACGGCTGCAGATGCCATATGCCCCAGGAGCCTCTGAAAGAATTTCAGTGGGACCGCTGTCCTGCCTTTGAACGTATTCAAGCAGTTCAACACTGACCGGACTGACCCGCTCTGGAGTGACTGGGCGAGTATAAACCAGTCGTCGCGATAGTTAAGTGAACGCCGCGTTCTCTGAGCGGAACAATGGCTGCCTCGACGACCTTCGTGAAGACGCGAGGCAACAGGGACAGCCCGAAGGGCAAGACTTTGTACTGATGTGCCTTCCCCTCGAACGCAAAGCGTAGGAACGGTCTGTGTCGAGGAAGGATAGAGACATGAAAGTACGCGTCCTTCAGGTCGATCGCTGCGAACCAATCTCGGGGACGGATGCATTGGAAAAGAAGGCCCGGGGGGCGTCCTCTGTGCCCAATCTGCTGCCCCCTGGCGAGGGGTGAGAGGGGAGGAAAGGAGTGGCAAGGCCCGGGGGCATCGCACACTGCCAACCTGTCCCTCTCGGGGCTCAGGGAGGGAAGAAACTGCTCTGAGAATGTGGGTACCGCTGGACTCCGGGGAGCCAGCGTTAGGACCGAAACCAAAAAAATATTCTCCCCCCGGTCCTCCACCGGGGGAGGGAGGGGTGCGGACACCTTCTCCCCGAGCAATTCCTCTCTCGCTGGGCTGCCCGTTTCAGGGTCGCTTGCCCTTGTGCTTGCTAGCAGGCTCGCGGGACCCTGGACGGGTTGGGCGCCTCCCTTGCGCCCGGCCACCTGCTGCCTGGGTGGAGGCGGACGCAGGGTGGCGCCCTCGGCGACAAGCAGATGGAGGTGCTGCGGCCGACGACTGGGTGTAGGCAGCAGCTGGTCGTCGGGGCAGGTTTTTTATTTTGTATTAATTTTTTTTTTTTTAGCCACCTCCGTCTGCTTCTGGGCCACCAAGAACTGCTGGGCGAAGTTCTCGTTGGCGTCGCCGAAGAGGCCAGCCTGACAGACAGGGGCGTTGAGGAACCGAACTTCGTCGGGCTCATGCATATCTGCCAGGTTTAGCCCCAGCTTCCTGGACCACTGGTGTGGACATCGCCTGACCCAGGGAGCGTGCAGTGACTTTCGTCACCCGGAGAGCGAGGTCCATCACCGCACGCAGTTCCTGCATAACCCCTGGGTCGGGACTACCCTCATGCATGCAGGACAGAGGGCAGTGAGAGAGGGAAAAACTTATACAGGTTATGGCCCTTTTGGTGTTACATATTTTGACACCAAATAGTTCCATGCTGTTAAATTTTTCCAATGCACATCCGGGCAGCCACCCCGGAAAGCATTGCTATCAACTCTGAATCTGATTCAGCATGAGCACACACCATTATAGTGGGAAACTCAGCATTATCGTTTCCAGCGCATAACAGCCCTCTCTCCGATGCAGCAATTGACATCTGTCCTCCGCCAGAGCGCCAAATGAAACGCTAGATCCTTTTTTTTTTTCAAAAAAGGACCAGCAATCCCATCTGTAAGCTACCAGCAGGCATGTGAGACAATGAGTGTGGCCGTCAGACTTGACGGCACACGGTGCGCTGAACAATCTAGCCCCTATGAAAGAGCAAGGTGAACAACGCGCCGACGTGGTCATGTTCTCGTGAGAGAACATGAACCACCCACAAACAAAGTCTCAGCACGCTCGTGATGCGATAGAGGAGTGGGGGCCCGAAGAGATGTACTCGGCGGGGAAGCCCCACTGTAATCCTCAGGCCACCAATGCTTATTAGCCAAAGTAATCCTTTTCTGGGGCCCCAGAAAAGAAACTAGATCGGAGAATAAGTGAAGGGACTCAACCCCGTTTGAGGTTTCATAGTCTCGACTGCGCATCAGAGCGCCGAGTGACGCGCTGGGTTGCCGTGACAACCCCCGCTATCAGCCGGCGCGAGACGGCACACGGCGCGCTGAACGCTCAAGCCCTTATGAGAAAGGTGAGACGAACAATGCGCCAACGTGACCATGCTCTCCTGAGAGAGCATGGATCACCCACGAAAGCAATCTCACATGTTTATATGCGAGAGAGATCGTGGCCGTCAAATGAGGACAGGAAACAACCGCATCCAGAAACACACGGTTTGAGTGACATATTGAAAAAGAAGCAGGGTCAAACCGTGTTGCTCTTTTAGAAGGAAATGCTCTTATAGAAGTGCTGAAGCACTCAGGGAGATGGCCGCGGCTCACAGCAGTCCGATTGCAAGCCTGCGTGTGAGCACTCAAAGAACGGAAACGCCCAGCCAACCAACACAGGAACAAGTGTATGTTGCAGCGGCCACTCGCTGACTCGCGCCGCCACACCAGCACCCAGGTAAGAGAGCGATCCTCCTCGAGACTCGTCTAAACACTCTTCGTAGAAACAGCTTGATACAGCAAACCGTTCGGCTCCGAAGTTAAAAAGCAATGATGCGGTATTCCACTTCCGTATTTATACCCGCGCTGCGGGGCGGTGCGTGGAATGTGTGAACCTCATGCCAATGTCCATTGGCTCGTTTTAATCACTCGAAGTAGGTCGGTCTCTGGAAACAGATCCCAATTCGTCGGTCAGTTCCGACGTACGTCGAACGTGACCGACTGAAAGGGAACTGTCATTCTGCGACGTGGGCGTACAGATATACAGGATTATCACAGTTACTGGCATACAGGGTTTGATTTACATACAGTAAACATCCTAGTTATTCTAATACATCATATAAAGACATTAAATCAACAAAATATATATATTTGAACATTATTGAGGCCGTTTTGGTCCACATGGTTCAAATAACGCGTGTGTGTGTGTGTGTGTGTGTGTGTGTGACACAAACAGTCCCGTGTCTTGGTCTATGTGTGTGCGTTTGCGCCCCCTTCACACAAAGGGTGTGTGTGCGAGTTTAAAGTCACATTAATGTCTCGGGGCTATAACATTCAACTCTCCATTCTCTTGCGGAGACATTGTGGCTCCTCGGGTTGTTAATTAACTTAGATAGTTAACATCCACACAAAAACCCTTTGTCTATGTATTGTCTGATTAGACAAGTCACGAGAGACTGTGAGGAGCTCAAACTTTAGTCCATCCGGCCAGATGT
>NC_137120.1:20313041-20318041 GCF_949357685.1 Gobio gobio
TTTTGGCTCAGTGCCCAGTCTGATCACCATGGCGACCCCGGCGCACACAGAGTGCAGGGAGGTGTCTTACCCAGAGAAGTGCAGAAGTGTGCAGGCACGAAAAAAACACAAGGAGAAAACTCTCAGAGACAACCCTGATCTCCTGTATGCTGACTACATTCAACTCAATGGGAAAAGAATCAAGAACAACCTCATCTTCTACACCACTCTGATTACCGCATGGAAAACAGCCATCTGTGAGGAATACAAGCACATTTATAAAGAAGGAATCGGTCGAGGTGGAAGACTAACTATATGTAAAGATGAAATGCTGGACAACGACAACCCCATTCTCACCATAACCTACTATACTAAAGGCACCTTCCTCCTACAAGGCAATGAGGCAAGCCTGAACTTATTCGAGGAGATCTTCCCTCTGCTGAAGGCCAGAGTAGAGGAGGAGAGAGATGAGCCTCATGCAGACGGCACAGACTCTGAGGAGGACGGCCCAGCGATTCTTTCTCCTCCCCCATCTGACCGTCGACTGAGAGACAGTTTAGCTTTGCTGGAACTGGACTTCACTGAATTCAGAGAACACACTCAAGTCAAACTCTCAGACACACACAACACAAACATTCACATCCAAGAGCTCAAAGATGAACTCAGGCAGCTGAAGAAAGACACCAACTCCTCCATCACTGAGCTCACAAGAGCTTTCAGAGAACTGCGAGAAGAAAACCAAACTCTCCGCGTGCAGATATGCAAGCTAGAGGAGGACAAAGAGAGAAAAGAAGAGAACCTCTCTAAACAGCTGCAAGAAATGAGAGAGCAGTTACAGGAAAACAGAAAAGACAACACACTTCACTGCAGTACAGCTCCTACTACAGACAGCGAACCTACCACAAACACACAGACACCTGCAGAAACACAAACCTCCCCTGCCCACCCTACAGAACCTGATCCAGATGTTCTCCTCCTTATGGACTCGAATGGGAAGTTTGTGGACCCACAGAAACTCTTCCCACATCAAAAAGTCACTGCAAAACGATGCAGCACAACAGGCCACGCCCACCAGATCATCAGAGACTTCACAGGACACCCCTCATGTGTCATAATCCACACCGGGACTAATGACCTTCACTCGCTGCGCAACAACACGGCTGAAGCTGTCAGGAAAATGGCAGAATTCACCAGCAAAAAGTTCCCAGAATCCCGAATTGTAATCTCTACACTTCTCCCACGACACGACACACCACCACACATCATCTATAGCATCAATGCTGAAATTTCCCGCAGATGTTCTGCACTCCCAAACGTACACCTGGTCCACCACCACCACATCGGCCTCCAACACCTATATGATGGCCTCCACCTACACAAAGATGCAGTGCGTATTTTTGCAAAGACCCTAAAAGATGCAGCCCTGGGCCGTAGCCCAACATCACCGAGACACCTGCTACCGACTCCAGAACACCACCGGCCCATTCACCCCTACATGCCCAGACACGCCCCTCCGACCCCGGTGAGGAAAGACATCGGCTGGACGAGCATCCCACGTCGTCCAACACACCCACAGCCACCTATGGCTCACTACACCCCTGTAAACCTGCAGTCACCAACTTCACATCCACCTGCCGACCATCAATCCGCCATCAGGAAGAAGAAACCAAAAAACCCCACACACCCACACCAAGAGAAATCCCTGCAACCGAGAGCACAGAGCTACGCTGAAGCTGCAGCCCGGCCTCCTGCTCCACCCTCCACCTCCACCCCTGCCAGTGAGCTGAGCCAGATCAGAGAGATGCTGCACACACTGTGCAACCAGCTCCTGAACAGATAAGAGCCACATTCACAACACAGTGCTCTATCGAATAAAAAATAAATAAAAAAACACGTGTACTAATGTAATATTCCTGCAATGTATGTAGCTACATTAGCTTCACATGTTATATTAGTTAAATTATATTAGTTATTTTCTCTGTCTTACCAAATAGGTTTATCTTTAAAAATACTAATGTGTTCATTTCAAATAAGTTGTTGGAATATTCAGGGTCTTCATTCTTCGACATTTGGTTCTAAAAGCACAGACCCAGAATTTCTTAAAAATATCAAAGATGCCGATATTATAATCTTGACTGAAACCTGGTGTCGAAATGATGCGCTTACCTACTGTCCCTCAGGCTATTATGAAATAATTGTACCCTCAGTAAAATTAAGTACAGTCCATCGTGGACGAGACTCGGGAGGAATTCTGGTGTGGTACAGGGAGGATCTGGCCAAACACATTTCTGTTATTACAGTTGGAAAGTTTCACTGCTGGATAAAACTTAACAACCAAATTGGCATTTCAAACACAGACACATATCTCTGTGCCATCTACATTCCCCCAGCGGATTCTCCTTACCATGATGAGGAATACATGCACAACATCCACACAGAAACCAGCCATTTCCAGGCCCAGGGAAATGTGCTGCTGTGTGGAGACTTTAATGCAAGAACTGGTTCTGAACCGGATAACATAGATCCAAAGGGCAATGAATATGTGTTTGGTCACAACCCCCTGAGTCTCACAAAAAATCTCCCACCAAGAAACAACCTTGACCAAACAGTGAATAAAAATGGTAGAGAGTTAGTGCACCTCTGTCGAGCCTCGGGCCTGTACATCCTCAACGGCAGGATCAGAGGGGACTCTTTAGGGAGGTTCACGTGTTGTTCAGCTCTTGGAGCTAGTGTAGTTGACTACGCCATCACTGACATGGACCCATCCTCCTTCAGTGCATTCACTGTCAAACAGCAAACTCCGCTTTCTGATCATAACCAAACTAACATTTATATCAAAACACACAATATACCAGAACAAAACAGGCTGGAAACCTGCAAAATGCATCAGGTCCAGCAGAGATACAGATGGGCTCAAGACAGCCCAGACAAATTTATTCAAGCCCTAAATTCGGAAGAACTAAAAAAGCTGATAAATACATTTATTACTACAAAATTCGAAACAACTAAAGATGGTGTTAATTCGGCTACAAATGAAATCAATTATATATTTAAAAAAGCAGCATATAAAAGTGAATTGAAAAAGAAAGGCAAAAAATATACTAAAAAAACACCAAAAGATGAAAAATGGTTTGACTCAGACTGCAGAACATTAAGAAAACAACTTAGAAAATTATCCAATCTGAAACATAAAGAACCAAACAACACAGACATAAGATCTGAATACTGTTCAAAACTAAAACAATACAAAGACACAATTAGAGTGAGAAAGCAACACCATCTGACCAAAAGTTTACAGGAAATAGAACACTCAATCAACAATAATCAGTTCTGGGATATGTGGAATAATCTGAGCACAACTAAACCACAAGACCTACCAATACAAGATGGAGATATCTGGACAAAGCATTTTGGAAAATTATATAAAGAAATCCCACCAAAACAACTCAATGACAATTATAATCTGATCAAACAAAATCTACAAACTTATGAAGAAACAATTAAAAATAATCAAAATCCACTTGACTTCCCAATTACACACGAAGAATTGACAAACAAACTCAAAAGCCAAAAAAGTAAGAAATCTTGTGGTCCTGACAGCATCCTGGGTGAAATGCTGAAGCACAGCACACCTGAGCTGCAGGCGGCTGTGCTCAAACTATTCAACATTGTACTTAGTTCAGGCTGTTTTCCTGACATCTGGAGCCAAGGACTTATAACCCCAATCCACAAAAGTGGAAATAAATTGGACCCTAATAATTTCAGAGGCATTTGTGTGAGCAGTAATCTGGGGAAGTTATTTAGCAGTATTTTAAACAATAGAATTGTAAACTTCCTTAACGAGCACAATGTCCTGAGTCCGAGTCAGATTGGCTTTCTTCCAAATCACAGAACTACTGACCACATTTACACCCTACACACCCTAATCAATAAACACGTAAAACAGACCAAAAATGGAAAAATATTTGCATGCTTTGTCGATTTCAAAAAAGCATTTGATTCTATTTGGCACAACGGATTATACTACAAACTTTTACAAAGCGGTGTAGGGGGTAAAGTTTATGACATCATAAAATCAATGTATTCGAACAACAAATGTGCAATACGAATTGGCAACAAACATACAGAATTCTTCACTCAGAAGAGAGGAGTGCGGCAGGGCTGTAGCCTGAGTCCAACGCTGTTCAACATTTACATTAATGAACTAGCGGTGCAGCTGGAACAGTCGACAGGCCCTGGACTCACTCTAGGAGACGAACACGTCAAGCTCCTGCTGTATGCAGACGACCTGGTGCTGCTGTCACCCACTGCACAGGGACTACAGCAGCATCTGGACCTGCTGGAGAACTACTGCCAGAACTGGGCCCTGGCAGTGAACCTCACAAAGACCAACATTATGGTCTTTCAGAAAAAGCCCAGATGTCAGGAACACAGACACCAGTTCAGTCTAGGCAGCACCGCCCTAGAGCACACGATGCAGTACACTTACCTCGGCCTGGTCATCACTGCATCGGGGAGTTTCAGTATGGCAGTGAATGCTCTCAAAGACAAAGCTCGAAGAGCTCTATATGCCATTAAGAAAAAATTCCAAAACATTGACTTACCAATTCCAATCTGGTGTAAAATCTTTGATAGTGTGATTCAGCCCATAGCGCTGTATGGAAGTGAGGTTTGGGGTCCACTCAGTGATCAGAGCTACACTAGATGGGACAGACATCCAACAGAAGCCCTACACACAGAATTCTGCAAACTCATCCTAAAAATACATAGAAAAACACCCAATAATGCATGTAGGGCAGAATTAGGCCGATTCCCTTTGATTATTAATATGCAAAAAAGAGCCCTCAAATTCTGGACGCACCTAAAAGCAAGTCCCACAGAATCGCTACATTTTAAAGCGTTACAAACCCAAGAACTGAACCCCGAAAAAAGTCCCCTCAGTCAGCTGGTTCTGAGACTGACTAACCCGACTAACCCTACTAACACTAACCAGTCTCAGACCAGCACTGCTTCTCACACAA